>NW_028258435.1:10451489-10778443 GCF_053883595.1 Heterocephalus glaber
CAGCCAAATTCCTCTATAGCCATGAGCCTGTGACCTGGAACAGAAGTTCTTTCCGTCCAAATTACAATTGTAGAAGAGATATAACTGTCTAGCCTGTAGCCCTGTTCTTAGAGACACCTTTCCGGTTATTTTGGTACCAGGGATTGAACTCGGGTCCTTGTGCTTTCGCAGCAGGTGGTGGAACCACTGAGCTAAATCCCCGGCCCCCACCTTTCCTTTTTATTGAGGGGGGTCACAGGGATGAAACTCACCATTTCATTACCCACTTCCTTTCCAGTTGAATTTAATAGTCCAGTAGCCTCTGGCGTTTTGCAACTTTGAATTTTAACGTCAAACCTGGAACAGACCATTGTATTGCACCCTGCTAAATCACATGTTTGTCTCTGGGGTCTGTAATGCTCTCCATAATCCCAATCAAAATCCTAACCCCCTCTGTATCTCAGGAAGGTCTGGAGTGCGTCCTTCCCATGGGTCTCTGGAGAGCCTATCCACCCCATAGCCTTGGGGCCCCATCTTCCTGTACTTCATAAATTTGGCATTAAAATCCCTCCCTGGTTGTTTATGAAAGGGAGACACTTTATTTTCTGTTTATACAGGCTCATCATGAAGAGTGCCTAGCACTTGAACCAGATTGGTCACTGCTACGACAACCCTGTTCCACAGGACCGTGTTATACAGTAGCTCAATGCAAATCACCAAAACACAGGCCTTTATTGAACGGTTCAGTATAAAGGTGGACAAGCATTAGGGAACACAAAGCATGGTGTTACTCTTTGGATGTCAAATGCTCCCTAAAGAGCATGTATGTAAATCTTGACCTGCAGTGCAGCAGTATTAAGAGATGGGACCTACAGAGGTGACTAGGGCACATTTTTTTTAGTGGTTTAAACTACTAATTTAATGAGATCAGAGCTGAATGGACTTTTGGGGAGTGGAGCCTTATTTGAGGAAGTAGGTCTTGGGGGTGTGACCTTGTGGATTCTATCTTGTCCTTGGCCTCTTCCTCCTCGGATCCCTCTACTCTACTTCTTGACCAATATGAGGTGAGCAGCTTTCCTCTGCCTCACATTCCCACCATGGTCTGAACTTCAGAAAGTATGAGCCAAAATATATCTCCAACAAAATTTCAAATCCAATTTTTCAGATATTTTGTCATAGTGACAGAAAGCTCAGTAACAGAAACGCAGAATTACTGAAATTCAGTTACCATCTGTTCTTGTCAGTATGAAAATACTTGGGAATCCAATGTGCATTAATAACAGAATCTATGTAGTAATAAGATGAATTAAATGTCTCTGCATCGTGGAGGGTTTCCAGAGACAGTGTACAAATTAACCTTCAGGGATTTCATACGGAACCTGCTACTGCAAAAGCTTTTGTCAGCAGTGAACTAGGTACTCAGATAAGTCAGAACCTTTACCCTTGGAAAGAGAAATTTGTGAACTTCCTTTCTGATACACCCATCTCGTTAAATCTGATTAGAAATATAAGAAATTAAAAACCCTAGGGCTGGGGATTTAGCTCAGTGGTTCTGCTGCTTGACTTGCAAGAGCAAGGTTCCAAGTTCGATCCCCACTACCAAAAACAAAAAACAACAACAAAAATCTCTAGCAGCACATTTCTAAGGAAATCTCTTAATTCAAGAGTCCAAGTTATTAGGTAGTTTGCAAAGCATTATTAATAGTCAACCAATAATCATTACAGAGAAAATGGATTGTAATTCTGTACAAACTGAGCTCAAGGTCTCAGAATGTCATGGAATAAAGTTGTCAGCCAAAAAGAGGAAGTTGGAGGGGTTTGTTTGTTTTTGATTGGAAATAAAGAGAAAAAGAAAAAAAGGTTCTTGGCTTCTCCAGGAGGAGAATCCAAAGGAAGAGAAAAAAGGTGGAATTTTCACAGGACCCTGTCAAGTTTGCAGGTGCACACCCCATCACTGCACTGCAGCCAACCAGGAATCATAAACTTCATAACAATAAGGAGTTAGAGATACAAAGTTTAGAAGGTAAAATGAAAGCACTTTATTTGAAAGAAAAAAGAAAGGAGGGACAGACAGTTACCTTGTGAGGAGGGAGTGGGTCCAGACCCAGATACCTGATGGCCCTGTATTTCTGGCTGCTTTTACTAAGTGGCAAAAAGACACCCCCTGCCCGGAGCTTGTCCCAGGCCCCAGGATCCCACCAGGTACTGCTGCCTGTGTGCACATTCCCAAGTGAGCTTCATTTGGTTTTCTTTCTTCCTTTCAGTGTCTTATCTCTAAAGGTGATGGGTTGGTTAAAAGGGACCTTACATATGAAGTGGAGTTAATAAGTAATGGGCTAATGCACTAATATAGTGACCTTATAGTCGATGAGAGAGACAGAGAGACCTTATGCTTGGCAATATGTTTGTATTTGGAATTCAGGTCTTTTTTTTGACCCTGGATAGAGTATGAAGCTTGTTTGAGGGAGTTGGAATGTTTTGGGTTTTTTTTTCATCTTTACTCTAATTTCTTCATTTACACAATAATTGTATTCCTCTTGGGGAACATACACTAATTTACTTGAATGAAATTAGTAGACTGAGACAGTGTGAAAATCTTGGCAATGAAGCCGACTGCCTCATTCACAGCAGGTCCCCTCCCCCCATCCCATTTCGTCCTGGCCTGGACTCGGGATGTTTTCCGTCGTCATCAAGGGATTGATTCTTCCCTGGGACATTCACCCTGGAACCTTCTGAGCGCCTGACCCATTTTCAGGAAAACTCCATTGAGTCCATTAAGAAAACCAGGTCAGCTCTGAAAAGTTAGAAGTAAATCCTTTAAACGCAAGTATTTGTCATACGAAGTGAGACTACTGACATCGAAGGGGGGGCGGGGAGAGACAGAGAGACAGAGAGAGAGGGAGGGAGGGAAAGAGGGGGACGAAGTTCCTGGGTTACAGGCTACCATTTGAGCCATTTGAGCCCCACCCCTGCTGGAAGAGGTTTGTTTCTCCTGTCACTCTCAGCTCTGCGGGTTGAAAACCGAAGGGGAGCCAATCAGATCAGCGATAAAGGCGCTGTCTGAACTGCCCAATCAGGTGGGCTGAGGGAGGAGTGGACTTCCTGTGTCATGGCGCTGGTGCTTTACTGAGAGTCCCCCGCTGATAGACCATCTTTTTTTGTGTGTGACCCCTACACACTGCAGGCTGCATTCACAGGATCCTCGGAGACCCTCAAGCCACGCAATGGTGACGTTATGGAGTGGGAGCTGGGAATGGGATGGAATTGTCAGTTCTGGAAGGAAGTGGCCAGAACTAGCTATGGCAATCTACTGCCACCCTGCTTAGTTCCACACCCTGAGGTCTTCTAAGTTTTTGGTCCCGCATTATCATCTGTCCCCTTTTCCGCCTTGCTGAGGCAGGGACAGTTCTGCGCCCCCCGCATCCAGTCCCCACTGTGACACTGCCAGCCCAGAATGCCTTCTTGGGCGGTTCGAGGCACAGCTGTATCTTCACCAATCGGAGGAGAGCAGGGGTTTGGGGGCAAACCTAGGTTCCGTACTCAGCAATGAGAAAATTATCATTTTAATAAATTATGTGAGACCTCTACCCACAGTGATGTTACTGCATAAACAGAGCTCGTCATGTCACAATATTGAGGAATGAGGTCTCCAACCAAACAAGGATGTTAGGAGAGATTTTATTGGCAGTAAGAATAGCTCCCTGATTTCCAGTACGCATCCCAAGTGAGTGGCCATGTGAGCTCTCAATATAGAGAGAATTTTAAGCAAGCAGAGCACACTAATTGCTCAATTGTTTAGTGGCCACTGGTCAAACATCTGTCTCTGCAAATTTAAACAACCACTGTTGTGGGGTTTTTTTTTTAGAAAGAGTGTGGCTGTGTAGCCCGGGCTGTCCTTGAACTCTTGGCAATCCCCCTTCTTCAGACTCCAGAGTGCTAGGATTACAGCCAAGAGCCACCACACCCAGCCAAAAGAGCCACTTTGAACCACACCTAGCCAAAAGAGCCACTTTGAACTCAGGATCTCCAACTCATTTCCTCATCATACAGGGTTTAAAGGAAATGAATTTTTTTTAAAAAATGGTTATTTTGTATTTTAAATTCCTTGAAACTCAGGAGCTTAGTAGGGATTGGCTGTAATATACTCCCTTTAATAGGGAGAAATCTACATTCCTTGTTGGGCAGAAAGTTAACTATTGGTTCAGAGTCGTAAGAAATTGTCTATTCTCGTTTTAATTCTTATCAAAACCACTAATTTGCCAATGCTCTCACAGGCCCTTTCCCTAGCTAAGTGCTTTATGTATAAGCTAACTAAATAAAATATTCTTTACAATTGGACTGTTTAAGTGAAGCTTTCCATAGAGTTTAAAATGCTGAGAAAGATGGAGGGGACGATAATGTGTTAGAAAGTGTTCTTGCTAAGGACAACTTCCTGAAGGGGCTGCCAGTTAAACCCACACTGAGAAACACACTGAACTGGGGTAGATACAGGGATGGATACATGTGATAATCGTGTGAGTGGAAAGAGAAATGGGTGTCATCTCTGAAATAATTGCTGTAGTCCTTGGACTGTTTCTAGACATTGTTTTAAAAACTGAAACAGTGAGGCCACGGATCTAGCTCAGTGGTGCCATCGCCTGCTTCGCAAGCGCAAGCACAAGGTCCCGAGTTTGATCCCTGGTACCAAAAAAAAAAAAACCAAACCTGAAACAATGATTGAGATGACTTTGTATAAAACAAGTACTAAAAGGAGGGCAAATTCCCATAGTTAAGATCTGCAGGCATATGAAATAATATGAACAAAAGGTTTTTTTTGAATGGGAAGAAGAAAGGGAAGTAGAAAGGAAATAGGAGAGCTGGGGATTTTGGAGGGTGGCCATATCAGCAACCGGAACAGTAAATTTTTGAGGTCAGATCGATTTAATGGGACAGTGAATGAAGGATTGTCTGCTGGCTTGGTCTAAGAGTAGGATAGTGGTTGCAGGCCTACAGAAAGAAAGGAGACTTAGTCATAGATAAATACTTCTTTTGTATCTACTGATCAGCTCGTCTAATCATTTTTGAGGCAACATGGGAAATTAGGACACTGGTCTTGTAGCTTTAAAAGTATTTTGGACAGGGCCAGGAATTTAGCTCAGTGGTTCTGCCACCTGCTTCAGAAGCGCAAGGACCTGAGTTCAATCCCCAGTACCAAACGAACAAACAAAATTATGTTGGACATCATGGCTGATGTAGAATGGGAAGGAGTTTCCATTGGATACAAAAGATTTCAAGGAATATTTGATGTTTTTTATTGTACAAGGACCGAACCCAGGAATTTTGCTCTTAATTTAAATTATTTTAGAATTTAGAGATCAATCTAATAAGGGTGGTGGGCCCAGGGTGGGGAGAACTTTTGATACTGTTTCTGTCTCCTTGACTGTTGAGATGACAGACATGTACTGTCTTGCCATTTAAGGTTGGGATTCTTAAATCACCATGGTTTACCAAGATTTCAGTGGTTGGGTAAAGTAAACATCACTGAGGCTTGCTGGTGCACACCTTTAATGCCAAAACACTTGGGAGACAGAGAGAGGAGTATTAAATCACCAAGCCCAGCCTAGATAACTGAGCAAGACCTTGTTTCAGTATGAAATAAATATTTTGGGTGTACCTCACTCTATTCTAACTTGTCTAATGTGCCTGAGGCCCTGAATTAATTCTCTAGTAATGAAGAGAAAATCTATTTAGTGCAAATCTTTTAGTTTTGAAATTTACTCATTTTTCACACTTTTTATACATGGTACAATACTTCCTCATGATGGTGGATAGCAGCAACAAGTCACTGCTCTCTCAGAAACAGGACAAGGGTGAAAAATCAGTGATTTACAGGGTACCATTTCCAGTAAAGTACATGAGATATTTAGTGTTTTATTATGAATTTAGCTTTGTGTTACATAGATTTTCAAATGCAGATCAAGGAATGAGTGGTGAGCAGGTTTAGAGGATCCAAGGCTTAGCAATCATGTTTGCTTGATCAGGTATATTTTATGCATTTTGAATACATTTTATGTTCAACTTACTTTGGGTTGATGAAGATATTTTCCTTTTCAAACTCAAGTGACATTTGTAGACTCATTCTTTCAACTCTTCATGTAGTCCTTTGTAGAACATGACACTCATCATATTGTTTCCTGTTTTGAATGCTGTATTAACCAGGTTTCCCAGAGCAACCAAATCAGGAGAACAGTATATTTCTGTAACTCTGAGATACAGTATGCATATTACCCCTTGTGACAGTGTCTACCTTGTGGCTTTATCCTTGGATTGTTCAGTTATATCAACTACAGTGACAATAGTAGTTTTCTACTTTACCTTGTGTGAGTCTAAAGTAATCCAAGATTTCCCCTGCCACATTTTCCCTCATGAGGAGGAACTTTACAGAGAAGAAATCCTACAAAGCATGGGTGTGGTCTCATATGCTGTTTAGTCCTCATTGTTTGTGTCTTCGTTATATCAGGCATCTTTAGTGTTGCTTGCTGATGAACAGCAGATTGCCTTTTCCATGGATATAATCTACCTCACTGTCCAGCATGGACATGTACCTAAAAGTGTACGTGATTTAGTATAGTTTTCTTATGAATTCTTATATGAATTTTCTCGTTAGCTTTGGTGTTAATTGATATACATGATAATTACCTTTGTGAGAACTTCAATGATAAATAAATCTAATGCTAGCAAAGGAAAAGAGCTTGAAAGGAGACATAAAAGAACTGAGATTTGTTATGCACATATGCTGCACATATGTACTAATAATTATAATTTTAAAAATCTAAGGAAACAAGGGCTAGGGATTTAGCTCAGTGGTTCTGCCACCTGCCTTGCAAGCGCAAGGTCCCAAGTTCAATCCCTGGTAGCAAAAAAAACAAAAAACAAAAAAAATTAGGGAAACAAGAAAGAGTCTTTGAAACTCTTGGGTCATAGTCTCTAGAATATAGCCCACTAATATAATAAGTGTGTTCTTTTATTTCCTATGTTGTCACAGGCTATTGAACCCAGCCACATCAAGTATCTCTGTAGTATACATCTAAAATGTTACCATATGTGCTGTAACACAGCTTCAAATTTATAATTTCAGTTGAATGTTGTGACTCTGCCTCAGAAGGATTCAAATGTAGGGCAGTTACACTTTCTGAAAGGAAGAGGAACATGATGCTTAGGATTTATTATAGAACTGACTACATGCATTAGTTGTGTGGGTATACAGCAGTACTTTTAAAGAGATGAACAGAACAGGTAAATCACTAAGAACAGAACAGCTGGGGCCTATACTCAACTGAATGGTGAGGGAACCAATGCACAGGAAAAAATGAACAATTCACATTTGATTTTTCTACACATTTTGTCATTTTACAATGAGTTTTTGGCATCTTTGATTTATTATGACAAAAATTCCTTTATTGCTTTAAATCTCTGCAGCATAAGGTACTCTTGAATATGACAAGCTGCAGTGTGTTGGAAAGCAGGTATCCCACATACAGATTATTTTGTGAGTTTTTTCTTTATGAGGATGTGACTGATTACCATAGGGCTCTTACTGGAAAATGTTTGCTTTTTCACTTGCAAAGATTTGATGGAATTGGAAAGTAGCATCTAGCAAGAATATCTGTGAAGAACATGTTTAGCAAAATAAAATCTTACTTGGTTTTTGTTATTGAGGACCCCCCAGTTACTGACAACCCTTGTGAAAGGTTCAGTCTCCTACACAATGATGTGGTGCACAGCTGAAAAATGAAACCAAGAGAAAACTGCAGTTGTAAAGGGGTCTGGGATGACCAAACACTCCAAGGAACATAGAACATTTATCCACTGCAGCCTTCAGCTTTTATTGAATGTACAAGGAATGAGTGGAGTATGAACAGAGGGTCGTGGTTGAGTGAATGGGAACAGTCACTTCTGCAGAGTTGCTAGTAATAAAAGGAACAAGGCATTAGTGTCTCAAGCACAAAACTATCAAATTTCCATAATAGCTTCATGGTAACTTAGTAAGTTGCTATAAGCAACTTTTTACTACTGAGAAAAAGACTTTGTTCTGAGTCTTAATACTTCAGTGATGACATGACCCATATCTCAGCCCCATCCTGTCTTTGGCTGCTTATCTGGCCTCAGGGGCTGCCGTTAATGGGGAGGTGATGCTGGCCCACACATTACTGCTTTGCCTCCATGGGACACGTCAGCACCGTAGAAGAAAGTATCTCTGTGTAGCTAGCACTGCCTGTACTTCTATAATTATGCCAGGGTTTAGTAAAGAAAAGGAAAAAGACTATAGCAGGGGGCTGCAGTCAGAGGTTTCAACACAGTGGTTCTCCACATTTTGATCATTAATTGTGTTATGTCCCCTTGATGAGTAAGAATCACTTAGCCCATTTGTAAATCTTAGTGTTTCTCTGTGTATGACTGATTTGTAGGACACAAACTCAGGAGGGATGGCTCACTCTATATGTCACTGACAACAACCAATAAGCTTGTACCTTAGATGGAATACAAAGGAAAAAAGAAATCTCATTTTTCTGTGGATCACTTCCGATCTTTGCCATTGCATTTGGATATCTGTCTCAAGTTACTTCAGGCTTCCAGTATCAACTCCTCATCCTTCCAGTGGAGGTTTGTCAGCAGGTCAAGAGCCTGAGAGGAAGATGCCGTGCATCAGATGTGATCTCATAGCTCATGCCTTCTTGCCTCACTCAGACACACAGACATGAGCTTCACTAATATCCTAGGCATCTCTCAGATCAACCAGTATGACAATAGACTATCCATCAAGGTGAGAACATTATTTTGGAGAAATTAATATGCCAAAGGAGAGAAATTTTCAAACCGAGGAAGAAAGAAGATATTATGGAAATATTACTGTGTTAAGTTCTTAGCTGTCCCTGCCCTATGACAAGGAAGTGATTGAAGGTGGGGCTACATTGCAGCTATCCTTCTGGCCTTCCTGCTATGACTAGTTTTTAGAATTCTGGATTGCTTCGTGACCTTGGATGAAGAAAGTTAACAATTTGAGGCATTTGAAAATCTTAATTTTTCAACTTGATGACTATCATACTGCTAACATATAGCAATATGTTCATTTATTAAATACTTATATTCCTCATTGGCATGTTTTTATTTTCTTTATGGAAAATGATTAGCTTGAGAGATAATGGGTGAGAAAGTGTGGACGATAAAGCTAACTGTCTGAATTTTCTGCCCTTTGACTATCTTAGTACTTTCCTTCTATTCCACTATGTTCTGCCACGGCTTGGATCCAGATTCTTTATTGGGTTTGTTAGTTTCCTCAATGTGTCATTGAATCTGGAAGTGTAGTGGCAGAGCTGTGATCCCATTGTCAGGGAGAACAAATACAAAAAGAGCCTACAGAGTACAGTAAGGAGACACAAGCAGCTCTGCAAAGCTTGCAGAAAATCCTGCTTCAAATCACTGATTCAACAGGCTGGGTCAAGTCAGGATTTGGGGAGGAAGGTTGGGCAGGGAAGGGTTTTTACAGTCTGGCTTTTGGGCCTTACTTAAACAGATAGTGTATTGTCTTTGTTTCCCCCCGGCTCAGTGGGGAGAACATGGAGCAGCCTTGCATCGGTGAACAAGAGTTTGGGTTGCATGAGCTGTCACATGAGACTTGCTGGCCAGAGAATAGAATCCTCCTTTTCAAGAACCTGAGAGAAGTTCCCAGTGTGTTGCTGAGAGACTCCCAAGCTGGTTCAACCGGAGTTGCTCTGTGGGTTCTACTGACTGCTTGCATGGAAAGGACCTGGGAAACCTCAATCCCCAAGAAGATGATTGTGCTGGACCAAATGATCAAGGACAGGAGTAGGATTTTTGTTTAAAATGAACAGAACCAACTTTGGCAGGATATGGGCCTATCTGTATCAGCTGAGAAATCTTTGTTCCTGTATGTCAACCGTCAATGGTACACATGTGATCCATTTTGGCCCTCTGGCAGGACCTAACTATCCTGTCCTCGATAAGGAAGGTGATTTTATTATGGTCAGAGCCCTGACTTTTCCAGCTCAGGTCCTACAGCCTCACTTCCTATTATGCTGTGGATTGAGCAGGACCATTGAGGGGAGACTTGACTTATGTGAGGTTTTTGGGGATGAGCCTGGGTTGTGCTCTGTGCCATCTTTGTTTCCAGAAGCAAAACAGGTTTTATAGTTTATATCTACAACATCCACTAAATGTCTCATAAGTGTAATAGTTGAATGGTTTTTGCTTATGTAGATTGATGCTCTGGTAGGATATGCATTATGGACTGTTAGTTGTTTTTAGAGAACTGCTTTTTAAAAAATCACCTGATCACTAATCCATAGTTACTTTGAGGTACAAATTGAATATTGTCAAATTAATAACAGCTTCAGCAGATTTTGTTGAATCAATGCTAGACTAGTATGTCTTTTTGTGTAGCTTTCTATTTAATCTGTCCTCATCAGTGTCTACATAATCATTCCTATCCAGGTGGCCATAAGATTTACTCCATAACCCATGAGTCTAGACATTGGTCAGCTATGATACCTGTTCTTTCTTTCTCTGACAGTCTGACCTGTTCTCTTGATGGCCAACAGAGATGCTGACCACTCTTTACTGAGAATATGTAGGCCTCACATTTGCAACTATGCTTTACTTATTGCTGCCTCATCTGTGAATTATGTCTTTATCTTTTCATTATGTCTTTTGAAGGCAGACAGACAAATTAATATGTACACCGCATTGGTAATTTACAGTTTAAATATTTTATAACAACTTTTATTCTCAAATACTTTTGTTGAGTTTTAATAATAATAACAATGTAAATGTCCTGGTTGTATTCAGAAAGTTTCATCACTGAGACTTGGGCATTCGATGAGCATATACAGGTGATTAACACCTACTTGATGGAAACCTTTCTTGCCTTACTGATGACCATTTTCTTTCTTAGGCAACTTTTTAAAGTTTACCATGTGTGATTTTTCATGAACTGTGCTCTTTTAGTTTCCTTCCTTGGAATTTTCAGTCAGATTATAGAAATTGAACAGAAATATTTTGGGAAGGTGGTTTGTTTTTTGGTCTCACTATTCTCAAGTACTGATATGTGAATCAAGGGCACAGTGCTTTCTCATCCATTCCATTGGTATGTGGTTCAGGATTTTTCAAGTTTACTTGAAAAGAATCACATCTATCTCCAGGAATAATAGCACAATGTTTTCTGTGGTCATTGGCAAGAAGTCACTGGTCTGTAGATTTTGATAAACTTCAAAGTAAAGGAGATGCTCTCCATCCTTGTGTAAGTTTTCTTATTGTGTTCTTCCACACTTCAATTTTTTGGTGATTTTCTTGAATTAGATTTGGATTTTATTTTATATTACATTTTTCTCTTCAGTTGGATATGTTGTAGTAATTTTTTAGATTTGTGTTCATTCATCTTTTTGTTGTTGTTGTTGTTACCAGGGTTGAACTCAGGACCTTGTGCTTGCGAGGCAGGCGGCAGAACCACTGAGCTAAATCCCCAGCCCTGTGTTCATTGATCTTTACTCTCTAAACAAAATCTTTGTATTGGGTACACACCAAATATTTTCTTAATTATTTCCCATGATTTTCATAGATTTCAATTTCTCCTTCTAATTCTCCTGACTACTTGATTTCCTTCAGAGGAAACACTTTTTTATTTGAATGTTTTTTCACTATAAATTCCCAAGATATTCAAGTTTATCTTTCCCCTTTCAATATGTAACCTATGTACATAGAATAGAAGAGTATACAATCCATATTTCCAAGTACATACCTGTTTCTCCCTGAACATAAATGAAACATTGCAATTTCTTCCAGAGATGTTTAACACCAGCTGCATAAAAAAGTCTATATTCTATTTACATGTGGATTTATTGAAGACTGTTTTCCATTCCTGAGATCCATTTGTCATTCTCTACTAATCATACACTGACATGAAAGGTGGAATTTGAATGTCTTTCATATATATTATGCAAGCGATCACCTTGCTCACAAGGTATTGAATGTTAGTCTTCTATTATATATACAGCTAGAATTCTTTAACAAATCAAAGGTGTGATTTGTAAGTGACACAATATACTTTTGAGTTTTCCTTGTGGGAGCAGGAGTTTGAGGCAGGGTCTCACTTTGTAATTCAAATTGGCCTTGAAATTTCTAAATAGCCCAGGCTAGACATTGACCTCATGGAAATCTGCCTTCTTAAGTCTCTGAAGTGCTGGGAAAACAGGCTTGTACCACCACACCTGGCTAAAGATTCCCTTTTGTAATCAAGGCCTAATTACTTTTTAATATCTTGGTTTTCAACACATTAAATAAATTGTATTCATATTCTCCCACTCATTACTCTTCCCTCACACCATCCTAGAATTTCTCATATCTGAGTGCAAGGTGATCATTTGGTGTCTCTAAGCTATAATATGCCATCATTCCACTATTTTCATTGTCCATAGACTTGCTCCCATAAAACTTTCCATTAGCATCTGAATTATTATTCATAAAATTTATTTAATGCTTGAGTATTTTTTCTATGAAATCAGATTCAAGTCTCAAAATGCTGCCTATGTAGAAAGAAAGAAGGACTCAGTTCTATGAATAATCAGATTTGAAAAGAGATATAATCTATGGTGTATCAAAACCATGCATTATCTGCCCCTGTGTTTTGTGGATAGTGATTTGCAGGCTCCCTCTATGAGCTCTGCTTTAAAGACAGTCCACAAATACAATTTGGGTGACTGTGCAGGGCAACCAGTGCTACCATTGAGCTGTTGCTGTGACAGTGAGTTGCAACCTAGCATCAAAATTGCTGTGTGAAAATACATGCATACACATGGGCTTGTTGACCAAGATATGGGGTTAGTATTTGAAGAAATTAACCTTAATTCAGCTTCTTAAGGGACAAATTGAGATCTCAAGCTGTGAGTCACAACCTTCCTTCAGGAAACATGTGTGATTATTTAGGACCCAGTGACCTTTGAGGATGTAGATGTGAACTTCACGATAGAGGAGTGGGCTTTGCTGAATCCATCCCAAAAGAAGCTCTACAGAGATGTGATGTGGGAAACATTTGAGAATATGACTGTTATAGGTAAGGATGACATCATTTTCTCATTTATACAATTAGCATTGGTTCTTGCTCATTGGTGCAGTTTAATTAAATAGAATATGAAAATATTTTGGAGAATATCTCAGTCTTATTATACTGTGAATCTAACTGGAGTCTATTAATCTTTATATAATGTTATAGTGACTGTGTGCGTGCATGTGTGCATGTGCGTGTGTGTGTGTGTGTGTGTGTGTGTGTTACCAGGGATTGAACTCAGGACCTTGCCTTTGTGAGGCAAGCACGGTGCCACTGAGCTAAATTCCAGGCCCTTATAGTGACTTTTTTTATTTGTCTATCTACAATTCAGGAAGAACCTGGGATAACCAGCAAATTGAACGAATGTACAAAAATTGCTCAAGGAATCTAAGGTAATTTGTACTCACAAGAAGAAGGAATATTCCTTAAGAGTCAGTGCGTGAGCAGAAATACTCAAATCAGGCCATGTTTAAATTTATTTGATCTCACAGATATTCTCCAGAGATGCACAAGGTTGATTTTGTATAATTCAACAATTGGATACAGAAGTATTCCAATATAGGAAACTGAGTTAGTATTGATGTAGTTGTTGTTGTTTATTTGTTTTTGGTACCAGGGATCGAACTCGGGACCTTGTGCTTGCGTGGTAGGCGTCGGAACCACTGAGCTAAATCCTCGGCCATGAGTTAGTATTGATATTATACAATAAGTGTCAGTAACTGATATATTGATATAAGAAAATTATTTCATGATAAACATCATTGAAATGTATAAAATAGCATTTTGGTATTGTGTAAACATATATGAAAAGAATAAATTTTGAATTTTGACAGGAACTAATCTTCAAGATATCTAATTATACATATGAATATGAGATATTAATTGTCTAAAAATTAGGTAACCTAGGGCCAGGGATTTAGCTCAGTGGTTCTGCCGCCTGCCTCCCAAGTGCAAGGTCCTGAGTTCAATCTCCAGTGCCAAAAAAAAAGCTAACCTTGAAGCAGTATTCAAAATAGAAATGAATGCTTGCTAGTATTGTAATTATTGATATTTTCAAAACATCCTCCAGAGAATTGAATTCATTCATATTTTTAAATTCTTAGAAAGCACCCTCATACATTGTCGGGGAGAATGTGAAATAGAACCATTATGATAATCAGTATACAGATGTCTCAAAATAAAAATCAAAGTTTTTGGGCTGGGGATTTAGCTCAGTGGTACCACACCTGCCTTGCAAGCACAAGTCCTGAGTTCTATCACCAGTACCCCCCGCCAAAGTTTTTATTTGATTAAGGCATACCTCCCTGGCTATATTCTGAAAAGAGTTAAAATCATATTTTAGTGATACATGCATACTATTGCTCAAAGCAGGGTATGCATGGGTATTCACAATAGCTAAGCTCTGGAAAGAATTCACAATAAATGAGCTCTAGAAAGAGCCTAGACACCCATCATTGTATGCCTGAATAAAGAAAATATGGGATAGGCTCAGCATTGTGGTGTATTCTTGTAATCACAGCACTCTGGAAAGCTGAATCAGCAGCATGACAACTTGATGTTCCGCCTGAGGAAATTAATTATCAATGAGAATCTCTCTCAAAACAAGAAATAAAAAAGCTGGAAATGTAATTCAGTGCTAATTTCTGTGTTTAATTTTCAGCACTGAAAAAAATACATTGTATATTCAGCCATAAAGAATGATATCACATCATTGGCCAAAACCCAAAAATAGATGGGACTCCATTCCATAATGATAAGTGAAATAAGTCAGATACAGAAAGTGAAATATTACATGTTTTCTATTAAATGAGAGACTAAAAATATATTTAGGGAGTAAAATAAAAGAGAGGTGATAGAAAACAAAAGGCTAACTTTTTGGAGATGGGAAAAATGATCAGGTAAAGAGAGAAGGGGAGAGTGATGGGTGAAAAGGTACAAAAAATCATCAATATATGAGAGACATAGGTATCTGTCCCCTAAAATGAAACTACACCATATGTATTGCAGATACATATACCAATTAAAGTTTTCCAAATAAATACCATCCTTTGGAAATGGGTGTTGTGAAGGCCTCCTCCAGGGTATTAGGTGAATTCATTGTTAAAATATTTTAGCCAGGGCCACAGATTTAGCTCAGTGGTGCTGCTGCCTGCCTCTCAAGTGCAGGGTCCTGAGTTCAATCCCTGGTATCAAAAAAAAATTTTTTTTCCCAGCATCAAACCAGAACTTGTCCTGTTAAATTATTAATATAAACCCCCCTTTTTTTTTTGTTCTTTTTTTTTTGTTTTTTTTGGTACCAGGGATCGAATTCGGGACTTTGTGCTTATGAGGCAGGCAGCAGAACCACTGAGCTAAATTCCCAGCCCTAAAAACCCTTTTCAAATTGTGTTTGATTTTTTTTTTTTCTTTGCAGAAATGAAGAGGTAGAAAATTACTATCAACGTAAAGGTTGGAAACAACAGGAAGAAATATCCCTTTGGACACCAGATGCTAATGGGGACAGGCAACAAGCTCCTTTACCTGACAGCCTTGCTTGTAAAACGCCCCTGATTGGGCATTTGACCCTAAATGTGCCCATTATAGCTCACACTGGACTGAAGTCAGATGACTATTTGGGATTTGAGGAGAAACTATATAAATGTAATGATCATGGAAAAACCTGCAGTGATTTCCAGTCCTTTCAGAAGCATACAAGGACAAAGACTGGAGAGAAACCCTATCAATTTGAGCAATGTGCAAAAGCTTACTCTGACCTTAGTGAAAGACCTCAACCTGGAGAGAAAACCTCTGTAGGTAAGAAAAGTGTGAAAGCCTCCAGCATACCCAGTGGTGTTCAAATCCATAACAGAAAGCACAGTGAGGGGAATCCATTTGTACGCAAACAATGTGGGAAAGCTTTTTTTTCTTCATACCATATTCAAATACATGAAAGAAAACATGCTGGGGAGAAGGCCTATGTATCTAAGGAATGTGTGAAAGCATTAGCTCATAGTAATTCCTTTCATAGACTTAAAAGTATTCACACTGTGGTGAAACCTTATGTACGTAAACAGTCTGGAAAAGCATTTATTGTACAAAGTAATCTTCCATGTGAGAAATGCTATGTGTGTAAGCAATGTGGAAAAGAATTCACTGATAAATCCACATATCATAGACATACGAGATCACACACTGGTGAGAAACCCTATGTATGTAAGCAATGTGGGAAAGCATTCCGCACACACAGTCATTGTCAAAGACATGAAAGTAGTCACACTGGGAAGAAACCCTATGTATGTAAACATTGTGGAAAAGCATTCACTACACAGAGTTGTTATGAAATACATGAAAGAAGTCACACTGGTGACAAACCTTATGTATGTAAGCAATGTGGAAAAGGATTTACTAATAAATCCACATATCAAAGACATACAAGATCCCACACTGGTGAGAAACCCTATATATGTAAGAAATGTGGGAAAGCATTCAACAGACAAAGTCACTGTCAAAGACATGAAAGAATTCACACTGGGGAGAGACCCTATGTATGCAAACAATGTGGGAAAGCATTCACTACACACAGTTATTTTCAAATACATGAAAGAACTCACACTGGGGAGAAACCCTATGTATGTAAGCAGTGTGGGAAATCTTTCAGCCAACAGACTAACTGTCATGTACATGAAAGAATTCACACTGGGGAGAAACCATATGTATGTAAGCAGTGTGGAAAAGGATTTGCTGATAAGTCCACATTTCGTAGACATAGAAGATCCCACACTGGTGAGAAACCTTATGTATGTAAGCAGTGTGGGAAAGCATTCAGCACACTCAGTCATTGTCGAAGACATGAAAGTATTCACAATGGAGAAAAACCCTATATATGTAAACAGTGTGGGAAAACATACACTACACAACATTATTTTCAAAAACATGAAAGAGGTCATACTGAGGAGAAACTTTATGTGTATCAGTAATATGAGAAATCTTCAACCAGCAGAGTACTGGTCAAACGTGAAGGAATTCACACTGGGAAGAAGCTCTATGTATGTAAGCAATGTGGGAAAGTATTTTGTATACAAAAGTGCCATCAAATACGAAAGAAAGCACACTGGGGCAAACTATCTAAGCAGTGTGGGAAAAGATTTGATGTAGGCTCTTCATTTATTAGACAGAATTCACTGGGGAGTAACTATGTATGTAAGGAATATGGGAAAAAATTCAGCTGATACAGTATCAAATACATGAATGAGGTCACACTGAGGAGAAAGTGTATGTAAGCAATGTGGGAAAGCATTTGGCATAGACGGGTATTGTCAAATGCATGAAAGAAGTCACATTGAGAAGAAAACCTGTATATGTAAACCTATTTTGAAAATCCTGTGAGAATTACTCATGTAGTGGAAACTGTAGAAATAATATGAACATTTTGATATCGATATTTCTTCATTAATTTTCTAGAAAATACACTCCCAGATGGAGATATCCTAAAGTGCATTCATTCTGTGTTTTTCAGTAAATCACTTGTAAATATTTGAACTATGTATCTGTGGTCTTTAGTATAAAAAAAATTGAGCTGACATAATCATATATTTTGGTGTATGCCAGTGTCTTTGAGCATAACATAGTGTCTCCTAATTAAACAAGGTTAATTGAAGTGTATTTTTCAGTTCCAAGTAGGGTTAGTATTTATGTAGTATTTATTTTGTTTTGTTTTTACAATTGGGAGGAATAGATCACTAAAAAGTAAATTGTGTTAATTGTGGGTTTTTTGTGTTTGGGGGTTTTTTTTGGTACCTGAGATTGAACTCAGGTCCTTGTGCTTTCAAGGCAGGCAGGCAGTGGAACCACTGAGCTAAATCCCCGCCCCCCAGTTGTGTTTTAATTGTTAGGATTTCCCACTAGCTTTAATTTAAATTTTGTTGGTGTATACACTCCATATCCTGTGTAATAATAAATTTTTAAATTTGATATATTTTATAGAGAGAGGCTTGTGAACGTGTTTTTGACAAATGTTGTTTTCACACAACTTGTATATTAGCAATATTGTATTTTTCATATCCTGACAAAACACTTGCATATATCTCAAAATAATTGTATATTATATCAAGTACATTATTTTGCCTGGTTGCCTTCATGTTGGAGTCAATATTATGATTTTCATAAAACTTTTACTTACCATCAAAATCTTATTTTTATGCCTAAATGATGATGACTTTTAATTTTGTGGTAATTTTCCAACACCTGATCTAAAAATAAACCATACTGTTGTGAATGTCTGATTGCCACAGGTCAGCAAGAACATAACTTGTTTGAAAATGGATATCGTGAATTGTAGTAATAAATCTCTCCAAAAGGTATAAGTGATGGAATGATTTATCAGTAACAACATTATCAAAGAAATTTTTGTTCACAGTGAAGTTGTTTTGGGAAGGATAATTATTGGTTGTGGTGAGGCAAATGCCTTTACTCTATTCCTTGATGCTGGGATTGACATTCTCTTTGGTAATCAATAACTAAGAAGATGAAAAAAGGCCATGAAGGAAAAGAAACAGTAAGTTTAATAAAAAGGAAATTTACCACTTTCTGATTCAGATTGCGTTCTGTTTTACCAGTTTTAGAGATAAATTTATACAATGTCCTTTTTCATTATCCATAAGGAGCACTGTCTGCTGTTTGAGGTATGTGCAAACATGTTAAAACACATAGACTTACCCAATATGTGAGCATGAGGCCCTGTTGGTCTCCTTTATTTGTATTTTGCCTTTCTTTTAACAATGAAATTTTTTATTTTTTGGTACCGGGGATCAAACTCGGGACCTTGTGCTTTCGAGGCAGGCAGCAGAACCACTGAGCTAAGTCCCCAGCCCTACAATGAAGTATCTTTTACAGTGTTTTTGAATACAACTGGTGCTTAATTTCTGATGGGGTTACATTGTGATAAATCTGAGGTAACATGAAATTATAACTGAACAATGAATTAAATTCCAAAAAACACAGTAAACATTATATAGCTTGCTCCAGGCTTAACCATGCTTAGACACATAAATTACCAGTGTGGTAGTATCATCTACAATTATGTCTACTTTATATCTGAAATATATGATGTAATTTATCGATTGCACTACAATCTGTAAATTATATATATATGTATGTACACTGCAGAATACAATGTCAATTTTTTGACCTAGAACATGTGGCTAAGTTTCCTGCTCACTTCTGCTTCTTCCCACCACAGGAAGATCTATAGTGTGTACTGCTGTCACTATTCCAGCCAGTGATGGAATGATGAAAAGATAAGACATTTTATCCTGAGCACATTTACTATCCCATCATTTTACCATGAACAGAAATTCTTGCTGTTCCTGGTGATGCAGGCCTGTAATCCCACCAAGTCAGGAGGAAGACTTGGGCGGAAAATAAAATGAAGGCCAGCACAGGCAACTCAGTGACAACTTGTTTCATATATGAAAGTTCTGGAGATGTAGCTCAGTGCTTTAGTACGTCTAGGTTTACTCCGCAGTATCAAAATTATTTTAATGTAAAACCATTACACATCAGTGTTTGTCTTTTAGTCACTTAACCTATAAAAACCTAAGACAGATGTGATGGTGCATTCCTTCAGTCCTAGCATCAGGAGAGGCTGAGACAGGATGATCATGACTTTGAAGTCAGTGGGGGAAACTTGGCTAGTTGTCTTATCAAACTATGTAAGAGTTCTCTATATCAGCATTTTAAGTTTAAATAAGATATAAGTTTAAGTTAAAACAAACCTGTGATAGGATAGAAAAAATTGCTATGGGAAATCATGATTTTGTTCCTCAGGAAATATTTTCACAATAAATATTTGTACACCAGACATTTAAATGCCTGATTTATAGATTAAAATATAAATAATGAAACATGAGTAAGCCAGGCATTCCATCTTCTGAACATAGAGACATGAAAAATTAGTTTTGTCAATACTTGTACTGGGAAAAGAGTTTTATCAGCTATTCCTCAGATGACTAATTTCTAGACTATGTAAAGAACACAAAAAATTATGCACCCTAAATAAAAGACCCAAATGAAAAAACTGGCAATGGAAATGAGTACACACTTGTGTGATAATTTTCAGCACTTGTGGCCATTAGAAAAATGCATATTTAAACATTGTGTTCCAGAAAGAACGTCTATCATGAAGAACTAAAAAAAGCCAAAAAGTATTCTTCAGTGTATTCTATTTAATACATTAAAAAATTATACATGACATATATTTTGTTATGAAAGAGATCTATGTTAGATTATTTTTCTTGACTACAGGTTAACATAAAAATGATAAGCATGTTAATGTACCAAGGGCTTATCTATAATGTTCATTAGATTGAGTATATTAAATACATATTTATATATTTTTATTTCAAATTTTTGGTGTAGTTCAAATATTTCCACTGTGTAGCTCAAGGAACATCTGTAAGCACTTCAACTTTATTGAAATTGTGGTGCACATAACACCAGTCTCATAATATTCCCTTATAGGTTCAGTGCTGTGTTATGTTGTCAGTGTACAGCAGTAGAACACACGTAAATATATGTATATAGGAGTTTCTTTTTCTTTTCTCATGTTATGAAGGGATATTTATTTATTTTTTTATTGGTACCGGGGATTGAACTCGGGTCCTTGAGCTTGTGCAGCAGGCAGTGAAACTATGAAGGGATTTTTGATGTCGTTGTATAATGAGAGACTGGGTTCCTACAGTGGATGCCTAAATGCTTAAACTGAGGGACAAACTCAACCATAGTTCAAGGGGGAAGGATCTGAAGCCCTATAAGTAACCACTAATAAAGGTCAGAGTTTAGACTGAACACCCTGGATTCTAATGTTCTTGGATGATGATAGCACCAGAAATCACACCTTTCTAAGAAAATTCAAGTATATTGAAGCTTCTTTTTTCCATGTTTTTGACCCACTAATGCACAGTCCTCTTGGATGACACCACTTTTTCTCTGACAGTTGTTTTCTACTCAGATCAGTGATCCACTATCAATTTCTCTAGAAGGATCCACACAGACACACCCAGAAATGTGCTTTACCAGGCTCATGGCGTGTCTCCAGCAAGTCATGCTGATGACAAGATAAACAATCACAAAAGCAAAAAAGAAAAGTTTAAAAGTTTTAGAATTTTTATTAGTATATTTGCAGTATACTTTGTTTACATTCATCTTTCAAAGCAGGATTATGTTTATAAGTCATCTGAATTCTTTTTATTTTCCCTTCCCAAATGCTACCATTTCCATTCAATTCTTGCTCTTTGGATTTTTCACAGATGTATTTCCTTATCTCCTCTTACATGTCATTTATTTTTCTCATAATTGCAAAAGTTAAACAGGATTATTTTGTACAGTAAAGTCAATCATCTGCAAATAGCATCTTGAATATGTAAGTATACCCAGATTTCACCACACTTCCTAGGATTTTAAAGTCTACACAATGTGATTCCCAGAAATAGAATTTTGAGTAGTTGAAATGAGGTCACGTTGTGACCCCAGAAATGTAGAGCCATCAGTGTGCAGTTCAAGCATGTGATGATCTGAATTGTATGAGTTAAATGCAGGAAAACTGAACCACTGGATACACCTAGCAAAAGCTGTCATGTAGGGATGCGTGGGTTTGGGGGCACAACCACTGCCTCAGTTCAGTAGTTGGGGTGTGGCACCAACTAGGGCAATTATAGTCCTTCTTTACTCCCATGTTCAAATTCTATTTAAATGGAGCCTAACAATATTAAGGAGTCCAGAAATGAAGATTGACAGTTTAAATCATATGCCATTCTCAGTAGCCTGATTAAATTGATGCCATTTTTATCCACCATTTATCTGTTTGTCTTATCACAAAGCTGTCATGTGATGTCACACAAAGACAAAGTGAGTGCAATAAGAGGAGATGCAGAGAAAGACAACACATTCACGTGGCACCAACTACACCATGTTATAACTATTTCAGTTTTAAGTACTATTGTCAATGTATATAATTTATCAAATTTTTTTTCATAGAATGCTATATTTATGTGTGTGATTTATTATAGCCACTGTTGTAAACTCACTGGGGACATGGAATTATATACCATTCAGATAAGGAGACAGAACTCTTTATTTTGTATTACAGTAGAGGGGTACAAAACACCTATTTGCCTGATTTGTCACTAAAGAAAAAAGACACGGCAGAAGTTGTCTGAGGAGAGACACATGACTGAACAACTTGCCAAAAGACAAGTAGTGTGTGTCTATAGTGCACAAGAACAACCATGCTTCAACTCCCCTGTCTAAATCACACAGCTTTTTTAGAAAGCATTCTTGGGCCCGGGATTTAGCTCAGTGGTGCCTCCGCCTGCCTTGCAAGCACAAGGTCCTGAGCTTGATCGCTGGTACCAAAACAAAACAAAACATTCTCTCTTTGCCTCAGCACAGTGCTTTTGTACCACATGAGTTGTGGTTAACCCTCAGACAGATTAAATCTGAATCAGGGATGAATTCTTGAAAGGAAAATGCATTTTAAAAATATTTATGATTTACTATAGAAGAGAATGAACGGGTCAGTGGTCACGACTTGCTGTCCTTGGTGCCAACCTCGAGATCTGGGTCCCTATACTTTCTTAAGTAGTGCTGATGCCTCCATTTCTCAAATGTATGTAATTTTTCTAGAAAAGCTCTCCCCTTTCTGGGCCTTAATAGGGCCATCATAGCCAAATCATAGAGGCTGTCTCTAGGAAGTTTAAGGAGGGCCACAGTGGCCAATGGCTGGAGAGTTAAGATTTTCTCTCTATTGGAAAGCTACAGTTAACTCGGAGTGTTGAAATCCAAGGCCACGTAGTATCAACAGTAATCCAAAAAGAAGGGAGAGTAAAGGGGCTCTCATCTGGGCCATTTAAATATCCATACATATATATTTAAATATACATACATACATATACTCTAAGGGGAACAGGAACCAGTTCATCTTGCCAGAGCTTTATATTTTTGATTAATATTTCTCCTTTATGGCAGAAGAGGTAAATCACAGAGGAATATAATTTGGGGTTGTCACCAAAAAGTGTACAGGGTTCTTATGATATCAATCAAGGCTCTTGTTTTTATTATGTTTGTAAAAGTGACAATCTTGAGGCAGGCAGCCTGCTTTCGAAATTATCTGTATATTTTTCTTCTGTGAGATATAAAGCATCAACAGCCAGAAAGAAGCCCTAGTCTACGATTTCTGGGCAAAGAGAATGTCTGGAGATGCACCAGGACTCCTGATTCCCCCTGTCCATATCCATGGGCACTGACTCTAACCAGGCCTGAAAGATCCCCTCTTAGTATGGTGGCAAATGCAGAAGAGGCCCAAGAAGGGCTATCTTAACAGAGCAGTGCTGCAACACCTTGAGTATAAGATGGGGCAAACTGTTTTGTTGATTGGTGTGGGCTAGGCCAATCAGGGTCTTAGCCTGTGTTTCTAGGAAGGGGACAAGTTCAGTTGGGTATTTCTTAGGCATGCTGTGTGAGTAACATTTTTATAAGGGACAGAGTAGGGTAGTTTTTTTTGTTTTTTGCACATAGTACATAATAAGCATGTGATGATCTTAAAATCATCAGCCACAGATAAGCATTACAATCTTCAGCCACACATAAGCATGTGATGATTTTAAAGTGTTAGTCATCCATATTTTGCCCTATATTTTTGTGTCTTTCTAATCTGCTCCTACAGTGGTAATGCAGGTGAGGTAGAGAGACACTTTCAAAGGTTAAATGGAACGTGTGTTAGTTACTTTCCTCATTGCTGAGACAAAATATCCAACACTCAAAGTTAAAAGAGGAAAGGTTTATTTTGGCTTACAGTTTGTAGAGGTTTTAGTCCATAGTTGGCTGGCTCCAAGGCAGGTTGGCATGGCATAGGGGTATCACGAGAAACAATTCTGGTCAGACAGAAGGCAGTAAAGGAGTGAAGCAGCAATAGCAGCAATCAAGCCTACCTGCTGTTTGGGTGGTGCCATTCACATCTATGATGGGAGACCCTTCATCCCAGCATCACATGCTCTAGATCCAGCCACCTCTGAAAAACCTGACCTATGACCCTATGAGGCTTTGGGGGAACATCTAGACACAAGCAATAACAATGTGCATTCACAGGCAGACAGCACTAGGAGACAAGTATCACCTTGGAAGTAGAGAGAAGTCCTGAGGCTGAGAGAACAGAGGAGCATTCATGTTTGATTAGTTGTTTTACAGCCCAGTTAGATCATACATGAGTAATTGTTTGTAGACTTCTTATTCTCAGATATATTTATTTGTCAGTTTTTAAATACATACAAAGTATCTTAGAATTTTCCTTTTCTACTTTATCAGTTAACTGTATGAATCAAGGACACTGAAAAAGTCATTTTCAGGGCTGGGGATTTAGCTCATTGGTGCCTCACCTGCCTTGAAAGCGCAAGGTCCTGTGTTCGATCCTGGATACAAAAAAAGTCATTTTCAAAGATTTGGATTCAATGTTCTTATCTTAACTCATCAATGTTGTGATGTACATCAATCATACTTTCAAGATGAGGACAATCTCCCCAGCTATTCCCTTGATGGGTATCTTCCCCAAAGAATTAAAAGAATCATACCACAGCAATATATGTGCACCCATGTTTATAGCGGCACAGTTCGTAATAGGTAAAGCTTGAAAACAGCCCAAGTGCCCATCAACTGGAAACTGGATAAAGAAGATGCAGGGTTTTTTTTTTTATAAAATGTACTACTACTCAGCCATAAAGAATGAGAAACTAGAGTCATTTATAGCTAAATGGATGCATATTGAGGCGATACTCTTAAGTGAAATAAATAGGACACACGTGTATAAATACCAAATAGTTTTTCTAGTGTGAGAAACTGAAAGTGTAAATAAGGATTAAAATGAATAATTGATTTTTTGAAATAGGAAGAAAAGGTCCAAAGGGGTAGGGGAAGTGGGGGGGGGAAGGAAAGAAGGGAAAGGAAAAATTATGAGAAAAGAAAAAAATGGAAACAAAGTCTATGTAAATAGGGAAGGGTGGAGCGGGAAGAGTGCACAGGTAATGGGGAAAAAAATAAGAACCATTTTACATCATGTACAGGTACAAGCACCCAATGGTAAATGTAAATGTATACCTAAAATGTACCAATAAAAGAATTTAAGAAAAAAAAAAGGCCAATCTGGAGCCTGCAGAAGAAGAGAAATAAATTTCCCTTTGAAGCTTGGCCTGCTACACTGCAAACATGTTTAATTGACTGACTGTGATTATTTTTATGACCTTGGGAGAAGCAGATGGCTTTTTTCACTCAATTATTTTGTATAATATTACTGCCAGATAACTGCAGTATATGTACATATGTAATAACTATATTTCCTTGTTTTCAGTTTTTAGTTTATTATTTTTCCAAAATGAGTCAACTCCAGACACGGTGGTGAATTCCTGTAACCTCAGCACTCTGAGTAGCTTAGGCAAGAGGATGGCATGTTTACAGTTTGAGTCCAGCCTGGGCAACATAGCATCATAGCAGAACTCTATCTCAAAACAAACAAACAAACAAAAAACAAAAAAAGAGGCTAGGGATGTAGCTCAGTATAAATGCCCTGGATTCAATTCTCATCTTGAAAAGGCCTTCTTTCCTGATAAAGAAATGAAAGCAACTGGCTCTTCCCACACTGCTCAAGGGGGACATCACACACTGTCGTGTATGAGGGGCCCTGACCTGCTCTCAGCAGCCCTCCTCTGAGGTCAGTTGTTTCCTCAGGACAGTCTGAAATCACCTGAGTACAACTGTGGCCCTATTCACAGTAGGAAGAAGCAGGAAACATCCACCAAATACAGTTACAAATCAGACCTCTTCTCGGGAAAGACAGGACCAAGCTCTGCTTACATGCAGTAATCCCCAGGTGGACCACTTCAGCATTCCAGGAGTAACTCAGAGATGGGATCTGTCACTTTGTTCATCAGAACCAGAAATGGGTCATTTCTTCTGTCTTTCAGATCTCAGAGGATAGGTCTTTGATCACCAACCACTGAGAGATGCAGGAAGGCTGTATGATTCGTGCATTGGAGAATAGGATAGAGAAATCAAGACAACACATCATACGGAATCTTCCTTTATATTTTTGCTGCCATACTTTAGACCCAATGTCATCTCATGACAAAGAGCCCAAGACTTTCAGCCTGCTTTGCTGTGTGACTTCCTCAGACTGCAGGAATTGTACAGACACAGAAACACCCAAAGTTTGGGGCAAGGTCCTCTGAGATGGCACAGATGGACTGGTTGGTATCTGCTGAATCTCGGGCCTCCCCATGAAATCTGTGGTCTGTGACCTGTCCTCTCTACTGCTTTACCCTTGGTCCCCTCTTGTCTGTGGCATGGGGCTTGCTGGCTGTGGCAACCCCTGTGAACTTTATCCTCATTCAAAGCACTGTCTAGCAATTCCTCTGTACCCCTGTGTCTTGCCACGCTCTCTGTTAACTTAAGGAGCTCATGCAGAGTCTGTAGGGTCATGTGCAGAGTTTGTGCATCTGAAAGGATATGGCCCCCAGTCCGACCTTTGTTTCAAGGGTATTGTTTAGATTTCCTGTTGTCAGGCAGTTAGTAGGTCTCCATTTTGGGGAGAGGGTCACTTGAGCTTGTTTTCTTCTTAGTGGTATCACATTTCCCTGATTCTCCAGGATTATTGGAATCTACACATTTAAAGCAGTCACGATTTCAGTACAGTCATTCCTCATTTAATGACCAAATTAACTTCCTGCTAGTAGATTGCTAACTGCGGAATTGTGTATGTATGTACATTACAATATTTAGAACAAAGAAATGGACAAAGAAAATTCCAACTTGATGACTTTTCTTTTCTCTGCATGCATCTTACATGTAGTCCTGTAATGTATGAGAAAATAAAACTATATAACTCTCCTATACAGTACAATCAGAAAAATTACAGTACTGTATAAACAAGGTTTACTGTACAAAAAAAGACATTGAAGCTCTGTAAAGAAGATGTACAGAATTGTACCAAAAAAAGATGGGTTAGAAGTTCAAGTAGCATGTGGTAAGTCTGAACAGCCCACCTTGGTTTTAAGTCTGAACACCTGTTAAGCAGGTACTTGATGAAACAAGGAATATCAGACTTCCACACTGAATTTTAGACATACACCTGTTTACCCTCCCTGCAGAGGTGCTGGGGACCAGCAGGGGACACTCAGGGCCAGCAGAGTGCACAGGTCACCAGGAGGTCACAGTGGGGACCAGCAGGGAACTGAGGACCAGGAGGGAGCACAGGGAAATAGAGTTGCTCAGGGGATACCAACAGCTGGTCTCAGAACCAGTTGCAAAAGCAACAGTTGTATCTTTCCTTTAGGTACTGAAATTGATCTCCTGCTTCTATTTGTAGACAAAGAAGACTATTGACATTGGAATTAAGAAATCTAAGGTATAAATAATGAGCAAAATGAAAGATAGATACAGTAATAGAAAATAGGGAGATAGATCTTTTGCAAATGGGAAGGGGGCTAAGGGATCGAGGGAACAGAAAGGGAAAGAAAGGAAAGGAATTTAAAAAGAATTAAGATGTGTTATGTACATGTACTAACTCCCTGGGAGGACTGTAATTATTACATACTACAAACATGTATTAATAAAAAATTAAATTAAAAAAACCAATAAATTATACATTGAGTATTAAAAAAGACTCTGTGGTCCTGGTGGATGGACAGACACATAGAACAATGGATCAGAAGTTAAATGACCTTCAAATAGCTCAGTATTTCTTAGCTGTGACATAGAAAGCATATTTATTAAAAATGAGGAAACATAGTCAAAACAACATGCTACATATAAAAGCAGATGCATTGTTCAGTGGAATGGGATAGAGAGCCCAGATATAAATGCATAAATTTCCCATGGGACAATTTTTTCCAAAGAGGACAAGAGCAGACTGGAGAAATAGCACTCTGATCAATAAGTGGAGTTGGAGAAGCTGAAGGCTTGTTTCATAGTTTGTCATAGTCAACTCAGAGTAAAGACTTGAACCTATGACTGGGAAGTGTAAATTTACAACACACACACACACACACGCACACACACACAGTCAAGTTCTAAGATGTCAGTATGGGCAAGATGTTTTAGATATGACACCAAAGTAGAGGAAACAAAGAGAAAACAGACAAAACTGACAGAACTAAACCATAGGCTTCTTGAAACCAAACAAAATAATTAACAGAGTAATGAGTCTTGGGATCTCAAAACCTCAACAGGAGAACACCTCAACAGGAAACAGGAAAAAGGGACCTTACTAGAAGCTCTGCATCAGGTCCTAGTCTCCTGTGAGCTATGACAGCACAAGGCGAATTAACTTATTATACAGGAAAAAATAGAAAAAATGAGACTGTGAGAAGAAGCTGAGCTTTGGCCTGATCAATGCTGCTCTGGCTGGCAAAGACGAAAAACCTAGAACCTGCCACGCCTTTATTCAATACATCGGGAGAAACAAATGTCTCAGGACAGAGAGTTCAGTTTGGGAGAAACAAATGTAACAGATGACTCAGGGGGCAGCAGAAATCCTAGAATAATGAGAAATTATGCAGATGAAGATTTTGTTCCTCCCAGGATGTCTTCAGCTGGTGTAATCTTGTCCTGGAGCATCACAGCATCACTGGATCATTGAGGTCTTAGCTGTGACCAGAGGCCAAAATGGAGTTATGTCTCAACATGCCATAGCTGGCCTAATCAAATGATTTTTCCCCAAAATTATGTAGAATTGCTACTGACAAAATACCCTTTCCACCTTCACATAAAGAGATTGCCAAACTGTGGGACAAGATCAGACCAACATATATTTAAAACAGTGAGTGGGTGCATTATTCCTGGTCTTACCCGTGTACTTTTTCTCTACCCGAATCTCCCTACTTTTTCACCCTGAGGGTAATCATCCCTAAAAGGTTCCCAGTAAGCAGTGTTTCCAAGCTTCTTGCCCTTGTGGTCATCAATCACCTCCACCTCAGCAACACAGAACCAGCCTTCAGCAGGAGGATGTGCTGGGACTCACACTGTGTGGACAAACAGCCTGCATCGATGCATGGTACAGAGACAAGAAATTCCATATGATTAATAACAAAACTCAATGAGTTTATAGTTGAGTGAGCTCTCAGGAAACCCTCAGTGCTATCTACCCTACTATACATCACTTAGGTCTAAAAAATTCTCTGTTAATATGTTACAACATATTAATGTCTGCCAAAGTTGTGTGGCTATACATTTACAATTACTATATATTTTTAAAATTAAGTTTATTGGTACATTTTAGGTATACGATACAGTTACATTCATCATTGGGAATTGTACCTTTACATGATGCATCTTGGTTCTTATTTTTTCCCCATTCCTCTGCCCTCCCTTCACTCTCTCCACCCTTCCCTATTTACAAAGACTTTGTTTCCATTTTTTCCTTTTTTCATATTTTCTTTTCCCTTCTTTTCTTTTCCTTACCCCTCACACTTCTCCTACCCCTTTTCTTCCTATTTTACATTATCAATTATACATTTTGATCCATATTTACACTTTTGGTTTTTCACACCAGAGAAACTATGTGGTATTAACACATTTGTGTCCTATTTATTTCACTTAAGAGTATGGCCTCAATGTGCATCCATTTAGCTATAAATGTCTCTAGTTTCTCATCCTTTATGGCTGAGTAGTACTCCATCTTATAAAAAAACCACATCTTTATCCAGTCTCCAGTTGATGGGCAATTGGGCTGTTTCCAAGTTTTACCTATTTAAAAACTGTGGCACTATAAACATGGGTGTGCATATATCACTGTGGTATGATTCCTTTAATTCTTTTGGGAAGATACCCAGCAGAGGAATATCTGGGTCAATGTGACCTCTAATCCTAGTTTTTTTTTGGCATCTCCATATTGATTTTCACAGTGGTTGCACCAGTCTGCACTCCCACCAACAATGGAGAAGGGTTCCTTTTTCCCCAAGCCCCGCCTTCATGTTATTGGTTGATTTCTTGATAGCAGCCATTCTTTATGGAGTGAGATGGAATCTCAGTGTTGTTTTCATCTGCATCTTTTTTGGGGAGGGTGCTGGGGGTCGAAATCAGGACCCTGCGCTTGCAAGGCAGGCACCAGAACCACTGAGCTAAATCCACGGCCCTTCATCTTCATCTCTTGAATGACCAGTGGTGTTGATCATTTTTTCATGTTTATTTGCTGCTTTTACTTATTTGTCTGAGAAGCATCTGTTCATTTCAGATGCCCATTTTTGAATTGGGTCTTTAAATTTGGGGGTCTGATTTTTTAAAGTTCTTTATATATTCTAGATAGTAGTCCTTTGTCTGAGGAACAGCTGGTAAATTTTTTTTCTCACATTGTAGGTTGTCTCTTAGCTCTGTTGGTTTTTCTTGCAGTGAAGAAGCTTTTTAATGAGATCCCATTTGTTGATTCTTTGTGCTAGCTCCCATGCTACTGAGGTTTTGTTCATAAAGTCTTTTCCTTTACCAATGTCATCAAGAGTTCTACCTAACCTATCTTCCAGAAAGTTTAGTATTTCTGCTTTAATATTTAGATATTTGATCCACTTCAATTTTAGTTTAGTGCATAGTGAAAGGTATGGTTCTGGTTTTAATCTTCGGCAGGTTGAAATCCAGTTTTTCCAGTACCATTTATTAAAGAGGCTATCTTTCCTCTGGTCAGGGTGGTTGGCTCCTTTGTCAAAGATGTGGCTGAGTATGTCTGGAGTTCTTTCTGCATCTTCTAATCTGTTCCATTGATCCTTGAGTCTGTTTCTTTGCCAGTACCATGCTATTTTTATCACAGTGGCTTTGTAGTATAGTTTCAAGTTGGGGATTGTGATCTCCCGTCATGTCTTTGTTGCCTAGAATTACTTTTGCTATTCTAGGTCTCTTCTGGTTCCAAATAAATTTTTGGATTGTTTTCTCTAGTTCTGTGAAGTATATTGTTGGAACTTCAATCAGCATTGCATTAAATCTATACAGTAGTTTTGGAAGTATGGCCATTTTCACTATATTAGTTCTTCCTACCCAGGAGCAAGGGATGTCTTCCCATTTTCTTATATCCTCTTCAATCTCTTTTTTTACAGTGCTGTAGTTTTCAATGTAGAGGTCTTTTGTTTCCTTTGTTAGATTGATTCCTAGATATTTCTTTTTCTTTTGGATGCTATTGTGAAAGGAATTGTTTTCCCAATTTCTCTCAGTGTGTCTGTTATTTGTGTAACAGAAAGCTATTAAGTTTTCAGTGTTGACCCTGTATCCAGCTACTCTGCTGAATCTGTCAATTAAGTCTAGAAGTCTTTTAGAAGTTTTTTTGGTCATCTATGTAGAGTATCATTCTTCCTTTCCTGTCTTTATTCCTTTTCTTTCTCTTGTCTAATTGCTGTGGCCAATGTTTCCAGAACTATATTGAGCAGGAGTGGTGATGGTGGACATCCTTTCCTTGTTGCTGATTTTAGTGTGAAAGATTTTAGTGTGAAAGATTTTAGTTTTTGACCATTTAGTATGATGTTGGCTGTTCATAGATAGCTTTTATCATCTTGAGATAATGTTGATATCATGTTGAGATAAAGACCAGCTATTTCAATTTTCTTTATGGTTTTTATCACAAATGGGTGTCAGATTTTGTTGAACGAAAAGTAGTCATTACCATCACCCAGACACCACCTCTGACTGGGCACTTTTGTTTTATTTTTTCCTGTCTATGTATCACAATCTCCGTAACTGTGGCCATCAGTATGACCCCAGACACAGCTTTGTGGATATGGAAATTGACATTTTTTCTATCCCTCAATTTTCACTTCATTAAACCTACAGTATATAAAGGTATCAAGGCATTTGTGTGTAGGACAGGTAACATGTTGCTTATTTTTGTTTTGTCGGTGAAGTCATTTCCCATGACTGTATTCTCCAGTCCTACTGCCTTTTCTACAAGAGTTAAACATTCACTCTGCAAGGCTCCCTGGCCAGAGAGCTTAGAAAGTTTTCACAGGAGATAGAGATGAGCCAGAACTTTTCCTTTAATTTTAAATATTTCAGTTCAACCAGAAGATGGGCATATACCAAGGCATTTCATAATAGGATCCATAATAACACGAGTACACTCTGGACATGACAAAATCAAGTCACAAAAGATTCTCCTTTGGAGAATAAATGGAGACTGAGGGAAAGACCAGATGACAGAACAATTCATGAGTCATGGCACATGGGCCAGAGAAAGACAAAATAGAGGTAGAAGAGAGTAGAATTACACTTCAATATTTCAGTGAAAAGAGTATTGAGGAATACATTAAGGTGCATAGAACACACTCCACCCACTTTCTCTCCAATTCTGCTCTCCATGATATTTCCCTTCCTGTAATATTCTTCTACAAAGAGTACTTTCATTTATCAAGGGCTTTATAAAGATGCCTTAGTAATCAATGCATGTATTCCATTGCATTTACTTCCCATGCAGATGCACATCATTCTATGGAAGGCTTTGAAGAGTCACTCATTAGACAAACTCTTTGAATACTCCCAAGCTAATTGATTCTTTTCACTCAACCGTGTTGTTACTGTTTTGAATATTGGATATATTTGTGTGATATGAGAAATTTATTTTAAGGAAATGAATGTAATGTATACCGAAAGACTGGATCACACTGTCATGCAATCTCATGACAATACAGCAATAAATAGACACTGACCAACACCGTGGTTTCAGTCTCTACAAATGTGGAAATTGAAGGGTAACTGTAAACATTTTTGTCCTCTGGATTTCTAACTGGCTCATCTCAGATTTCAAACCATTAACCCATTATGAGATTTAGTACATTCCCCAAAATTCCTGCATTGCAAACTGAATATCTAATGATGACAGTTGAGCTATGGGCCCAGTAAAATGTGAAGAGCATGAGTGCTTTTCCCTGATGAGAACAGTGATGTTATCAACATGAGAATGGCTTACAGTTAGCATCAGCACAGCTTTCCCTTGCTTTTTATCTCACATATGCTTATCTGCCCTTCATGTACTGTGTAGAACAGAAGACTTGACTACATTTTTGTGCCATGCTCTTGGAATTTCCAACCTGAAAATGTGTAGTGGATGTGTTTAGGTTCTTTTTAGTTCCTTATATTTGACACTATGATATAAGAACAGAAAATATATAAAAGCACTCATATTCTTGACTGAATAAGAAAGCCATTATTATTCCCATTCCAGGATAAGACAGCAGCATCCTGGAAGTATGAATATGAGAGCATGTTGAAGTTGATTGGACAGAACCCCCCCCCTTTGGGGGGATATATTAAAAAATTAAATGTATTAAAATATATATTAAAATTATATATTAAAAAATTAAATCTTCCTGGTGGTGTAGAGCCCACTATAGGGATAAGTATATTCATAACATACACATACATTTTCACTTCTCCAGAGTAACTTATGAGAACTTGAGATATTTTCATATTTCTCGGGCTTCAGGTGCCTCATCAGTAAAAGCAGTCAAAACTGCACCTGAAAAAGGTCCTTTAGAAGATTCCAAATATAATGCATGGACAAAGACCTGCATACTGGATGTACACACTTTCTAAATACATGTTTACAGGGCATTGAATGCAGACTTGAACTTTTGATATGCTTGCTAAAGAAATAATTCTGGCCTTCACTACACATTCTACAAATTAGGTCTGAAAGATGGAAAAAGGCCACAGATGTGAAATGTGCCCCTTAAAAACCTAGTGGGGTGTTTTCATTTTGAAAGAAGCCAATAAAGACATTACTACACTAAGCTGTGAGGTGGTAGAGGAAGGTGGAAAATGCCGAGTAGGGTTATATTACTCAGAGCATGTAGAACTCACTGGTGTAGAAGTTAATGGAGTGGGTTTGATAGAAGTCAGGTATTTTAGTTAAGAGAGAGGTGTGACCATGCTGAAATTCCTTTGGAAAAGAATTGGCAAGTGGGGAAATGAAATGCATTTGGAAATATACTGTACTAGCCTGAAATAATAGTGAAATTAAAACTTACATCACACTGCAGATTCTATGCTGATCCTCTGATGACCTCAGAAACTGCACCTTGAACATTCTTTTTCTGCCTTCTGTAACAATTTTTGGCTATGCTAAGAGCTCAATTTCAGGCAGCAGGCACTGATAACATGGGAAATTATTTTATGAGCCTGGCAAAAACCTCTGTCATTTACTTTTACTATTTGAGGACCTCAAAATAAATGGTGATCAAAGTTGTCTTTTCAAGAATAATTTGTGCCTAATTCAGTTCATGACATCTACAATTGCATTATTTCTAAATTCTAATTGAAAAAGATTGCTTAAATTTTTGTCTTCAAAATACTTTTAAGTGTGTACTGTATATCAGCATAAAAACTGCTGGAGGACACACACAGTCTCATGCAATCCACTACACTGCTCAACACAATAAAACCTCATATAATGGTTTCTGTGTTCTGAATGTTTAGTTACCCCAAAATGCATTTTTTAGAACCTCATTCCCAAGGTGATGGTACGAGGAGGTGAGGTCTCTGGAATTTGTCATGAGTGAAGAAACCTCAACAATGACACATATACGTGTAAAAGAGGCCAATGACACCTTGTACACCTCCCTGTCTTGTGAGAACTCGGCTAAAAGTCACCATATGGAAACAATGTCTCACTAGATATTGAAGTTGTCAGTGCTTTGTTACAGAATTTCCTAGGTTTCACTACTGGGAGAAAATTAATTCATAAAGTAAACAATCCTATGGTATTTTGGTTAGGTTTGGTACCATGTACTAAGACAGGGTCTATATATTTTGTTGAATGGTATGGCATACAAATAGCCATGGTCGAATCCAGATAGTAAAAACATTACATGTTCCGGTTTGCTAATGCAACCTGATAGACGCACATGACCTGGTGCATGTGTATACCTACTTCATCCCCCTCACAAAATCACATAATCACTGCCATGGGTAACCAATTGAAGTGCACGCAATGGACTGCTGCTTAATCGGTGTCAATACATTTAGTTGGAGCCTATGACAAAGATAGATGTTTATAAGGAATTCAGTACTAAAGAAACCTGCAACAGAGGTCCAAAGGCATTTTACATATTTTCAACACATCTTCTGATAAATCTTTAGGAAGCAGAAAAAAGTATGAAATGTCTTTAAATATTTAAGTATTATGCTTCTTAATTAATACACGTTTGGAGTACATGTCCACATTTATCTTAGAGACCAGGCCTATGTATTTGATTCTTACAATTTCTCCTCCCCTCCTCACCTACCACCCTCCCTCTGGCTTGAGATCACCTTTCCTCATTTCATCATCATTATTAAATTTATTATCATTATTATGTTTTTGACATATAAAGACTGCATTCATTGTCAACACTTGGTACATGACATGAAATCTTACATCTCCTTCTTCCCATCCTTGGCCTCCTAATCCCTTACATTTGCCAATGAGCTGTTTCCTTGTATATGTCCATTAACAGATGAATGAATAAAATATGGTCTCTATACATAATGGAATACTACTTGGCTATAAAGAAGGGTATATTCAGGCCATTCATAGGAAAATGGATACACTTTGAAAACATGTTAAGTGAATTAAATCAGACAAACAAGCTTAAGTGCTTTTAAAATGTAGAAAGTTTTCTGAACACATATATAACAATTTTCTGTCAAAATGGGATGAAATGAACTCAGGAAAATGTCAATTGTTTCCAAATTATATCTTCAAAAAACTATTTTACATTTCCAATGAACCAAGTATAAATCTCACCAAAATAATCAACACTTTTAAGAATATCCAACAACCTTTGGACCAACTAATACTGAATACTTTCAGAAATAAATATAGTATAAACTAAATTACATTTGTAAAAACTGAAGAGATTCTGTGGACACATCATGAAACCATAGATGTTATTTTTGCTAACTTAATTTTATTCATTTCATTTAACAAAAAATAATAAAATCATGTATTGAATGTTTACAGTGTGATGTGTTGCTGTTTATATTGCAAAATTATCACATTCTTCTTTGATAGCATTTCCATCACCTAACACAATTACCTTTTGGGTATATGGAGAAAACACTAAAAACAACTTCTAGCAAATTATAATTCTGTGTGGCACTGCATCAATCCCTGTAGTAACTACAGGATTTATGCCATTTTGTACTCTAGAAGAAAAACATTGTGCTTTCTCATTAACATCAACTTACCCACCTACACACATGGCAACCATCACTAAACTCTCTCTTTAAAGTTGTCAATTTTAGATGCTAAAAACAAAGATGATCAAGTTTTCTCTATGCATGGCACATTTCACATAATGACGTTTTGGTTAATCTACATTGTCACAAATGGAGGATTTCATTTGAGACAATAAAATTTCACTGTGTGAATAAACTTCACTTTACCTTATAACTAAGGCAATGGTTTGCATGTAAAATGTCCCTTAAAGGCCATGTATTGAAGACTTGGATACAAGGTGCTTTGTTACTCTGAATTTAACATTATAATGCACTTTCCAAACTCATCAGTCCATTAATCCATAAATATATTGGAGAAAGACATTCTCTGCATGTGTGCTTTGAAAGTGTTATCTCATCCCTAACACACCTATCTTGGTCATTCTGACTCTTAGCTCTCTCATGTTTGGTATTTATACTAAATCTCATTTTAAGTTTGTGCATGTTTTCTGATGTTATGAGGATCACAAAAAGCATTCACACATTATTTACATAGGCTTTCTCTTCAGTGGGAGTTCTTTCACTATTTTCAAGGTATGTGGAAAATGGAAGGGTTCCTATATTTATTGCATACACATGGCTTTCCTCTCTTGTGAATTTTCATTAACTTGAATGCATTGAGAAAAAAAAACATTTCCCATACTGTTCATTCTCTGTTCTATGAATTATTTCAGGGATGTAATAATACACGTGTACTGAAAGATTTTTTATATGCATACAAAGAAAGGGCTTCTCTGCACTGTCATTTCAGTTCATTGCAAGTCACTTTATATATTCAAAGTTAATTTCCTCTTTTTTTTAAAGCATATGATGATTATACTAGAGTAACTGAAAAGTTTTTCTATATTACTTGCATACGTAGGGTTTCTACACTGTGATTCCTTTCATGCCTTTGACAATCCTTGTGAGTAGTGAAAGCTTTCCCACACTGCTTACATACATAGGGTTTCTCCCCAGTGTGAATCCTTTCATGATTTTGACAATGACTATGTCTGGTAAAAGCTTTCCCACACTGCTTACATACATATGGTTTCTCCCCAGTGTGAGTCTTTTCATGTTTTTGACAATTACCTTGTGTCCCAAAAGCTTTCCCACATTGCTTACATACATAGGGTTTCTCCCCAGTGTGAATTCTTTCATGTATCTTACATTCACTACGCCTGCTGAAAGCTTTCCCACATTGGTGACATACATAGGGCTTCTCCCCAGTGTGAGTGCTTTTATGTTTTTGACAAGAACTGTGTGTGGTGAAAGCTCTCCCACATTGCTTACATACATAGGGTTTCTCCCCAGTGTGAGTCCTTTCATGTGTTTTACGATGACTCTGTGTCCTGAAAGTTTTTCTACATTGCTTACATACATAGGGTTTCTCCCCAGTGTGAGTCCTTTCATGTATTTTACAATGACTCTGTGTCCTGAAAGCTTTCCCACATTGCTTACATATATGGGGCTTCTCCCCAGTGTGATTTCGTTCATGTCTTTGACAATAACGGTGTGTGCTGAAAGCTTTCCCACATTGCTTACATATATAGCATTTCTCCTCAGTGTGAGTTTGTTCATGTATTTGACAAGAACCATGTGTGCTAAAAGCTTTCCCACATTGCTTACATACAAACAGTTTCTCCCCAATGTGAGTTCGTTCATGTCTTTGACAATAACTGCGTGTGGTGAAAGCTTTCCCACACTGCTTACATACATAGGGTTTCTCCCCAGTGTGAGTCCTTTCATGTGTTTGACAATTACTGTGCATGCTGAAAGCTTTTCCACATTGCTTACATATATAGTGTTTATTCTCACTGTGAGTTTGTTCATGTTTCTGACAAGAAGAATGTGAGATGAAGTTCTTCCCACATTGCTTACATACGTAACGTTTCTCTCCAGTGTGAGCTCTTTCATGTATTTTACAATAACTTTGTGTGCTGAAAGCTTTCCCACATTGCTTACAAACATATGGCTTCTCCCCAGTGTGAGTTCGTTCATGTCTTTGACAACGACTCTGTTTGTTAAAAGCCTTCCCACATTGCTTACATACATAGGGTTTTCCTTCAATGTGAGTTCTTTCATGATGAATAAATGGAGTATTGCTATTTAAGGATTCCCAACAGTGTTTATATACAGGGGATTTTGTTCCAGTGTGAGCTCTTTCATGTTCCTGAATATTATGGTGAGAATTCAAACCTTTTCCATGTTGTATATATATATAGGTATTCACCCTAATGTCATTTCTTTCCTGAACTTGAACATAGTTGGGTGTACTGAAGGTTCTCACATCTTGCTTATATTCAAAGGATTTTTCTTCAGTGTTACTTCCTTCAATATAATCAGAGTAGGATTTTCCACATAGCTTATATCCATAGCGTTTTTCTTCAGGATCTGACTCTGCATGTTTCTGAATGGACTGAAAGTCAGTGGAGGTATTCTCATGTCTGTTACAGTTAGACAGCTTCTGTTCAAATCCATGGAGTTCATATGATTTGAGTCCAGCATTATGTATGATAGGCATGGTTGGTGATGAATGACCAATCACAGGCTTTCCATATGCAAGGTTTTCACCTGCTTTTATACCAAGAAGTTTCATGTGCACATTTGTATCAGGAATCATAAAAACCATTTTTCCATGTTGATACCATAATTTATATTGAGAGCACTTATCTACATCTGCACTTCTGTCAAAGAAAAAATAACAAAACAACCAGTCACATTTAAAAATGTCTTTATATTAATGGTTCACCAGGAAGAGATCTGATTTGATGCCCTGTAAGCATATTTGATCACGAACTTACTGTACACTCTGGATGATGCCTCGGAAACAGCTTTTACCAAAACAATATTCATTTGGGAGTTTGGAAGTGATATGTTTGCAATATATACTGGTTACTTTCATTTTGCGTAGTTGGGATATATGTATATTTTTCCTTCATGACTCTACCCCTGAGCATTTTCACCCTCTCCAAAATGTCTGCCTCTCTTTTTTCTACCATTTCTTCTTTATTTTATTTAATTCATATTTTGCATTTGTCATACAAAATGCAACACATGATATTGAATTTTCTGTGCTTATCTTATTTAACATAAAATGGGTTCCAGATCCATGCATTTCTTGGCAAATGACATCATTTAATTCTCCTTTACGGCTGAATGCCATTCCATTATATGTACACAACACATGATTTTCAGTGCTGGAGACTGATCCAATGGTTGTGGCACTGAGCTACATTCTCACAGTTATTTATCTTTTATTACGAGACTGAGTCTCACAAGCACTACAATGGCCAGGCTGAGCATGAATCTGCCTCAGCTTCTCAGTATGCTCCTTCCCGCCCATTTTCCTTTCTACTCATCTGTGAATGGGCATCTAGGCTGTTTAATCAGAACAGAGGTATTCTTTTAGGTTTTGAATAGCTCATCAAGGTTGCAATTACTGAATGTGCATACCACATTTAAATACATACAGCATTAATTACTTAATTTGTTTGATAAGAAAGTGGTCTTTTCAAAATATATATATATGTAATTAGATATCCTGCACTTGGCTCTCAACTAAACACAAATTTTTCACATATTCCTTTAATCAATGCCTACATACAATTTCATATAACAGTTTTATAATCTTGAGCATGGGAACTACTTTGTTATTACACATTAATGTCACTTATGGCATAATTTCAATATTCTCTACATTTCAGATATTGAAATATTTCAAATATTCCATTGTCAGATTCTAGGCCCTAAGCATGCACACATTTTTGGAGAACTTTGGTGCAATTAAAGAAATTTGAACATGGCTTCATTTTGTTCATTTGATTTTTGAGACAAGGTCTTCCTATTTAGTTTAGGCCAGCCTTGAACTCACTATGTAGCACAGCCCGGCCTCAAAGTCCTAACAATCCTCCTGCCTCAGTCACCCAAGTGCTGTGATTACAGGCATGTGCCAACATGTCTGGCTCTCTGTATTTTTTAACATGGCCTTGTTTGTTTAGTTTGCTTGGTTTTAATATTTCTGACTTTTGAGGAACATTCTTGGGAGCACAAATCACCTTAATTTTTTCCTGAAATTTTTGTACTCATCTTCAATTTGCTGGTCATCCCAGTTTCCTCCTAAAGTATAGAAAAAAAATACATAATGATGAGTTACTACATTACATAAAAATTATTACCATCTGTTTATATTCATGGTATAATGTGACCATGCCCAGAAGATTCATGAAAATATTTCCATATTCCAATGAAGTGAACTGTACTGATGAGCAATAACCAATGCTCTCTGCATAAATGAGAACTGATTTCTTCCTTACCTATAGCAGCCAGATTCCTAAAGTTTTCCCACATCACATCTCTGTGGAGCTTCTTCTGGGATGGATCCAGCAAAGCCCACTCCTCCATGGTGAAGTTCACAGCCACATCCTCAAAGGTCACTTCCTTCTAAATCATCAGAAATATATTTCCAGGAAGAAGAATAAGACTCACAACATGAAATACCTCAAATCTACTCATAAAAGCCAAAACAAGGCTGAGTCCCACAGATGGTTACTTCATACCTTGGTCATCAGATACTTAATTTTTATTTACATACACTTGTCACACCAGAATTTTTATGCTAGATGGGATTCCCTGCTAAAGAAACAGCAGAATGAGAATACTGATTCTCCTGCTGGTTAACCCCAGTTTTATTTCTACACTGTCTGTAAAGCATGGTTCATGGAGAGAGTGGGGTAAAAAGAACTGGGCTAGATGAATATCTAATAGACTTTGATAAAACAGAAAATATATCTATTTTCAAATTATTCTTTAGGAAATATCCCTCCCTCTTATTCTTCTTTTTCTTTTTGGTACCAGGGATCGAACTCAGGACCTTGCGCTTGCAAGGCAGGTGACGATGTCCCTGAGCTAAATCCCCAGCCCCTCCCTTCCTCTTCTGATTGTATTTAGACAGCATTGGGAAACTTGAAACTGTAGACAAAACCGTAGTTAAACACAAAGTAAAATTCATGAATGGCAATTTTTTTTTTAATGTACCGGGGATTGAACTCAGGACCTTGCGCTTGCAAGGCAGGCGCAGTGCCACTGAGCTAAATCCCTGGCCCCATGAATGGTAATTTAAAATATTAATGAAAAGTATTACACTATTCATTGGAGAATGTCTAACAATGAAATTAGATTAAGGAAGATATTATTTTGTAGCTCAATGACATGAAATGCTTACCTGTCACAGAGATAAAAATTTCAAAGATGTAATAGAAAGGGAAATGTGGGGATGGACCAACTAACTGAATGCCAGGCCCCTAGGGCTAGGGCTATGCACCTGGCCTACAGAGGGTCATGGGACTGAGTGTCCCCTCCCAGCCATACACTGTGGCCCATATGCCCAGGCCAGGGTGAGCCCTAGGATTGACCATCCTGTCTGAAATTGAGAACAAATGGCAAATTATGCTGAAGTGCTCAAAGAGACCACAAGAAAAAAGAAGAAAAGACCATCCAGCAACTACTGGACAACATTAAAAAAGACCAACTCAAGGCTAACTGGAGTTACAGAAAAGCTAGATAACATAGATGGATTTATTAATATGGTTACAAAAATCACAGTAGAAAAATCCCCAAAGATGAGAAGAGTTAAAAATAGAAGTGAGGCTTAAAGAATACCAAAAAATTATGACGGAAAAAGAAGCTCAACAAGGCATATCCTTATTAAACTGCCAGATATCCAAAAACAACAACAAAAGGGCCAGGGATTTAGCTCAGTGGTTCCACAGCCTGCCTTGCAAGCGCAAGGACTTGAGTTCAATCCCCAGTACCAAAAAACAACAACAACAACATGAAGAAATAAGGACATTTCATGAAAAAGTCCAGCTCAAGAGACATATGAATGACAAAGTAGCATTTTGGAAAATACTCAAGAATATCCTAGAAACACTGCAGCCATACAGATACTCCTTGCTTAATGACCTACATGTTTTAATGATTGGGTTTACAACTGAGGCATGTTGTTTCTGATTTATGACCTACCTACTGTTTTGTACAGTCCTGGTCATATTGATAGAGCCTTGATGTCTTTCTCTGTATAGTATACCTTGTTTATACAGTACTCTAATTTTTGCTGATTGTACTGTACAATAAGTACTTAAATTTTATGTTCTGTTATATATTACAGTACTGCATGTAAGAGTTATGCAAATAAAAGTAAAGTCCACAAGTTGGCATTTCCTTTGACCATTTCTTTGTCCTGAATACTGTAAAGTACATACTGTATACAATTCCTCATTTAGCACCTCATTCATTTAGTGATCTAATCACAGGGATAGGACTCAGGCATTAAATGAAGAATGCATTTAGCATATCAGATTTTAGGCACATTCACTAAGCATGTTGTGCAGGTAAGCACAGCATTCATGAAAAGACAAATGTCTTCAAACAATGTATTATTTCTATAATGTCTAATGCTTGGGACAAATCAGCTACCTAATATATTCTGGGTACTGAGACAAAAAAAGCAACTTCAAGAAATACATGGTTTCCTTGTTTAGTTGCAGAAGGCAGTGATTTGGAGCATGGCTATGAGACCCACTGATCACACATGATACAGGCAAAACAGCTGTGACAAAGGGCCAGAAAAATTCATCAGTGCACTCTTTCTATTGGGCTTAATGCTAAAGAGTATTTGCTTCCAACAGTTTCTCAGTGGACAATAAAGCTGATTTATTTGGAGTTAAATTCTCAGATATGAACAAACTCTTTAAAAGTAGTGCTACCTTTGAAACTTTTTGGTATGTAGAAATGCCTCATATCATATGTTTGCACATATTTTCTCAAAGGTTATATATATATATACTTCCAGACCACAGGAAATAATTAAAAAGTTAATTATCACAGCTATTCTTGTTCTATGATGTGATTATGTGTGGGTTTTTTTTGAGACATGGTCTCTTTTGTAATTGAGGCTGGCCTTAAACTCATGTAGTCCAGGCTGGCCTTGTACTCTTGGTAATCCTCCTGCCCCAGACTCTCAAGTGCTGCAATTATAGGTATGTGCGACAGCACCTGGTGGTTTTATGTGTATAATTTTTTGTACCAGGGATCAAACTCAGGACCTTGAGCTTGGAAGGGAGTTAAATCCCTGGCCCTTATATGATAATTTTTGTCTTACATCTCTGGCTAGTAAGTTCCTTTACTACATACTTTATGTCTATCCAGCATGTTCACTGCAGAGGTGGTTAGAGGAGTGGCTCCATTAATGTCAGTTTCACTGTTAAGGATACTTGCCATTTACAGTAAGTTTTACAGAGCCAAGCAGGTTCATGTTTGTGATATCTTATTAGTAATATTTTAATTTCATTGATCTCTTGCAATGATCTGAAGAAGCTCCTTTATTAATGAGTCAAAATGCATCTTAAGACACAGGTTCTAACAATATAAACCATTTGATTAATGTGACCTTGAAGAATTCACAGAAACTATTAAGATGCCAGGAGAAGGCTTATAAGGAAATATGATTAGTTGATTTGGTAAAGATCATATCTGGATTGCATGTGTTTTGCAATCATGATGATTGATGAGCACTTTCCATATTATGCTATACCATAAGATATCCTGGGTTTTCTGAATAATTTGTATCCCTGCCTTTTCTGACATGTATGGGATTGTTTGAACCCAGCTAATGTACTGATTTGTTGGTGGTTGCTGTATTGTACTTTAAAGGTATTGGAGTGTGTTCTTAAGAAAAACAAACCATTTTCATCTAACTAATTTGATAATATGATGTCTAGTACATAAATTAATCATTTAACAAGCTACCTGTTTAATGACTGATCAGAATTATGACTGAACCACACAGTTAAGACTTAAAACCCACTGCTCAGATTTACGAATCTGCTGTCTTTTCATTTTCTATAGTTCTGTACATCTTGTTGGTGGAGCCTCAATGTATTTATTTTGTACAGTACACCTTTTATAAAGCACTGCAATTTTTGCTTATGGTACTGCATAGTACAATACTTTAGTTTTATGTTCTTATACATTACAGTACTACATGTAAGAGTTATGTAAATAAAAGCAAAGTCAAGTTCAAGTTTCCTTTGACTATTTCTCTGTTCTGAATATTGTAATGTACAATGTGTTTACAATTCCTTAGTGACCAATTCATTTAACAAACTCCTCAGAGGACCAGAACTTGTCATGATGTGACTAGTGTCTGCACAGCTAAAAGCTCCGATGAAAAGAAAACAAGAAGCAAGGTCAATTGGTAAACCACAACAAAAAATGAGAGGTAAAGAAAAACAAAGAAGACACCAACAGAGAAAGAATGCAATAAGAGTAACTAATCACATCTCAGGAATACTTACATCTCAGGAATACTTCTCAATAGTAATGGCCTCAGTTCTCCCCTTAAAAGACACAGATTGGAAAACTGCCAAATTGCCAAAAAAAAAACCCCCCTCAAATCCAGCAGTATGTTGCATTAAAAAACTCATGTAATGCAAAGAAATATGCACAGACTAAAAATTAAAGAATGTAAGACAGTATTTCATGCACTGGGTTCCCTAAAACAATCAGGGGTAGCAATTTTAATCTCAGACAATGTGAACTTCAAGCTAAAGCTGATTAGAAGAAACAAAGGTCACTACATACTAGTTAAGACAACAGTCCAATAAGAACCATAATGTTTATAAATATTTATACATTGAATACTGGTGCACCTACCTTCATAAAACAATGCTGAACACAAAAGATCCAATAAATATACAATCATAAAGAAATATCAGTGATAAACCACACCCTTGGATATATGGGCTTAGTATTTACAGTGTATTCCATCCCAGTAAAGCAGAGTAGACATTCTATTCTGTAGCACATAGTACTTTTTCCAAAAAAGATCACACACTGGTCCATAAAGCCTCCTCAAATAAATAAAAGAATCAAAATCATCCTATGTGTACTATCAGACCACTACTGAATAAAAAGAGAAGTAAATGACAGAAGAAATCACAGAAAAGGTAGAAGAATATGGAAAATTAATCACATACTCCTATACAACCAATGGGTCATAGAAGAAATCAAGGTAGAAATGTAAACATTCCTGGAAGTTAATGGCAATGGCAGAACAAATCACTATAAACTTTGGGCCAGTCTGAAAGAGTCCTGAGTGGGAAGTTCACTCAATCAACATTCACATTAGGAAAATAGTGCAAGTTCAAATACATAACCTTATGGGAAATCTTAAGACACTTGAGAAACAACAATCCAGGGCAAGAGCAAAATTAAGGAGGGAAATTATAAAGATTAAAGCACAAATCAGTGAAATTGGGACAAGAAAATTCAAAATATCATCAGTTGAAGAGCTGATTCTTAGGATAAACAAAATAGATAAGTGCTTAGCCACACTTACCAAGAGAAAAAGAAAAAAGAAAAATGCTGTTGAAATCAAGAAGCCACCGATTACTTTGAAAAATATTTCAACTGGCAAATTTTCAAAAAATGGACAGATTCTTCAACTCATACAAACTGTTAAAGCTAATCCAAAACTGCACAAAAAATACTGAACAACTGAATAATAAGCAATGAAATAGAGACAGTAAGAAAGAATACACCAACCAAATGAAGCTCAGCACCCAATGTATTCACTGTTGAATTCTACAAAACCTTTAAGAATGTTGCATCACCTATACTCCTCAAGTCCTGCAAAGAAATGGAAAGGATGGAATGCTCCTACATTTACATATGGAAGCTAGCATCCCTCTGATTTCAAAATCTGATAAAGTCTCTAAAAACAATAATGTTTATAAATATTTATGTGGCCCTACAGAGGTCCTGAGTCATGCGGAACATGCCGAATCAGCCCGGGACCTGGCAACAATCCACTGGACACCCCCACCCCCACCCCGCTCCTCTGTACAGACACCTGGTTCCACACTATGAAGATGCAGAGGACACCGGACCATCAGATCACGGTACTGAGTCCTGCTGCTCCCGGCCCAGAGGTAGGGGCTTCTGAGCCACCGTCCCACTGGTCCTGGTCCAGAGGAAGGGGCTTCCCAGCCACCATCCTTCCCGCTGCTCCCAGCCCAGAGGAAAGGGCTTTTGGGCCACCTTCTGTCCCGCCAATCCTGGCCCAGAGGAAGGAGCTTCCAGGCCACCATCCCTCCCACCGCTCCCGGCCCAGAGGTAGGGGCTTCTGAGCTGCCATCCCACTGCTCCTGGACCAGAGGAAGGGGCTTCCCGCCCACCATCCCTACTGCTGCTCCTGGTCCCTGTCCCACCTCTCCCAGCTCAGAGGAGGTAATCCGTGCAGGCACCAACAGCCCCCCACCCAGTCAAAATGAGAAAACACTTAAATAAGTCTCAAAACCAGACTTCCAGATCACCTACAGCAACCCCAAAGGGAAATGAGGTGGAACACTCTGATACTCAACCACCTGGACCCACTGAACTGGCAACAAAAGGGGATCTGGAAAAAATTAAATCAGAAATAATTTCTCAGATAACAGGAGAAATTGTGTCCCTAGTGCAACACATGATTAATAAATCTAGAGAGCAGCTGAGGAACATGATGGAATCCCAACGTAAGAAACAAATGGAATCCATAAAACAGATGCAAATAGATTTCCAGGACATGAAAAACTCCATTGAAAGTCTACACAGCAGAATGAGCCAGTGTGAGGACAGAATTTCAGATATAGAAGATAAGATTGCAATTAGTGACCAGGAAAAGAAAAATTGCTTCAAAATTATAAGGGAACATGAGAAATCAATCCAGCAGCTGCTAGATGATGCAAAGAAGAATAACATAAGACTGATTGGAGTCAATGAAGAAAGAGGAGAGAGTGCAGATGACATAAATAAATCTCTTCACAGAAATAAAGGCAGAAAACTCCCCAAGCAGGGGAAAAGAGCTTGACATACAGATAAGTGAGGCATACAGGACTCCAAAGAGCCTTAATCAAAAAAAATCTACACATAGGCATATAATTGTTAAGATTCCAGAAACTCAACAGAAGAGCAAAGTTCTCCAAGCAGTCAGAGAAAAGAAACAAATCACATACAAAGGAAAGGCCATCAGAATCATAGCCGACTTCTCAACACAAACCATCAAGGCAAGAAGAGCTAGGAGTGACATATTCCAAGCCCTAAAAGAAAACAGCCTCCAACCCAGATTGATGTACCCTGCAAAACTATCTTTCAAAACTGATGGAGAAATAAGATACTTTCATGACAAAGAGCACCTTAGGAACTTCATGAATACCAAACCAACACTCCAAAGAATTTTACACAATATCCTAGGAACAGACATTGAGGATCACAACCCCAGGAAGCAAAGCAGAAGGAACCCATCTGGCATGACAAGAAATTAAATGGAAAGGGGGAGAACCCAACAAAAAGAAAAAGTCATGGCAATGACAAGTCAATATGTTCCAGTTATAACCATCAACGTTAATGGTCTCAATTCACCAATGAAAAGAAACAGACTGGCAGAATGGGTCAAGAAGAAAAATCCAACAATATGCTGCATACAAGAAACACACTTAATTCAAAAGGAAACTCATAGACTGAAAGTTAAAGGGTGGAAAACAATACTCCATGTGACAGGAACCTGAAAAAAAGCAGAAGTAGCTATCCTCTTTGCAGATCAAGTAGATTTCAAACCAACACTGATTAAGAGAGATGAAGAAGGACACTACATCCTTGTAAAGGGAAGAATCCAAGAGGAAGAGATGACAATCATAAATATCTATGCAGCAAACACTAATGCGCCCAACTATATAAAACAAATACTAACGGACATGAAAAACCATATATGCACTAATACAATTGTAGTGGGGGACCTCAACACCCCACTGTCACAAATAGATAGAACAACTAGACTAAAAATAAGTAATGAAATACTAGAAGTCAATCGAACTCTTGAACAAATGAACTTAACAGATGTTTACAGAGTCTTCCACCCCACAAAATCAGAATACACATTCTTCTCAGCTGCACATGGGTGATTCTCAAAAATAGACCACATACTCACACATAGAACATGTTTAAGTAAGTGCAAAGGAATTGAAGTTATCCCCTGTATATTATCAGACCATAGTGTGATAAAATTGGAGATCCATAGCAAAAGAAACTCAAAAAAATTTCATAAACACGTGGAAATTGAACAACACACTTCTGAATAACCAATGGGTCACAGAGGAAATTAAAGAAGAAATCAGACAGTTCCTTCAATTAAATGACAATGACAATAGAACATATCAGAATCTATGGGACACAATGAAAGCAGTCTTATGAGGGAAATTCATAGCAGTGAATACGCATATTAGGAAAACAGAACGAGCCCAATTAAACAACCTGATGCTGCACCTCAAGCTTCTAGAAAAAGAAGAATAGGACAACCCCAGAGCTCATACAAGGGAGGAAATTATAAAGATCAGAGGAGAAATCAATGCAATGGAGACTAAGAGAATGATACAAAAAATCAATGAAGCCAAGAGTTGGTTCTTCACAAGAATCAACAAAATTGACAAACCCTTAGCCAACCTTGTCAGAAAAAGGAAAGAAAAGGCCCAAATCCATGCAATTAGGAATGAAAAGGGTGAAATTACAACAGACCCAGCAGAAATCCAGAGGATTATCAATACCTACTTCCAGAACCTATACTCCAATAAGATGGACAACACAGAAGAAATGGACAGATTCCTAGATACATATGAATTACCAAAGTTGAACGAAGAAGACCTAAAAATTCTGAACAACCCAATATCAATCAATGAAACTGAAAATGTAATGAAAAACTTATCAACTAAGAAAAGCCCGGGCCCTGATGGCTTCACTGCTGAATTCTACAAGACATTTAGAGAGGAACTGCTGCCACTACTGTTTAAACTCTTCAATGAAACTGAAAGGGAAGCAATACTCCCAAATTCATTCCTAGAAGCAAGCATCACCTTGATTACCAAAGCAGAGAAAGACCCAATCAAAAAGGAGAACTATAGGCCAATCTCACTAATGAACATAGAGGCAAAAATCCTTAATAAGATAATGGCAAACAGAATGCAGAAGATCATCAAGAAGATCCTACACCTTGATAAAGTGGGATTCATCCCAGAGATGCAGGGATGCTTCAATATATGAAAATTAATCAATGTAATACACTATATAAATAGGGCCAAGGACAAAAACCATATGATTATCTCCATAGATGCAGAAAAAGCATTTGACAAAATCCAACATGCATTTATGATAAAACCCTACAAAAAATTGGAATAGATGGTCTCTACCTCAAACTGATAGAAGCCATCTATGAAAAACCAACAGCCAATATCATACTAAATGGTCAAAAACTGAAATCCTTCACACTAAAATCAGGAACAAGACAAGGATATCCACTATCATCACTCTTGTTCAATATAGTTCTGGAAACATTAGTCACGACAATTAGACAAGAGAAAGAAATAAAAGGAATAAAGACAGGAAATGAAAAAGTCAAATTGTCATTATTTGCAGATGACATGATACTCTATATAGAAGACCCCAAGAACTCTACCACAAGTCTTCTAGACTTAATAACCAAATTCAGTCAAGTAGCTGGTTATAAGGTCAACACACAAAAATCAATAGCTTTCCTCTACACAAATGACAGACTCACTGAGAGAGAAACAGGGCAAATAATTCCTTTCACAATAGCATCCAAAAAACTGAAATACCTAGGAATCAACCTAACAAAAGAAATCAAAGACCTCTTCTCTGAAAACTATGGTACTCTGAAAAGAGAGATTGAAGATGACATCAGAAAATGGACAGACATCCCCTGCTCCTGGGTAGGAAGGATTAATATAGTCAAAATAAAAGGCTTCTGCACAGCAAGAGAAACCACCAGCAGTGTGAAGAGACAACCCACAATGTGGGAAAAAATCTTCACCTGCTCTTCCTCAGACAAAGGTCTACTATCTCGAATCTATAAAGAACTTAAAAAGATCAGACCTCCCAAATTTAAAGACCCAATCTGAAAATGGGCATCTGAAATGAACAGACATTTCTCAGACAAAGAAGTAGAAATAGCAAATAAATCCATGAAAAAATGTTCAACATCACTGGTCATTTGAGAGATGCAAATGAAAACTGCTGAGATTCCACTTCACTCCAGAAAGAATGGCTGCTATCATGAAATCAACCAATAACAAATGCTGGTGGGGCTGTGGGGAAAGAGGAACCTGCTCCACTGCTGGTGGGAGTGTAGACTGGTGCAACCACTGTGGAAATCAGTGTGGAGATACCTCAAAGAACTAGGACTGGAAGTCCCACTTGACCCTGCTATTCCACTGCTGGGGATCTTCCCCAAAGAATTAAAAGAATCATACCACAGTGATATATGTGCACCCATGTTCATAGCAGCACAGTTTGTGATCGCTAAAACTTGGCAACAGCCCAAATGCCCATCAACTGGAGACTGGATAAAGAAAATGTGGGTTTTTTTTTTTAATAAAATGGAGTACTACTCAGCCATAAAAAATGAGAAATTAGAGACATTTATAGCTAAGTGGATATGCACATTGAGGCGATACTCTTAAGTGAAATAAATAGGACACACATGTATAAATACCAAATAGTTTCTCTGGTGTGAGAAACTGAAAGTGTAAATAAGGACTAAATGTATAATAGGTAATGTGAAATAGGAAGAAAAGGGGCAAAAGGGAAGGAAGTGGGAGGGCTAGGGGAAAGGATAGAAGGGAATGGGATTAATATGAGAAAATGGAAAAATAGGAACAAAATCTTTGTAAATAGGGAGGAATGGAGGGGTTGAAGGGAGGGCTGGGCAAGGGTGAAAAATAAGAACCAAGAGAGACTATGTAAAGGTGCAAATTTCCAATGATGAATGTCATTATATTGTATACCTAAAATGTACCAATGATTAGAATGAATAATCAATAATGCAAAATAGGAAGAAAAGGTCCAAAGGGGTAGGGGTAGTGGGAGGGGCAGGGGAAAGGAAAGAAGGGAAAGGAAAAATGATGAGAAATGGAAAAAATGGAAATAAAGTCTTTGTAAATAGGGAAGGGTGGAGGGGGTGAAGGGAGGGCTAGGAATGGGGGAAAAAAATAAGAACCCAGATGCATTATGTAAAGGTACAATTCCCAATGAGAAATGTAATGGTGTTGTATACCTACAATGTACTAATAAAAGAATTTAATAAAGGGCAAACAAAAATTTATGCATTGAATACTGGTGCACCTATCTTCATAAAACAATGCTGAACACAAAAGATCCAATAAATACACAATCATAAAGAAATATCAGAGCTGAATCACACCCTTGGACATATGGACTTAATATTTACAGTGTACTCCACCCCAGTAAAGCAGAGTAGACATTCTTTTCTGTAGCACACAGTACTTTTTCCAAAAAAGATCACACACTAGTCCACAAAGCCTGATCAAATAAACAAAAGAATCAGAATCATCCCACATGTACTATAAGAACACTATGGATTGAAAATAGAAGTCAATTTTTGTTACCCACAAGAAGGACAGATAGAATTTTCTAATTTCCAATCTTCCCTAACAAAAAATGAGTGAACTTATCAATAGAAAGACAAGATTTATTAGTGTAACATTTTCTAAATTTTTTTTCCTTCTTTCAGGCATGTGATTATTTTAACCCACATTCAACCCAAGCCAGCCTACAATCCAGCTTTTAATGTCACACTAAGAACATTTTGACCTCAAGGGAAAAATCTCTGGTTCAGGAGCTGAATTTGCCATTTTCTATCATTCCCTCCTTTCTCACATTGTATCCACTCCCCTAGTCTCTTCACAGTACAGATGGCCTTTCTTAGCCTACTGGTGTGCTTGCAGACAGACATTTGGGTTTTTAACCCTACTGCAGAGCTACATTAATACAAAGCCTCACTTCATTAGCATTTCATTTTCTAAATCAATATCTAAAAACCATCCAGGGACAAGAGCAGTTATGTAAAAAATTGCATGTTTCTACTGGTATCCAAACTGCATATATATGGGAATGTCTAACTTCAAAGAGATTTTCAGCATGGGTTTAAAAGACTGCTTTGTGAAAGCTGTCATTTGTAGGATCACATTCATATTTCTTTTCTAAATCAATACTATCCCCTCTGACATTCTAGGCAGAGCTATTTATTTATTCACATATTTTGTTGATTGTTTGACTGACTGCATTGCTGTAAATATAGCACAAAAGATTAAGCAAAAATTGCAACTGTTCTACTGCCAAGGATCATCTCTAGCAACATTAAATCTTTCTTCATATTTTCATCACCTTCCTAAACATCCTACAATGATTTTACCCAAGTGGCATAGTTTTTGGAAATCTAGCAAATAGCATCATCACAATAAGGCCTAGGTTTGAGCAGACATGTTGTGAGACACCGTTTCCTAAGCATTTACCAAATTTGGCATCACCAGGAGGATTAGCCACTTTCACATCCCTCAGACAAAATACCCAGCACCCACAAAACAAAGGAGAAGATGATTTTGGCTCAAAGTTTCAGTCTATGGTTCACTGGTTCCAAGGAAAAAACAGGATAGCAAAGAAAAGGTGCTCAACTCTTCCAGCAAGGAAGCAGAAAATGATGGAAGGGGCCACAGATGACAATGCATTTTTTCCAGCTCACTCCACCATAGACCTACCTCTCAATCATAAGCAGATGAAAACACCGATACAGAGAGGGTCTATAAAACCTAATCAACTTCTAAACACATGGGGCATTTGGGATATATTTTAGATACAAATTATAATACCAAGTCTGCTGCTGAGTAAAAGTCAGGACACCGATCACACCACAGTGCCACCCACACACAAACCTTCCACATGTCAGCAGTCTCCCAACCATCCTGCCACCGTCACTGCACAATATGAGAAGTGGAGCTTCAGGCAAAGTTGCCTAACATAGAGCTCTGGACATGCTGCAGCCACTTCACTTGGACAAAAACAGGATGCCTAAATCTTGGCAGCTGTCTCCACCCCAACCTCAGATGATACACAGAAAGACTCTTCAGCTGATGCAGGAGACCCAGCTCCTGCTAATTCTGATTCTGTCTACTTCCAACCAGATGTTATGCCTCCTACAAACCTCAATATTGCCTTGGCTGCACATTAATTATTTCCAGGATTGAGGGTCTCCCAGGGTCCTTCCTATGCAGCCTGCAGTCAGCAGAACCCACACAGCAAGTGAGTCTCAGCTGGCTGGCATGGCTGTCAGCAACACACTGGGAGCTTCTGACTTGGGTGTTTGACAGAGCAAGGTTCCCTTTTCTGTCCAGTGTGGCTGACTAGACAGATCACAGGAACCCAACACTTCTTTACTGATGCACTGCTGCCTCATTTCCTGGATTGTGAGCCAAACAAGAGGAACAAGGCAGAAAAATATACTACCAGTTGGAGTGGAACCCATCTGACAAACTCTAACCAAAACCCTTCTCAGTCCAGACTTTCTCCCAGGATATTGGCTTGACTTACAATAAGGAAATCATATAATTGGAACAGATTTTCCACTAGCATTTAACAGCTGCCACTATCTTCTCTCTGTATTCACTGTGCTCTTCCTATGTTTTTTTGGTAAAAATAGGGTCACTAGTGTGTGCTCCTGCACTTGCAGATTCAAGTCATGTGGAGAAAACACCTAAGCCCAAAGAACATGTGTGTAGGCAATGACAGGACACAGTAAAATTTAAGGGAAGGCTGAGGTTTTAGAGGGTAGAAATTTGGATGAGGCACTTTGCTTCATAGCATAGACACTCATACTTTATCAATTTACATATTTTCAGCAAAGAAAATAAAGATGTGCTGTGAAGGGAATAATTATTTCATAAAGAAACTAGAGTAATATGACAGTAGTATGCAAATGAATCTGCCGCAGACCAGCTGCAGTTGAGGTAGGGTAGGAAGGGGAGATGTCCTGGGCCGGCAATGAGAAAAGAACCTTCACAAGCAATGTTCAGGTTCCCTCTGAGAAGTCTCAGGGTCTGATTTATTTTTACATCTTTAAGCAATAGCTAAGAGGCATTGGGCAGAACATGTTTACATTTTATGTTGCCTTAGCAATATCTGATGAGGTAAAGGTTATTTTTGCTAAACAGTATATTTTTTCTAAGCTGATTCATATCATTGAACATCATGAATACATTTCTTAAAAATTACAATTGTTCCCTCATTGTCCCATACCTAAGCAGAACAGTTCCCTCATTGTCCCATACTCAAGCAGAACAGAAAGTAACTTAATCAAATTAAATGTCAAACTTGTGGTCACCAGCTGGCCCTTGAGAAACTGCACAATGGTTAATATAGTTTGCTATTACCTCTATTTATCTTAACAAAATGTCATTTGGGTTCATAGTCCATGAGCAGGAGATATTTACAGCACTTTGTGAGATAATGAGTAACTTGCCTCCTTAATGCATTTACCTGTCTTAATGTTCTTTTTATTTCCCATTTCCCACTATTTCTTACATCTAAAGTCTGACCTTTCAATTTCTTTATAAGACCCCTTTAGTAAAAAGAATGTCAGCAGTAAGAGAGGAAGTTATAGTACTGGGAAAACAGAGGGGGTTTTAGGAGAAGTTTCTTTAGGAGTGGATGTGGCAATAGAACTAAGAGAAACTGGAATTTGAGATTTTTGAGAAGATCAAATTTCAACATATCATTGCCAATTTGCCTCATGGAGAGTTTGTTGTTAGTCACAAACACAATGACTCCTGTGACCAGAGTAACAATTATAAACATTATGGCAAGAAAAAAAGGTACGATGTGTTCCACCCTTTCTTTCCCCCAGCTGGAACTTTGTCAAGTAGCATTGGAGGTCTGTTGGGCTTTGCCGTGAATCAATAAAAAAGGGAAGGAAATATTGAAATGTCTCAGAAAGGCAACTTACTTTATTCAAGGTCACAAAGGAAATCTAAATTATGAAGACTAGTAACATTTCTAAAAAGTGTCAGAATAATGCATCGTCAACCATCTCCTTGTGATGAAGCAAGAACATGTAAGGATTTAACACTGCAAACTTTGTGTAGTACACAGTCCTCTCCTCACATGCTCAAAATTTGTCTCCTTCAGGACATTAATTACACCAGAGGCAAGATTAGACCTGGAGTCATCTGATGGTTAGCCTCAATGGTCAACCTGATTGCTTTCAGAGATGCCTGTCATATTTGTAAAGCATATGTCTGTGTGGCTCTGAATCATGCATAAAGGCAGGGCTTTACTATCTGTTCTGTGGCTTCTTCCACTCAAGACTTTTTTGGCCCTGTTTCATGCCCATCAAGAAGTGGGCAAGACACAGGTAGCTGTGCCCTGCTCCTTCTGGCTTGCGCTGCCCGCTTGCATACAGGAGACCATGAGGACAACACCTTGGGCAGACACACCGGCTGCCAGTTTGGCCATGTGGTCAGACGTGGGCAGCTGCACCCTGCTCCTTCTGGCTTGGCCCGCCTGCTTGCATCCAGGAGACCATGAATGCCCCCCCCCCGCACAGGCCCACAGGCCACCGGCTCCTCCCTTCCCCCGCCCCGCCCCCCAGCCTCTTGGCTGTGCAGCTACCCTGTTCCACACTACAGAGCCACAGGGGACATAAAGACCATTTTCCTGAGTTGCAGAGGTGAATAGCAGAGAGAGGGCCTCTTTCAGGCTCCCTGATGAAAACTGAAGCCCACTGGAAAAGTGAAGAGAATTTCTGCAATATAGGCACACCAGACCACTGTGCTTGATAAGCAGGAGGGATCATCACCTCCCATTTGATCCTGGACTATTTTCAGGGGAAAGACAGCTGAAACCTGTAGTAGAGCCTTACAGACATGAAAAACCAAATAAGCACTAATACAATTGTAGTGGGGGATCTTAATACCCCTTTATTACAATTAGATCATCTACACAAAAAATTAACAAAGAAATTCTAGAATTAAACCATGCTATTGAACAAATGGACTTAATAGATGTTTACAGAGTGTTCCACCCCACAAAATCAGAATACAGATTCTTTTCAGCTGCACATGGGTCATTCTCTAAAATAGACCAAATGCTAGCTCATAGGACATGTCTAAGTAAATGTGAAAGAATTGAAGTTACCCCTGTATATTTTCAGACCATAGTGCAATAGAATTGGAGATCAATGACATAGGAAACTGCAAAACTTCCACAAATACATGGAAATTAAATAACACCCTCTTGAACAACCAATGGGTCATAGAGGAAATTAAAGAAGAAATTAGACAGTTTCTACAAGTAAATGATAATACCAATACAACATACAGGAATCTATGGGACACAATGAAAGCAGTTCTACGCGGGAAATTCATAACAGTTAATGGCCATATTAGGAAAACAGAGAGAACCCAAATAAATAACCTAATGCAGAACCTCAAACTCCTAGAAAAAGAAGAGCATAACAAACCCAAAGCTCGTACAAGAGAGGAAATTATAAAGATCAGAGCAGAAATCAAATACCATAGAGACTAAGGATACAAAAAATTAATGAATCAAAGAGTTGGTTTTTCAAAAGAATAAATAAAATAGATAAACCCTCAGCCAACCTCATCAAAAAAAGGAAAGAAAAGGCTCAAATCTATGCAATCAAGAATGAAAAAGGTGAAGTCACAACAGATCCAGGAGAAATCCAAAGCATCATCAATTCTTACTTTGAGAACCTGTACTCTAATAAAATGGAAAACACAGAAGAAATGGACAGATTCCTAGATACATACCTATTGACAAAGTTAAATGAAGGTGATATAGAAATTCTAAACACTCCAATTACAATGAGTGAAATTGAAAATGTAATAAAAAATTTACCAACTAAGAAAAGCCCAGGTCCTGACGGCTTCACTGCTGAATTCTACAAGACATGTAAAGAAGAACTATCACCATTATTCTTTAAACTCATCAAGGAAATTGAAAGGGAAGCGAGGTTTCCAAATTCATTCCTGGAAGCAAGTGTTACTTTGATTTCAAAACCAGGGGAAGACCCAACCCCAAAAGAGAACTACAGGCCAATCTCCCTAATGAACATAGATGTAAAAGTTCTCAACAAGATACTGGCAAACAGAATACAAAGGGTCATCACGAAGATCATACACCCTGACCAAGATGGATTTATCCCAGGGATGCAAGGATGGTTCAACATTCGTAAATCAATAAATGTAATACACTATATGTATATATAATTCCCCCATTAACTGTATTGGTACATTTCAGGTATACAATGCAGTTACATTCATCATTGGGATCTTGTACCATTACATGAGTCTCTTGGTTCTTATTTTTTTCCCCCTTCCTTTGCCCTCCCTTCACCCCTCCACCCTTCTCTATTTGCAAAAACCTTGTTTCCATTTTTTTCCTCTTCTCATATTTTTTCCTTTCCCTTTTTTTCCCTTCCTCTACCCCTCCCAATTCCCCTGCTCTTTTAGATCTTTTCTTCCTGCTACACAATATCAGTTATACATTTTTTAAATTACAATATTAAGATCTAGGAGGCATTACCACAGATTTTACAGAATTTAAAAGGATATAGAAAGCATATTACAAAAATCTTTTTTGAAATAAATTTGACAACTTCTAAGAAGTAACTTAGAAGACAAATTAATGAAACTAACTCTGGAGGAAATACAAAATTTGAATAGCACTTATTAAAGTATATTCCTAGCTTGAAAACCTACCTATATGACAACAGCAGGCTCATAAACATTTTAACTGATAAGTTATATCAAACAATTAAAGCACAAAAAAGAAGGAACACTTCCCTTCTCATTTTAGGAACTCAACATTGTGCTAATCCTAAAATTGGATAAAAATAATAGAAGAAAAAAGTATGAACATAGATGGAAATTTGTTTAACAAAACAAACTATTAGAAGTCAGATCTGGCAGGATGTAGAAAGTGGTTTTGTTATAGGGATGGCAGTGTTGCTTCAGCATTGGAAGATCCACCCCCAAAAGTCATCATTTTAACAGAAGAAAGGAAAAAGCCACATGATCCTGTCACTAGTTGGAGAAAAAGTATTGGACCAAATTCTATAGCTGTTCATGGTAAAAGCTATCAGGAGACTAGAAGTAGAACAGAAACTTCTCAACAAATTAAAGACATGTACTCCACACTTCCAGTGAGAATGCCTTGTATGAATGAAGATACAATGCTTTCTCCTCAAGGTGTGGAACAAGGGCAGATATGCTTACTCTTTATCTGTCCATTAAACTTTGAAACCTAATCCCCACCAAAATAGTCTGGCAATAAAATGATGCAACTAGGATAGGATAGGCAAGGGAGAAGCAAAATCTTGATATGTAGATGAAATGATCATCCACAGAGAAAATACTAAGAAATCTCTAGGAGCCCCTAGAACTTGTACTTGAATTTAGCAGGATTAGAAAACACAAGGTATATATAAAAATTCATGTCTGTGTATACTTGCTGTAAATGAAGAACCAGATTTTGAAATTTAAAAGTTATGTAGGAGTACAAAGGACCCAGAAAAGCCTAAAACAAAAACAAAAACAGTGTTGGAAGACATTTAGCACCCAATTTTAAGACTTCTTCTAAAGCTACAGTAATCACGGCAGTGTTGGTGTAAGGAAAGACATATAGATCATTGGAATAAAACAGAGAATCTAGAAATAGAACCACACATATGTGGTACACTGAGTTTTGAAAGATTATTTAACATTAGCATTTTATAGAATATAAACTCGATTCAAGAGCCGAGGAACAGAGAGTGTCTTCAGCAAATGGCACTAGAACACCTGGTATCAGTATATAGAAAATTAACCTCAACCCTTTTTTTCCATACATGAAAATAACTTGAAGGGATCTATGAACCTAAATAAGAAAGCCTAAAAGTATAAAACTTTAAGAAGAAATTATAAGGGAAAATATTTATGAATTCAGGGTAGGCAAGAACTACCTAGGATACAAAAAACATGATGTATAAAAGAAAAAAATTGATAAATGAGATTCCATCAAAATTTAGAACTTTAAATAGCATCATTAAAATGAAAAGTAGCCCTTAAACAGACCATATTTACAATGCATATAACCTATGAGCAGAATATATAAAGAATTCTTAGAGCTCATTAATAGACAACCCAATTAAAATGTAGACATAAGAAGATGATAAATAGCCAGTATAGCACAAGGAATGGTGTGCAACTCTAGAATCAGAAAAATACTCAGTACAATAATAAGACTGAATTATACACTCATTAGGGAGATGAAGTCAAAAGTTTTAAAAGCCTTGTCATGACTTTTTCTTTTTGTTGGATTCTCCCCCTTTGTGTTTAATTTGTCACGCCCAATGGATTCACTCTGCTGGGCTTCCTGGGGTTGTGATCCTCATTGTCTTTTCCTAGGGTAGTGTCTAAAATTTTTTGGAGTGTTGGTTTGGTATTCATGAAGTTCCTGAGGTGCTCTTTATCATGAAATTATCTTATTTCTCCATCAATTTTGAAAGATAGTTTTGCAGGGTACATCAGTCTGGGTTGGAGGCTGTTTTCCTTTAGGGCTTGAAATACATCACTCCAAGCTCTTCTTGCCTTGAGGGTTTGCATTGAGAAGTCTGTTGTGATTCTGATGGGCTTTCCTTTGTATGTGATTTGTTTCTTTTCTCTCACTGCTTGTAGAATTTTATTCTTCTCTTGGATTTCTGGAATCCTAACTATTATATGCCTATGTGTAGATTTTTTTTGATTAAGGCTAGCTGGAGTCCTATATGGGTCACTTATCTGTATGTCAAGTTCTTTCCCCCTCCTTGGGAAGTTTTCTGCCATCACTTCTGTGAACAGTTTTTTTATGTCATCTGCACTCTCTCCTGTTTCTTCATTGACTCCAATCAGTCTTATGCCATTCTTCTTTGCATCGTCTAGCAGCTGCTGGATTGATTGCTCATGTTCCCTTACAATTTTAAAGCAATTTTTCTTTTCCTGGTCACTAATTGCAATCTTATCTTCTATATGTGAAATTCTATCCTCACATTGGTTCATTCTGCTGTGCAGACTTTTGATGGAGCTTTTAATCTCTTGGAAATCTGTCTGTATCTGTTTTATGGATTCCATTTATTTCCTATGTTGTAATTCCATCATATTCCTCAGATCCTCTATTTTTTTATGTGTCCTCTCTAGATTTATTAATCATGTTTTGCACCATGAGCAAAATCTCTGCTGTTATCTGAGTAATTATTTCTGATTTCATTTTTCCCAGATCCTCTTTTGTTGCCAGTTCAGAGAGTCCAGGTGGTTGAATATCAGAGTGTTCCATCTTGTTTCCCTTTGGGTTTGCTGTAGGTGATCTGAAAGTCTGTTTTTGAGGCTTGTTTATGTGTCTTCTCATTTCCACGGGGGAGGGGTGTGTGCTTCTGGCCTTCACCTGGGTCACCTTCTCTGCCCTAGGAGCTTGGGATGGTAGCGGGGGAGCTTCCTTCTGGGTGCTGGGACCGGCTGAGCTTCACTGCTCTAGGAGCCTGAGATGGAGGCAGGGAGCTTCCTTCTGGGTGCTGGGACCAGCTCACCCTCTCTGCCCTAGGAGCCTGGGATGGAGGCAGGGAGCTTCCTTCTGGGTGCTGGGACCAGCTCACCCTCTCTGCCCTAGGAGCCTGGGATGGAGGTGGGGAGCTTCCTTCTGGGTGCTGGGACTGGCTCAGCTTCACTCCTCATAATACACTAAATTAACAGACTCAAGGACAAAAACCATATGATTATCTCAATAGATGCCAAAAAGGCATTTGACAAAATCCAACACCTATTTATGATAAAAACCCTAGAGAAAAATTGAAATAGGTCTTATCTCAACTTGATTAAGGCTATGCATGAAAAACCAACAGCCAATATCATGCTAAATGGTCAAAAACTTAAAAGTTTCACTCTAAAATCAGGAACAATACAAGGATGCCCACTATCACCACTCCTGTTTAATAATGTTCTTGAAACATTAGCCACGGCAATTAGAAAAGAGAAAGAAATAAAAGGAATAAAGATAGGAAAGGAAGAAGTTAAACTGTCATTATTTGCTGATGATATGATACTTTACATTGAAGATCCAAAATACTCTACCAAAAGATTTCTAGAGTTAATTGACAGATTCAGTAGAGTATCTGGATATAAAAGGTCAACACTCAAAAAACAATAGCCTTTTTATATACAAATAATAGACTCACTGAGAGAAAAATTAGGGAAACAATTCCTTTTACAATAGCATAAAAAATGAAATATCTAGGAGTCAGTCTAACAAAGGAAGCAAAAGACCTCTACACTGAAAACTATAGCACTTTGAAAAAGGAGATTGAGCAGGATATAAGAAAATGGAAAGACATCCCTTGTTCCTGAATAGTGAGAACCAATATAGTGAAAATGGCCATACTTCCTAAACTATTATACAGGTTCAATGCAATCCCGATTGAAATTCCAACAATATATTTTACAGAACTAGAGAAAATAATCCAAAAAATCATCTGGAACCAGAAGAGACCTAGAATAGCAAAAGAAACTTTAGGCAACAAAGGTATGGCTGTGGGTATTACAATCCTCAACACTACAAAGCTATTGGGATAAAAAGAGCACTGTATTGGCAAAGAAATAGACCTGAGGATCAGTGGAATAGATTAGAATATGCAGAAACAACTACAGATATTCTCAGCCACCTCATCTTTGACAAAGGAGCCAACCATCCTCATTGGAGGAAAGATAGCCTATTTAATAAATGGTGTTGGGAAAACTGGATTTCAATCTGCCAAAGATTAAAACTTGACCCATGCCTATCACCATGCACTAAATTAAGACAGAAGTGGATTAAAGATTTAAATATTAGGAGAGAAACACTAAATTTTCTGGAAGATAAGTTAGGTAGAACTCTTGAAGATATTGGTATAGGTAAAGGTTTTATGAATAAAACCTCAGTGGCATGGACACTTGCACAAAGAATCAACAACTGGGATCTTATCTTATTAAAAAGCTTCTGCACTGCAAGAGAAACCACCAACAGAGCTGACAACCTACAATGTGGGAAAAAATTTTCAGCAGCTGTACCTCAGACAAAGGACTACTATCTAGAACATATAAAGGACTGAAAAAAATCAGATCCCCCAAATTCAAAGACCCAATTCAAAAATGGGCATCTGAAATGAACAGACATTTCTCAGACAAAGAAGTAAAAGCAGCACATAAATATATGAAAAAATGTTCAACATCACTGGTTATTCGAGAGATGCAGATGAAAACAACACTGAGATTCCACCTCATCCCAGCAAGAATGGCTGCTATTAAGAAATCACCTAATAACAAGTACTGGTGGGGTTGTGGGGAGAAAGGAACCCTTCTCCATTGTTGGTGGGAGTGCAGATTGGTACAACCACTGTCGAAATCAGTATGGACATACCTCAAAGAATTAGGCTTAGAGGTCCCATTCTACCCAGCTATCCCCCTGCTGGGTAGCTTCACAAAAGAATTAAAAGAATCTTACCACAGCGATATATGTACACCCATGTTTATAGCTGCACAGTTCGTAATAGCAAAAGCTTGAAAACAGCCCAAGTGCCATCAACTGGAGACTGGATAAAGAAAATGTGGGGATTTTTTATAAACTGGAGTACTACTCAGCTATAAAGAATGAGAAACTAGAGACATTTATAGCTAAATAGATGCACATTGAGGCCATCCCCTTAAGTGAAATAAATAGGACACATATGTGTAAATACTGAATAGTTTCTCTAGTGTGAGAAACTGAAAGTGTAATTAAGGATACACATGGATGAAATAGCCTAATAACATATATCTTGAATTGTGTTTCCATCGAGTGTCATATGATTGTATTGAAATTTAAATTAGGGAGAAGTTTGGTGTATGTGGAGTCTGCTAACTAACTGAGGTTTTATTTCCAGATCATTATTTGTTCACTGTTGGTTTTGGAGAACTTTCTGAAATAAATCACATCCTCTGGTGTCTTGTTGGTGCTTGAGATGCTTTTTTAAGTTATATGGAAAAGTATTTAAGTGCTTTTCAGTTCTGTTTTGGTTGAGTTCTACTGTATTTGAATATTATTGTACGTTTTTTCCCCCTTGCACTGTTCTTCTTTGAGTGGTTTTAATTTTTTGTATGTGTGTGTGTTTGATAATAAAGTTATTTAATAATAAAGAAAAAGAAGTGTGCAGCTTTCATTTCCCATTTTATTCTACTGTGATACTTGTTTTGAGCCTGGAGAAATTGGACTAATACACTTACTATAATGAGCTAATATAATGCTTTTCCTCTTCAGTTGTGCACATGATACATATTGTCCAATCAAAAAACATAACACAATTAATATGCTTCATTGTCTGACCTAAAAAATCTACCAAAATGAGTCTCAAACATTCCCTTGTCACATATTCTTTGTATGTACAAATTCTTGTCTAATAACACCAATATTTTTATATAAAAACCATGCATTCTCAGAAAAAGCCTCATGGAAACCAGCTGAACTTCAGAAAGCAGATCCTACCAAAACCATGTGCACATGAAATACCTTCTTTCCAGACCTAGAATAGCAAAAGCAATTCTAGGAAACAGAGACATGACAGGGAGTATCACAAGTCCCACTGCGAAACTGTACTACAAAGCCATTGTGATAAAAACAGCATGATACTGTCAAAGAAACAGACCCGAGGACCAGTGGAATGATCAGCTACCTCTTCTTCGACAAAGGAGCCAACCATCCTCACTAGAGGAAAGATAGCCTCTTTCACAAATGGTGTTGGAAAAACTGGATTTCAACTTGCCAAAGATTAAAAGCAGACTTTCACCTTGCACTAAATTAAATTGAAGTGGATTAAAGATGTAAATATTAAAACAGAAACACTAAACTTTTAAAAATTTTACTGGCACACTTTAGGTAAACAATATAATGACATTCATCATTGGAAATTTGCATCTTTACATAATTTCTCAGCACTTATTTTTTCCCCATTCCCCTGCCCTCCCTTCAACCCCTCCATCCCTATTTACAAAAACTTTGTTTCCATTTTTTCATTTTCTCATATTAATTCCATTCCCTACTTTCCTTTCCCTTAAGCCTCCCACTTCCCCTTTGCCCCTTTTCTTCTGATTTCATATTATCTATTATAACTTTTAGTCTTTATTTCCACTTTCAGTTTCTCACACTAGAGAAACTATTCAGTATTTACACGTGTGTCCCATTTATTTCACTTAAGAGGATGGCCTCAATATGCATCCATTTAGCTCTAAATATCTCTAGTTTCTCATTTTTTATGGTTGAGTTGTACTCCATTTTATAAAAAACACCACATTTTCTTTATCCAGTCTCCAGTTGATGGCCAATTGGGCTGTTTTGAAGTTTTAGCTATTACAAACTGTGCTGCTATGAACATGGGTGCACATATATCATTATAGTATGATTCTTTTAATTCATTGGGGAAGATATCCAGCAGGGGAAAAGCTGGGTCAAATTTTGAGGTATTTCCATACTGATTTCCACAGTGGTTGCAACAGTGTACACTCCCACCAGCAGTGGAGCAGGGTTCCTCTTTCCCCACAGACCAACCACCATTTGTTGTTTCTTGATTTCGGATAGCAGCCATTCTTTCTGGAGTGAGGTGGAATCTCAGGATTGTTTTCATTTGCATCTCTTGAATGACCAGTGGTGTTGAAAATTTTTCATATGTTTATTTGCTATTTCCACTTCTTTGTCTGAGAAATGTCTGTCCATTTCACTTGCCCATTTTTGGATTGGGTCTTTAAATTTGGGAGGTCTGATTTTTAAAAGTTCTTTACAGGTTCTGGAGAGTAGACCTTTGTCTGAGGAACAACAGGTGAAACTTTTTGGCCACATTGCGGTTTCACACTGTTGATGGTTTCTCTTGCTGTGCAGAAGCTAATAAGAAGAGATCCCACTTGTTGATTCTTTCTGCTAGTTCCCATGCTACTGAGGTTTTGTTCATAAAATCTTTTCCTACACCAATGTCTTGAAGAGTTCTACCTAACCTCTGCTCCAGCCGGTGCAGCATTTGTTTTAATATTTAGATCTTTAATTCATTTTCATTTTAGTTTAGTGCATGGTGAGAGATATATGTCTAGTTTTAATCTTTGGAAAGTTAAAACACAATTTTTCCAGCACCATTTATTAAAGAGGCTATCTTTTCTCCAGTAAGGGTGTTTGGCTCCTTTGCCAAAGATTAGGTGGCTGAGTGTGTCTGTAGTTGTTTCTGCATCTTCCAATCTGTTCCACTGGTCCTCAGGTCTGTTTCTTTGCTGGTACCATGCTGTTTTTTATCACAGCAGTTTTGTAGTATAGTTTCAAGTTGGGGATTGTGATACTCCCTATATTGTCTTTATTGCTTAGTATTGCTTTTGCTATTCTAGGTCTCTTGTTCTAAATGAATTTTTCGATTGTTTTCTCCAGGTCTGTGAAGTATGCTGCTGGGATTTCAAATGGGATTGCATTGAATCTATATAGCAGTTTTGGAAGTTTGGCCATTTTCACTATGTTGATTCTTCCTATCCAGGAGCAAGGGATGTCTTTCCATTTTCTGATACTGTCTTCAATCTCTTTTTTCAGAGTTCTATAGTTTTCAGAGAAGTCTTTGATTTCTTTTGTTAGGTTGATTCCTAGGTATTTCAGTTTCTTGCATGCTATTGTGAAAAGAATTGTTTGTCCTATTTCTCAGTGAGTCTGTTGTTCGTGTAGAGGAAAGCTATTGATTTCTGTGTGTTGATCTTGTATCCAGCTACTTTACTGAATTTCGTTATTAAGTCTAGAAGACTTTTGGTGGAGTTCTTGGGGTCTTCTATACAGAGTATCATGTCATCTGCAAATAATGACAATTTGACTTTTTGTTTCCTATCTTTATTCCTTTTAATTCTTTCTCTTATCTAATTGCTGTGGCTAATGTTTCCAAAACTGTGTTGAACAGGACAGGTGATAGTGGACATCCTTATGTTGTTCCTGATTTTAGTGTGATGGATTTCAGTGTTTGACCATGTAGTATGATGTTGGCTGTTGGTTTTTCATAGATGACTTATATCAGATTGAGATAGAGACCGTCTATTCCAATTTTCTCTATGTTTTTATCATAAATGCATGTTGGATTTTGTCAAATGCTTCTTCTGCATCTATTGAGATGTTCATATGGTTTTTGTCCTTGGCTCTATTGATAGAGTGTATTACATTTATTGATTTGCATATGTTGAACCATCCCTGCATCCCTGGGATGAATTCCACTAGGTCAGGGTGTATGATCTTCTTGATGATGTTCTGCATTCTATTTGCCAGTATCTTATTAAGGATTTTTATATCTATGTTCATTAGTAACATTGGCCAATAGTTCTCTTTTTTGATTGTGTCTTTCTCTGCTTTGGGGATCAAGGTGATGCTTGCTTCCAGGAATGAATTTGGGAGTATTGCTTCCCCTTCAATTTCACTGAAGAGTTTAAACAATAGTGGCAGCAGCTCCTCTCTAAATGTCATGCAGAATTCAGCAGTGAAGCCATCAGGACCTGGGCTTTTCTTAGTTGGTAAGTTTTTAATTACATTTTCAATTTCATTGATTGATCTTGGGTTGTTTAGAATTTTTTGGTCTTCTTCATTCAACTTTGGTAATTCATATGTATCTACGAATCTGTCTATTTCTTCTGTGTTTTCCATCTTATTGGGGTATAGGTTCTCAAAGTAGGTATTGATGATCCTCTGTACTTCTGGTGGGTCCATTGTAATGTCATCCTTTTCATTCCTAATTGCATAGATTTGGGCCTTTTCTTTCCTTTTTCTGATAAGGTTGACTAAGGGTTTGTCAATTTTATTTATTCTTTCAAAGAACCAACTCTTGACTTCATTGGTTTTTTTGTATCATCTCCTTTGAATTGATTTCTGCTCTGATCTTTACAGTTTCCTCCCTCATATGAGCTTTGGGTTTGTCCTGCTCTTTTTCTAGAAGCTTGAGGTTCAGCATCAGGTTAATTGGGCTCCCTCTGTTTTCCTAATATGAGTATTCATTGTTATGAATTGCCCTTCAAAGACTTTCATTGTGTTCCATAGATTCCAATATGTTGTACTGTCATTGTCATTTAATTGTAGCAACTGACTTCTTGTTTAATTTCCTCTGTGACCCATTGGTTATTCAGAAGTGTGTTGTTCAATTTCCATATGTTTATGAAATTCTTGCAGTTTCTTTTGCTATAGATCTCCAATTTCATTACACTATGGTCTGATAACATACAGGGGATAACTTCAATTCCTTTGCACTTAAACATGTTCTATGTCTTATGAGCGAGTATGTGGTGTATTTTGCAGAATGACTCATGTGCAGCTGAAAAGAATGTGTAATCAGATTCTGAAAAGAATCTGATTTTGTGGGGTGGAACACTCAGTAAACCTCTGTTAAGCTCATGTTTTCAAGAGTTTGATTGACTTCTAGTATTTCATTGCTTATTTTTTGTCTAGTTGATCTATTTGTGACAGGGAGCACTGAGGTCCCCCACTACTATTGTACTAGTGCTTATTTTATTTTTCATGTCTGTTAATATTTGTTTTATTTAGTTGGGGGCACTACTGTTTGGTGCATATGTTTATGATTGTCATCTCTTCCTCTTCGATGGTTCCCTTTACCAGAATGTAGTGTTCTCCTCTGTCTTAATCAGTGTTGCTTTGAAATCCACTTGATCTCCAAAGAGGATAGTTATTCCTGCTTTTTGGGGGGATTCCTGTCCCATGGAGTATTGTTTTCCACCCTTTAACTTTCAGTCTATGAGTTTCTTTTTTAATTGCGTTTCTTGTATGCGGCATATTGTTGGATCTTGCTTCTTGACCTATTCTGTCAGTTTATTTCCTTTGACTGGTGAACTGAGACCATTAACACTGATGTTATAACTGATATGTATTGACTTATCGTTATGACTTTTTGTTTTTGTTGTGTTCTCTCCCTTTGCGTTTAATTTCTTATCATGTCCAATGGATTCATTCTGCTGGGCTTCCTGGGCTGTGATCATTGTTGTCTTTTCCTAGGACACTCTCTAAAATTTTTTTGAGTGCTGGTTTGGTATTTGTGAAGTTCCTAAGGTGCTCTTTGTCATGAAAGTATCTTATTTCTCCATCAATTTTGAAAGATAGTTTTGTAGGGTACATCAATTTGGGTTGGAGGCTGTTTTCCTTTAGGGCTTGAAATATGTCACTCCAAGCTCTTATTGCATTGAGGGCTTGCACTGAAAAGTCTGCTGTGATTCTGATGGGCTTTCAGTCAGAAACACTAAACTTGCTGGAAGACAAGTTAGGTAAACTCTCTTGGCATAGGAATGGACTTTATGAACAAATCCTCAGTAGCATGGGAACTACCATAAAGAATCAACAACTGGGATCTCACCTTATTAAAAAGCTTCTGCAGTGCAAGAGAAACCACCAATAGAGCTAACAGACAACCTCCAATGTGGGAAAAAATTTACCAGCTGTTCCTCAAAGGTGTACTATCTAGGATATATAAAGAACTCAAAAAAATCAGACCCCCAAATATAAAGGCCCAATTCAAAAATGGGCATCTGAAATGAACAGACATTTCTGAGACAAAGTAGATATAGCAAATAAACATATGAAAAAATGTTCAATGTCACTGTTCATTCAAGAGATGCAAATGTGAACAACACTGAGATTCCACCTCACCCCAGAAAGAATGGCTGCTATCATGAACTCAACCAATAACAAATGCTGGTGGGGCTGTAGGGAAAGAGGAACACTGCTCCACTGCTGGTGGAAGTGCAGACTAGTGCAACCACTGTGGAAATCCCTGTATGGAGATACCTCAAAGAACTAGGACTGGAAGTCCCATTTGATCCAGCTATTACCCTGCTGGGTATTTTCCCAAAAGAAAAGAATCATATCACAGTGACATACGCACCTGTTTCCAGCAGCATAGTTTGTAATAGCTAAAACTTTGAAGCAGCCCAATTGCCCATCAACTGGAGACTGGATAAAGAAGATGTGTTTTTTAAATTAAATGAAGTACTACTCAGCCATAAAGAATGAAAAACTTGAGACATTTACAGCTAAGTGGATACACTTTGAGGCCATGCTCTTAAGTGAAATAAATAGGACACACATGTGTAAATACTGAATAGTTTTTCTGGTGTGAAAAACTAAAAGTGTAGAGTTTGATCTCTGGCACCAAAAAACCCCAAAAAACAAAAAACACTAAAAGTGTAAATAAGAATCAAAATGTGTAATTAACATAGTGAAATAGGAAGGAAATGTTTAAAGGAACAGGGGAAGTGGGAGGGGAAGCGGAATGGAAAGAAAGGAAAAGAAAAAATATGAGAGAAGGAAAAACAGGGAAACAAAGTCTTTGTAAATAGGGAAGGGGGGAAGGGGTGAAGGGAGGGCAGGGGAATGTTGAAAAATGAAGAACCAAGATACATCATGTAAAGGTACAAGATCCCAATGATGAATGTAACTGTATTGTATACTTAAATTGTACCAATAAACTAAATGAAAAAAAAAAAAGAAATACCTTCTTTCCAGCAGTCTGCAGGTTGTCATATTTAACAGATCTTCTAGTGTTTACAATGCACATAGATGTAGGGGTTGGGGGGTTGCAAGGTAAGGGTCTTCAGGACAAAGTGTACCAAGGAGAAGTACAGTGACATTTGCTTTTATTTTTTGGTATGGGGCTCGAACTCGGCACCTTGCACTTGAGAGGCAGGTGCTGTGCTGCTGAGCTAAATCCCAAGCTGCCATTTGCTTTTTAACATGGGTCTCAGCATACAGTCACTGACCTTTAAATTCCTGCTGGCAAGTTCATGTTATTTGTCTACTTCTCAGCAACACTGATAAGTTAAGCGAGACAAAGGTGCTCAATACAAATCTTTCAGCACTAACCATCAACCTTAGCCCTAACCCTGATTTTCATGACAAAAAATGTGCAGATCAAATAATCAAATCAGAATTATCCTTTTTTCCTTGTGCATTGGAGGTTACCTCACCATTGTAGTTGAATATTGTTCTGTGCCTAAAATTTACATGTTTTGTTTACCTTTTGAAAACCATCTCTTCATACAGTTTCATTGAGTAGGTTGTCCTTTCTATATCAGCAGAGGATAACATTAATTTTGTCATAAAGGGCAATAAACATGGGAGTATTACACTGACATTTATTCTTTAGAATATTTCTGTTGATGAAATATCAATTTTAATTTTGAGTTTTATTATATTAAACAATGAGTACTTAACAGGAAAATATTAGTAAAAGAAAGTATTGAATTTTTCATATTTGTTTATAGAAAAGCAGCAAAATTTTCATCAACCGTTCTTTGGTTTACAAAGTCTAAAAAATAACAACAGAAATAAATTCCTATATGAGCTACAATGAAAATACCAATAGAACTCTATAAAAAAATCTTTCCTTCAATTATCATACCTATGGCAGTCTTCATACATAACAACAGCATGTTCCACACACACATGTAATGCTGATATTGACTGCACATGTGCTTAGCTTTCATTTCCTATGTAGCAGGCAAATCCTGTCACCTCTCTTCCTGTTTTGTCAAGGGCTTCCCACTGTATTGTACAACATGTACTTAGGAGGGAAATAAGATATAAATAAAATAAAATATCAAATGTATAATGAGTACTTAGAATAGGCAGTAACATTTTTACATCAGCTGTGTACTTGCTTACAAAACCTGAGAACATCAGAAATCAAAAACTATATGAATTAAAATGAAACTATCAATAGAACTCTATAATAAAAATAATCTTTGCTTCAACTGTCACAACCAAGACAGTCTTCATACATGACAACTGCATGTTCCAAGCACACATCTCGCTTACACTGACAGCAGATGTGCTTAGTTTTCCTATGTGGCAGGGCATTCTTGTCACTTCTCTTCTCTTCCTGTTTTGTCAGGAGCTTCCTCTGTCATAAATGATCTCTGTTATTCCTCTGTTGTAAATGATTTTTTTTTTTTTTTTTGGCACCAGGGATCAAACTCGGGTCCTTGCGCTTGTGCAGCAGGTGGCGAAATCACTGAGCTACATCCCTAGCCCTGTAAATGATTTCTTATGAGTTCCAGTCACAATACTCTAAGAAAATTTCTCCATGGTATTTTGTACTTGTTATTTTCTTTGAAAACTGTCAAACTATTTATGGCACACATACAAAAACCTTCCCTTTATAAATTCATCTCCCAATGGGATTACAGGTGTTTCCATGAAACTTTAAGATACAGATCAACATGAGATTTGTATGCACCAATTCCTCATCATATGTTATGTATATAAAATATATACAAATGCAACCATTTTACTAAAAAAAAAAAACATATGCTCAGCTAGACAAGGTCTCCCATGTCTAATTAAAAAAAAAGAGGGGGTAGGAGAGCCAGGCATGGTTGTAAATACCTGTAATGTCAGCATTTGGGAGACTGAGGCAGGAGAATTCATGAGTTCATGGTCAGCCTGGGCAACAGAGTAAGACCCTGTCTAGAAATAAATACATACATACATATATAAATAGGATATCTCTACAGAAATTTCATCAAGTTACTATGATCTTTACCTGAAAATGGGCAACATGGTTACAAAAATGACTGTAACACCTATGCATACAGATTTTCATAGCCAGGATAAAACATGAACTAGCATATTACAAGAGTTTGGTCGAAAATAGCTTCTCATCTTGGCAAGAAGCTAAGTGGTAGCATCAGTCACTAGTATATGTGATGTCCTAGTCCTAATCTGAAGTAACATATACACAAACACACAATCACATTTTCACACATATACATACACACCCACACAGTCAAAATATCACAATTAAGTGGTTTGTATATTTTATCAAAGATTAAGACAGTTCAGCAAAAGGAATGTAAATCAACAAAGAAAAACCTCACGTGATTATTTGAATCTTGGCATAAACATGTTTTCTAAATCTCAATTTCTATTAATTATTCATTAAATGTCTGTAATAAAAAACTGAAAGGGATTAGTAAATAGACAAAGTACATATACCATGAAACTAATATATGGGACTCTAAATAGAGACACGCTACATGAATTCTTTTAGGATCAGAAATGAGTCAAAGACATTCACTGTCCCCACTGTTCTGTCACATGAGACCAAAATTCACATCATGAGGATTGAAATGGAAGAGGCCAAATCATTATCCATAGATGATGAAAGGATCAAGATGTAACATGACGAGAAGATCTATCTTGTCAGAGAATAACTGAAAAATATTATAGTCTTTCCCATAGTTTTAATACTAAAACTATATGAATACAAAAAAGCCAAAGGATTTGGAATAAAAAAACATAGTATAAGGAATAGCTCTCAAATCTTTTTGTCAATCAAGGTCAGTATTCACATAGTAACTACAGAGAAACAAACAGTCTTTGGTTTGTTTAAGGATGAGACATACTAGAAGTTTAAAGAATGATTTGTTATTTTTTCTCCTTTGTTTTTTTTTTGGTACTGGGAATCAAATTCAGGGCCTTATGCTTGCCAGGCAGGTGCTGTGCTGCTGAGCTACATCCCAGGCCATTTTCTTAATAGAATCAAAAGTGAAAGAATGAAAAAAAAAAAAAGTGAAAGAATATACTTATGTGAACATCATGAACATTTTAGGGAAGAAACTATGTTTTTAAAAACATTTTATTAGAAGAATGAACTTTTATCAATTTTTGCATAAACTTCTAACATCAGCTTTAAAAGGAATTATCAGATGGACCACTCTGCTACTTGCCTCAATCTATGCCAATATTTTGCATTATATAAGAAAATCCTCACATATCAATGTAAAGACTTAATCAGCAATGAGAAATACTCATACACTTCCAAGCATTTATATATCTACCTTTATAAAGCCTTATCAACAAATTCTTTAAAAATCAGCCACATGCACAGAAAAAATCTGACAGCCAGGCAGTTAAGGTGGGTTGAGGCAGAAGAAAACCACAAGTTCTTTATTCTTTTGGGGGTTTTTTTTGGAGACAGTGTCTTGCTATGTAGTTCAGGCTGGTATTGGACTCACTATGTACCCCAGGATGGCCTCCAACTCAAGGCAATCCTTTTGCCTCAGCCTCCCAAGTGCTGGGATTTCAAGGATGCACCATGTCCAGCTATAACACAAGTTCTTGTTCACCCTGGGCTACATAATGAATTCAAGGTCACCTGAACACATAGGGAATCCCCATTTTAAAAAATCAAAAGACAAATAAATTGGAGAAGGTAATCTGAGCATGTAGAAAATAATGTACAGACTTAGAGTTGATGTGATATTCTATAAAATTTTCAAATTTTATTCTTAATACAATTAAGATTAACATATAGTAATAATATAATTATATTCTTAATACAATACAATTTCAAATTATATTTTAATACCACTGAAGCAACTATATGTGTGACAAAAATTTTCTACAATCCCTTCTCAAAAACAAAGAACAGCACTATATTCTTCAAATCTCTCAAAAAAAAAAAAAAAAAAAAAAAAAAGAACAACAAAAAAAAACCAAGCAAAGAGAAGTTTACCTTTCCAACTTTTGGGACACAATCTAGAGGTATAGTCATTTAAGTCTGAAAATGAGACAATATTTAGACACACTAAATTTATAAGAAATATCAATAAATACTTCTGCTTTATTCTAAAGTGAGATTTGATATGGTTGGCAGTATAAAGCAAGAGAAACAAGTGATGGATTACACATTTATGGTGGTAAATTATACATTTTGTGGCCCAAGTAAACCTGACTTTTTCATCACAAACTTTGCAAGGTGTACCCCAGGCAGATATAAGGCAAAAACACAAAATAAGAAACTGTAAAATATGGAAGAAGGTATAAGAAATTCACTTTTTCATCTGATAAGGCTGGGAAAATCTTCAGATTTAAATTTGTAAAGGCACAAATGTTGAGGTGACTGTAAAAAAATACAAAAAAGAGTAACAAGGTTTCTGTTCAGCAAAGAATATTCCTCATTAATCTGCAGATTAAAAATTATAGAAAGTATTTTCATTCTCTACCAGTGATAAATAACTAGAAAATAGCTTATTAAAAAACTAGCCTCAGGGCTGGGGGTTTGGCTCAGTGGTTTTGCCACCTGCTGCGCAAGTGCTAGGACCTGAATTCGATCTCCAGTACCAAAAAAAAAAAAAAAAAAAACCTAGCCCCAACACTAATATAAACATATAAGCAAATAAATTACAGAAGGTCTTACACAGGAAAGGGGGAAAAAGGACATAAAAGACAGGGAAAATAGAAATGAATATCAATTAAAATTAGTAAAATTCATCAAATTTGAAAAAAATGTGCTGGTTTGGGGGAAGAGAAATAAGAAATATTGCCCCCTGGTGGCAGTGTGTGGAGAGCGTGTATGAGATTTAAATTGCTATACACTCTGGGCACTAGCAAAAGCGGACCTGAGCATCAGTGATACTTTCTCTAATCTGTTTCTAGGGCAGCAAGAAAGAGAATGCTTCCGGCATATTTATAGCAGTGACAGAACTTGAAAAGTCTGCTTTCTCATAACTGTGGAAATTTAAAAGATGTTGTATTACATCCACATGTTTTGTGAAGTATGGACTCAGCAGTGGCTGAAAAATGTGACTTAGCAAGTGTAGTGGACACGTAAGCTTCTGAATGACATGGCACCATGAGAGGCCAAAAAGACCTCAGGAGTTGCCATCTATCTCTGCACCCCAACCCCAAGCTGAGTGACCCAAAATACTCCTAGTTGGTACTTGCACACTTTTTCTTTCCTCTCTTTTTTTTGGAGACAGGGTCACCCTATGCAGCTCAGGCTGTCTTGGAACTCACGGCAATCCTTTTGCTTCAGCCTCATGAATTCTGGGTTTACAGGCATGTGTCATCAATCCAATGCTTATTCTCTTCTTCTTCCATCTCTACTGACTTTCTGATTCTACTAGAGCCAAATTTCAAAAATATTTCTATTGCTTACTGTGCCATGATTACACAAATTGGGGGTGCAGAGGCCAGACTAAGGGGTGAAGGAACTGAAGCTCTGTGCTTTACCTCAGCTGTGCCCTTCTGCAGAGGCCGTTCCCACAGGCTTCTCCAGGATGCCAACATGAGAGAGTTGCTCACAGAGTGTGTGGAATTCAGGAGAACTTATGGGAAACTCAGGGACTGCAGACTCCAGCCACATAAGGAACACAGAACAAATGCTTGTGGTCACCTCTTTCCACAGACAGATGTTAAGTCACTGAAAAGGAAAAAAAGGTCCCAAGTCTGGGAGGTGATAGTTCTAGGCTGACATGAGTTCAGCCCATTAAGGCAAGAAAGAGGCAGTGGAAAAACAGAAAAGGGTAGAATAGAAAGTCATATACTTTTTCCAAGATTGAGGGAGTAAGAATGGTTCCTACAATCAGCATAAAATAGAACTAGGAATGGAAGTGTTTTCTCTTCAGCATTGTACATGCTTCGTGTCTTGTGGTCCAACTGCTCAGCCCTGTGTCTGATCACTGACAATTTCTATCTTAGACTCATTTCCTAATGAAACAAGACAGACAGTATGACTGGAGTGGCACACCTCTCTATAATACTAAAACTAATAAGTAAACAATGACATCAAACCAAAGTGAGAAAATAAAAGCCACAGGATTTTTTTAAAAAATTAAAACTCTACCCCCAATATATCTGAGTTTAGTTGCTTGGGAGAACCTAATTAATACAGCACTTAACACAGCATACTTATCACAGTGTGATAAGTTTCATATTCTACAGAGAAGCACTTACAAAGAGTTGAAGGAATGGGTCTACATATTCTGCTTGAATTACCAAGTAAAAATATCTTGGTCAACCCACAGGCAATTCAAAATACAATGTATTGAAAATGCACTGAATGTACATGATCTAGCAAACATTGCTAACCCTTGCCTTCTTTAAAATTGATAAACACACTTATATTGACCTGTATTTGATAAAATGCATGTAGCATGGCTTCTGTCAGACAAGGTCAGACAGTTTCCTAATTTCCATTTTTTTCTTCAAAAACAATTAGGGCCAAGTGTATAGGCAGACACTTCTATTCTCAGTACTCAAAGTCAGAAGGATTGCCACAAGTTGGAGGCAAACTTGGTCCACATAATAAGTTCAAGGACAGCCTGAACTACATGGAATCATTCTGTCTCAACAAACAAAAAATCCACTAGGTTATCTGATCAGTAATAAGAGAAAAAATATTTATCTAATTTATCTAATATTTAGTCTTTTCCTTCCTTATTGCCTGTAATATTGGACTCATTCTCAGATTGCTTCAGCACACAACAATTCTTTAATGTCACACTAACAAGCTATCCTCAGGGAAAGGCCCTCTCTGTTGGAGGTGTGGATTTTACCATTATCACCATCCCCTCCTCTCTCATTTTCTTTCTCCTCCCATTTCCTCCTCCCTGCACAGAAAACTCCTTTATCAGTAACCATTCATATGGCGGCAGAGCTCATGTCTATAGGTCCAAGGACTATAGCAATTATTTGAGGAGCTGCCTTTATGCTTTTCCACTCCTATCATCTTTGCAGATGCCAGAGTTTAATGACTCTCACACTGTGTGTGTAACAGTCAGTTCCTTCTGGAAGTAGACTTTAGCAGGAACATTTTCTCCTGCACTTGCTCACACATTAACATCCCCTCCATTTCTCTCAGCATTCAAACTCTATGGGAAGGCCTCACTTAAGTGGCCTCTCTGTTAGTAGAGGTGCCACCTAACTCATTAAGATGACAATTGCTTTTGCATTGCTGTGTATATAACACAGGAGTTCACTGCCTGCTTGGCAATGGCCCCATCACCGACTCACATCACCAGCCATGTTAAACCTCTCTTTCTGTCTTGTCTTGTTGTTTGACTCAGGGTCATGTGGAACTGCATAACTTTGTAATCATAAAACTCCCCTAGCCCCAATTGTGATTGAATGTGAGTTAATGGTTAAAGATGCTTGTTAGTTCTGGGACACAAGATAAAGTCTGTAACAAACATAGAGTTCCTAAGTGAATTACCCATCTCCTTGTTTGTCCGAAACCGATGTTCTGGACACAGCTATCTATAAGACAATCTGCAAACATCTTTTGACCATCAACATTTTTTTCTCTTTTCTGTAAGTTCTGCTTGCTAACTTCCCCTGCAACCCCCTATAAAAACAGCCTCAGACTCTGAGCCAGTTGCCTACTTTGCTTTGGGAGTGCCCTCTGGCCAGACTAATAAAGGTCTGTTTTACTTTCCAACTTGTCCGGTGTGTTCCTTCCTGGGTGTTCTTCGCTGCAGTCAGCTCCTCAGAGCGTTTGGTAAGGCCCTCGGTCTTACATTTTGGTGGCCCCAGCAAGATCCCCAGGTAAGGAACCCCGGTTCAGCCGAGACTCTGAGGCAGGATCCAGCAGGAGACTCTCAGGCACAGACCTCAGAAAACCTCTGGAGGTTAAGTTTTTTGGCCGGTTGCAACTGTTTGTTAAGTCAGGAGTGAGGTGGCTGACGAGCCGGGGAGCCTCCCCTGACCCCAAGGTTCCTGACGAGGAACAAGGGAAGATTTGGTTTCATTTCTGTTGTGGTGCCTGTTTGTCTTGTCGTTCATACGTTAGTGTCCTCTCCGTTGTGTTTAATTTTGCATTTCTTTCCAAACCATCAAGGGCAGAGATGGGAGGATCCTGCTCCAAGAATACTCCGTTGGACTGTTTTCTCACTAATTTTAAATTGGCTTTTTCTCCCAAACAGGAGGATGAATATGGGGTTAAATTCTCTCATGCAAAACTTCACTCCCTGTGTCAATTGGAATGGCCAGCCTTTGGAGTTGGATGGCCAGCTGAGGGCTCTTTTGACCCAAGCCTCTGTCGGGCTGTATGGAAAAAGGTCACCGGTCACCCTAGTCACCCTGATCAGTTTCCATATATAAATATCTGGGTCTGGGCTTGTCAAGAGCCTCCGGCATGGTTGCAGAGTTTGTTCCCTGAGAACAAACTCTCGAATTCTGGTTATGGCCCCAAGGGAACCCCAAGAGGCCAAAGCCGGGCTCCCAAGCTGGTGCTCTCACAAGATCCTGACCCCTTAGATCTTGTTATAAGACCTCCACCCTATGTGGAGCCATCCTCCTCCTCTGATAAAGTCGGCCCCAGAGCTCGAAACTCTCTCTCCCCTCCTCTTCCCGAAGAAGGAAAATCTCCAGATTCTATAACCTCCCCCTCCCACACGAGAACAGGGGCAGCTTATGGTCCCTGAGGAGCTCTCACTGAAGGGACTAGTTCAGTTCCTCTTCTGTCTCTTAGGGAAATAGAACAGGGTCATTATGTCTATATCCCTTATTCTACCAGTGACTTGTACAATTGGAAACATCAAAATCCCCCTTTTTCAGAAAAGCCCCAGGCTTTGATCTCCCTCCTAGAATCTGTTTTTCATACCCATGACCCAACCTGGGATGACTGTCAGCAACTCCTCCAAGCCCTTTTTACCTCCAAGGAAAGAGAGAGGATCCGAGGGCAAGCCATAAAGTCAGTGTTGGGAGGAACAGAGGGCCCACTCGATGAGCAACAACGGGCCCGTGTTGAGGCACAACTTCCATCCACCCATCCCCCGTGGCAAGCTAATTCCTCGGGCGGGAGAGAAGCTCTCCAAAACTACCGTCAGCATCTCCTAGCAGGCTTGAGGGGAGCCACTCGAAAGTCTACCAATTTGAACAAGGTAAGCAAGGTCCTCCAAGGACCTGAGGAATTCCCTTCTGGCTTTCTGGAGCATCTGTTGGAAGCATGCCGTACGTATACTCCAATTGACCCAGATGCCCCTGCAAACCGACAGGCAATTAATTTGGCTTTTGTCACTCAGTCAGCCCCAGATATTAGAAAGAAATTGCAGCAGATGGAGGGATTTGAGGGGGAAAATAGGGAAAAATTGATCAGTGTGGCAATGAAGGTGTTTAATAACAGGGATCCTTTTGATGACAGAATGGCTAAAAAGATAGGAAAAGCAAATATTGCAGCCTTAGCAGATGGAGGGTTCATCCAAAAGGAATGCAGAGAAAATAAAAAAGAGGATAAAGGTAAAGTACGGCCCTTGTTAGAGAAGGATCAATGCACATATTGCAAGGAGAAGGGCCATTATAAAAGGGAGTGTGAAAAGTTAAAAAGAAAGAGAGAGAAAGAGACTAAGAAAGAAGGAGATGGAGTTCTCCTGGTAGATGAAGAAGATTGACAAGGCCAAGGCTCATGGCCACTTGACCCTAATGAGCCTATGGTGACTTTGGAAATAGGGGGAACAGATGTCCAATTCCTTGTGGACACTGGTGTGGCCCACTCTGTCCTGAAGATCCCCCTTGGAACCCTTTCTTCCCTAAAGTCCTCCATTACCAGGGCCACAGGAAAGTCGGCCTCTTATCCTTGGACCACTAAACGAACTGTAAATCTGGGAAAAGGTACTGTTACCCATTCCTTCTTAGTTATCCCACAGTGCCCATATCTGTTGCTGGGAAGAGATTTGTTACAAAAATTGGGGGCTGTTATTTCCTTTGAGCCTGAAGGAGGGACTTTTGAACTCAAGTCACCCTCTGCCATTATGGTAACAGTTCCCCTTGAAGATGAATTTAAGCTGCTAAAGGAGGGCGCAGAACCTCCTGAACAAAAATGGGACTACCTTCAGAAAAAGTTTCCCCGGGTGTGGGCTGAGACCAACCCACCTGGGCTGGCCAAACACCATGCCCCAATGGTGGTTCAATTGTTGGCCTCTGCCACCCCCGCCCGTGTGTGACAGTACCCCCTCCAGCTGGAGGCCAAAGTAGGGATATCCAAGCACATCCACCAACTCCATCCAGGAAGCTGGCATCTTGATCCCTTGCCAGTCAGCCTGGAATACACCCCTGCTTCCTGTGAGGAAGGCTGGCACTTCAGACTTCAGACCAGTACAGGATTTACAGGAAGTAAACAGCCAGGTGGAGACAGTTCACCCAAAGGTACCAAACCCCTATACCCTGTTGAGTCTCATCCCTTCCTGCTCATGTGTGGTACTCAGTGTTAGACCTCAAAGATACCTCAAAGATGAGTTTTTTCAGCCTATCTCTAGCACCTGCGAGCCAGCCCCTCTTTGCCTTCGAATGGACTGACCCAGACACCGGGACTATCGGACAGCTGACATGGACCTGGCTGGCACAGGGATTCAAAAACTCCCCCACTCTGTTCGGGGAAGCTCTTGGCAAAGATTTACAAGAGGTAAGAAAAATGTTTCCTCAGGCGACTATTCTTCAGTACGTCAATGACCTCCTGGTGGCAACTTCAACCAATAAAGAATGCATTGCAGCCACCAAGGGCCTCCTGAAAGCCCTCCAAGAACTGGGATATCGGGTGTCTTGGAAGAAAGCTCAGCTCTGTCGGACCAAGGTAACCTACTTGGGCTACATTCTTGAAAAGGGAAAGAGGAGGCTGGCAGAATTAAGGGTATCTGCAATTCTCCAGATCCTGGAGGCGAGCTCAAAGAAACAGGTGGGAGAATTCCTAGGGGCGATTGGGTATTGTAGAATTTGGATTCCTGCCTTTGCTGAAATTGCAAAACCCCTGCATGAAGTCACTGGGGGGGGGGATATGCTCTTTGAATGGACTGAGGCTTGTCAACAGGCATTTCAATTGCTTAAGACTGCACTTACATCAGCACCAGCCCTGGCATTGCCAGACTTAAACAAGCCCTTCACCCTGTATGTGGCAGAGAAAAACGGGGTGGCTAAGGGAGTGATTACTCAGCTTTTGGGGTCATGGAAGTGACCTGTGGCATACCTCTTAAAGAAGCTTGACCCAGTGGCCTGAGGGTGGCCCACTTGTCTGAGGACAGTAGCAGGAGCAGCTGCTTTAACCTGAGAGGCTGACAAATTGACCTTTGGACAGGATTTGACTCTGATCACTCCCCATGCCATTGAGCCCTTGTTGAATAGCTTGCCTAGCAAGTGGCTGTCTAATGCTAGGCTGTTACAATATCAAGGACTCTTGTTGGAACAGCCACACATTAAGTTGCCACCACCGCTAGCCTCAATCCGGCTACTCTACTCCCAGAATCTGACAAACAAATGCCCATCCATGATTGCCTCGAGACTCTTGAAAACTCGAGGGGAGGGCATCCAGACTTGACGGACTAGGCCCTCCCCTTCGCACAGACCACGTTCTACACTGATGGGTGCAGTTTCATTCATAATGGTGTATGGTATGCTGGAGCGGCGGTGGTCAACCAGGACCAACAGGTAGAATGGGAGTAGGGGCTACCTCAAGGGACATCAGCACAGAGGGCTGAGCTGATTGCTCTGACTAAGGCTCTGGAACTGGGGAAAGGAAAAAGGATAAATATATTCACTGACAGCCGTTATGCTTTTGCCACCGCCCATGTACATGGGGAGATTTATCAAAATAGAGGGCTGCTGACCTCCGAAGGGAAAGAAATTAAAAACAAGACTGAAATATTGGCCTTACTACAAGCTATCTGGTTGCCACAAGAGGTTGCCATCATCCATTGCCATGAGCACCAAAAGGGGTCTAGCCCCGAGGTGATTGCCAACAATGCTGCTGATCAGGCAGCAAAACAAGCTGCCCAAAAATCAGTGGGGAAGCAAATGGTTTTGCTACCCATGCCAGTACTCCCAGAAAAACCTGAATACACAGATAAAGAAGTGGCTAAAACGAGCGGGAAGCACTGGACTCAAGGAAAACATGGATGGTGGACGACTAACGATGAAAAGGTGATGCTCCCCGCTGCTGTAGCAGACACATTGTTATGTAAACTACATGAGTCCACCCACCTCAGTGAGAAAAGGATGATGGCTGCCCTACAACCCCATTACATCAGTGAGGGATTGGCCCAAAAGGCCCAGGACATGGTGAGACGATGCCCCCACCTGCCTCAAGGTAAACGCAAACAGGATAACCAGGCCCCCTGGGGTCCGGCACAGAGGGCTAACTCCAGGAGAACATTGGGAATTGGACTTTACTGAGATAAAGCCTGGCATGTATGGGTACAAATACTTGCTAGTTTTTGTGGATACCTTTTCAGGATGGGTAAAAGCATACCCCATTAAGAGGGAGACAGCTGAGGTAACAGTCAAAAAGCTCTTGACAGAAATAGTTCCCTGTTTTGGTCTGCCCTTAGCCCTGGGGTCCGACAATGGTCCAGCCTTTACGGCCAAGATATCTAAATTAATTAGTAATATCCTTGGAATAAGGTGAAATCTACACTGTGCCTATAGGCCTCAAAGTTCAGGACACGTAGAAAAAAAAAAAAAAGCAAATCGAACTTTAAAGGAGATTCTGACTAAATTATGCTTGGAGACTGAACTAGGTTGGGTAGAGCTTCTCCCTTTTGCCCTCCTCTGAACAAGGTGTACTCCCAAGCCTCCCCTGAATGTGTCTCCCTTCCAGATTGTTTATGGATGAACTCCCCCAATCATCCCATTAGTAGATGTAGAATTAAAGGAAAAGTTTTCCCACCTTTGCCTCCTAAAATCCTTAAAAGCAGTTCACCAGCTTCAATCAGAGCTACATGGTAAGTTATGAAAGAAAATGCCTAGTCCCAATAAAAAACTTTTACAACCTTTACCCTATAAGGCGGGAGATTTGGTTTTTATTCACAGGTTTGATTCCAAGACCCTGGAACCATGTTGGAAGGGACCGGTTACTGTTTTCCTGTCAACTCCCTTGGCAGTGAAGGTAGCTGGACATTCTGCCTGGATACATCGCAACCATCTAAAAGCAGGACCCCCTGTGGATGTCACAAAGGACAAATGGAAGGTTATCAGCCAACCAGGTGACCAAAAGCCAAGATTGGAGCGGGTTGGAGATGTTTCACCTTCATGATAATATTCTCTGGGACACTGGCAGTACTGCCCCCAAGAGGTCTAGCTCACACAAAAATTGTATGGATTCAATTGGCAAACTCACTTAATCTGTCTGAATTCTGTCTAAATGTTGATGTAAATTTCCATTATGTACTGGGAAGCTGTCTCATTCTGGTGTGCACCTCTTTAGAATTAATATGACCCTATACCCTGTTCAAAGACATGCCAGAAAAAATCTCACTTATATAGATAATTATAATTGGGGACATGCCTCATGTCGTAAAGCTAAAAATGCTGTCAAATTATATACACCCAGGGTAATTATGTCAAATAATACCCCATGTGCTATGTATGAAAATTGTACAACCAAATGTCTGAGAATAAAACGGTCAGAAGAGATGCCCTGCCATATAAAACAAAAAAATTGTATACAACAATTGCCATATCTCCCTGCCAACAAGATGGTTTTATACCTGTGAAGGAATAACTTTCAATTATATTCCAGCCAATCTGACCAAGACCCATTGCTGCTTGAGTCATCTAGCTGTAGTTTTACCAGATAGAACTGATTTGATTGTGCCAATAGGACTAAACGTTGGTCACCTTATACAGCACCAGGATGTGATGATGATATAGGTCTGTTGATAGATGCTGAAGTGATAACTATGATAGCATCTTTTGTTGCTCTGCCTTCCATAGGAGTACATACTGAAAAGACAGTGCGAAAACTAGCATGAAAAGTGGTCAAAGGGTTAAATGCTACCTCATTAGCCTTGGCATTAATTAACCAAGAGTTACAGGAACAAAGACAGGCAATCTTAGATAATAGGGCAGCAATAGACTATTTGTTGCTCTTCCACCACCAAGGTTGTGAGAAAATAAAAAATAGGTGTTGTTTCAATCTGACTGACAATAGTCCAAAAATCAAAAAAAAAGGTAAAACAATTAGAAGACCTGGCTCAAAGGGTACATGATGAAGACGGCTGGGACTTGTTCCAATGGCTAACTAAATGGCTGCCCAACCTACAATGGTTAAAACAACTTTTTCTTCTCATTATAGTTGTGTGTATATGCTTACTATTGTCATGCTGTTGTATACGATGGATGCCTGCATTTATACGTAAGATTACTTAAGCTGTAAAACCAGTGGAGAATGTGGGACTGCATAACTTTGTAATCATAAAACTCCCCTAGCCCCAAATGTAACTGAATGTGAGTTAATGGTTAAAGATGCTTGTCAGTTCTGGGACATAAGATAAAGTCTGTAACAAACATAGAGTCCCTAAGTGAATTACCCATCTCCTTGTTTGTCCGAAACCGATGTTCCGGACACAGCTATCTATAAGACAATCTGCAAACATCTTTTGACCATCAACATTTTTTTCTCTTTTCTATAAGTTCTGCTTGCTAACTTCCCCTGCAACCCCCTATAAAAACAGCCTCGGACTCTGAGGCAGTTGCCTCCCTAAGCTACTTTGCTTTGGGAGTGCCCTCTGGCCAGACTAATAAAGGTCTGTTTTACTTTCCAACTTGTCCGGTGTGTTCCTTCCTGGGTGTTCTTCGCTGCAGTCAGCTCCTCGGAGCGTTTGGTTAAGGCCCTCGGTCTTACAGTCAGACTATGTAATTCTCACTAGATAGCCCAGGATGGACTCCAACTCAGAGCGAACTTCCTGCCTCAGCCTCTTAAATTCTGGAAATATAGATGTGCACCACCATGCCTGGCGATCCTTTCTTTCAATTCTCATGGCACTAATCATCACTTCTCCTAAGTTTGGCAATTGGAACTTTGGCAATTTACTCTCATCACAGGGCAGCACTGGCCTAAGGAACTAACGTGTGGCTCTGAGACACTGCATCGCGGACATTTATAAAACTGAGGTCCTGCAGGTCAGCCAAAGGGACGAATGAGACCAGGGAACCAGCACAGCACAGGTCCCCCAGGCTAACTCCCCACGGGAAGCAGGGTCTCCCCACAATTCCCACTCTCTGCGCACAGGTGGAGACGCAGCCGCGGCTGCCCGGAACTGCACTCCAGGCTGGCGGGGGTGGCTGTGGAGAGACAGGGTGCTGGGCACACAGTGTAGACCTGCCTCAGGCAGGGCGGGAGGACAGAGTGTCCACGGCGCGGAGACCAGGAGGAGCTCTGATCCCAGCAGCGAAGAGGCGCCGGCGCCATTGCTGTTCCCACCGCTTCCGCCCAGGCCTCGCCCCGTCCTGTCCTGTCCTGAGTCAGGGCACTCGTCCCACAACCTCACCATTGTCGTTGGAGGGTCTCCCCGGGTGCTTCCCGCAGTCTGCAGCCAGTAGAAATCCTAAAGCAGGACGGCCTAGCCAGCTGGGGCGGCTCTCAGCGCTGTGCATAGGATCTGGGCTTTGATGCCAGAAAATAGAGCCCACCGTCCTCGCCACCTGATTGGACAGTTCATAAGGCCCGCCCCTCAACGCTGATTGGGTCCTGCTCCGTTGCCCGCCCTCTCAACCGCGAGTGACTGCAGAAAGGAATCCTTAAGGGGTGTGGCTTGGACCTGAAGTGGGAGATTATGACCCAGACAGACACTGCTTGACCGTTTTGTCTCCCGGGCTGCTAACCTGTCCTAGCCTGCATTAAAGAAGAGTGTACTCACAACTTTTTTTTTTTTTTTTTTTTTTTACTTTTTTGCTAGGTAATTAAGTCCGCTCTTGAACTCACTATTTACCTCACTTGGTCTTGAGCCTGCTGTGATCCTCCTGCTTCATATTAATGCACCACCATGCCTGGCTACTCCAATCTTACTGGAGTCAGTGGAATCTTCCCGTGTGTTTCTCTTCCAAGTGGGGTCACTAGTCTGCTAAGACAGTTCGAGTCAATTCACCGTGGAGAAAGCACCGTGAGACAGCGTCACTAGTCCAGGCAAGGCCAGGACACAACAGAAGAGAGGGCAGCCCTGCTGTTTTGAGAAGTGAGAAATTAAGAATAAGGTTGTTGGCTTCATGGACAAGAGGTTCTCATGCTGTATCTCTTGATTTACTCATTCTAAGCCAAGAATATACGTGCTAAACAAAAGCATATGAGTGCTGAATAAACTTACTTTCTGGTGTTGAGGCAGGGAAAGCTTCCCGCGCCTTGTAGTTCCTTCCTCAAAAGTTGCAACTCTCTGTCTTTCAACACATTCATATTTCTAGAAGGAAAATATTACCCGGAGTCATGTGACACTCTTGATTAATATCTTGTTTGGCATGAGAGGGTGTGGGGTATTAGTAAAGCACGCTGCTGGTGTGTCTGGTTGAGGCGTGGAGGTGTGACATTAGGGACCTTATCTTCTCCCTCTCCCTTCCTGCCTTGCACCTGGTCTGCTCTGTGCTTCCTGGTTCTCATGTAGCAGTTATCTTTCTTCATTTCCTTCCACTATGATATTTCTCCGTTGGGGTTAAATAACAACCAGCTTCAGTCTCTGAAACCATGAGCTAAAATAATCCTTTTATTTCTAAGTCCTGAATGTCAGGAATTTTGTACCTACAAAAACAACAAAAAAAGTAAAATTAACAGTATGTGTCTGAACAAAATAAACTACCAAATATAAATGAGTTATCTCTATGAATTCTCTTCATAGCTTTTGTTCATAAGAACATATTTCAGTGAGACCCCAGCAACTCTTCATATCAAAACCACTTCCCAGGGAAAGCAGCACGGTAACGAGTAAGCATCTCTCAAAGGACAAACCCTCCAATACAATTGACACATGTGTCACGTGCTTTCCATTGCTGTTCTGAGCAGTTGGAGGCAACACGCCAAAAGATCTGTAGCCCGGAAGGACCCATGAGGACTGTCATGATCCTCTTTAGGTTCAGCGTACTTCTCATCTTGGTCACTGGATTTAAGGCTGTGCTGCCATCTACAGTTTATTCATCTGCTTTACACCAATATTGATCAGTTGTGATGTAAATATATACGAATGACGTCTGTATGTTTAAACCAGGAATGTTCTTGTCTTCTCTCTGTGCTTATTAATGAAGAAAAAGACAACTCTAAGATACTGTGTGTGGATTCAAAACATTGAAGAATTATTACTTATTGAAAAACATAGGGGCCAGGGATTTAGCTCAGTGGTTATGCTGTCTACCTTACTAGCACAAGGACCCAAGTTCAATCCCCAGTACCAAAAAAATAAAAGAAAGAAAAACATAGATACCGTGAGACTTATACCCATGTGACAAATGTATAGAAAACAGTTAATTGAATTGTTCACTTTTTCCTGTGTAGTGTTGGCTCCTTCACCATTCCAGTTTGATATCTCATGAGATGCTCTGTGCCTAGGGATTTACATATTCTGTTTACCTTTCTAGAACAATCCCTCCATCCTCACTCTCACAGAAGTATAGACCCATCTAACTATTTCTGTAGTCAAATCCAATCATTTATAAGTACATCTCCCTTTCAAATAGTATCCCTACCTTAAAGTTTAATCTTCTGGAGGCTCAACCATATTCCTCTATTTTAATTGTTTCTTGGAAATTGTATGTTTATATTTTGGGTGAACTCTAAAAACAAATTTACTGTGGCTATTCTGCACAGCCTGTCACACCACAGGAACTATGAAAACATTCATAGAATATTACATCACTGGATCACAGTTCAGGAATTCTGATACAAGAAGTTCAAAGCTTCTTGAAAGGTCTAATATGAAACCTCTGTGCTTTGTATAATAGTAAGATTACTAGTGGAAATTATTAGCTTCTTTATGGAGAATAATCTGAAATTCAGAAAAACCAAATCATGTTTAAAATATATAACTTGTAAAACTAGTTTACATTTGTAAATAACAAGTGAAATGAATAGATAAGACCCGTCCACCAGACCTGTACAGAGGGAAAAGGGTTTGAGATTGAGTTCATAAAACCAAAAAACCTAACCCAACATTTCAATACACCATAAAATTATTCACTTGTAATGAAAGTTCTCTTGTACGTTGTATGATATTTAGCATATCTGTGGCCCAAAGTCACAAGATGCCAGAAAAATCTATTTCCCCTCAATCTTGAGAAAAAAATCTCTGGGCATATCCATATATTGAAAGCCATTGACCTAACAGCTACATCAGCACCTGAGCTACTAGGATAACAAGATACAGAATGGAAAAGTCTAGGCTCCTAACAGACCTGGAGGTTCTTTTCATTTCTCCACATCTACAACCCAAATCAGGGTGGATAATTCTTCCCCAATTTTTTGAACTCTGTCATTGCACCTCAACTCTTTGTGACTCCTTCCATATGGTCTCCATACTCTAATGTGATTATATTATGCTGCTTGTCTGGAAGCAAGGTGTTCATCCATGAGTCTGCTCAGACAATGTCAATTGTGCCCCTTCTCTGTTTCCATGAAAAATAAACTGAGTAATATATCTTTATTTGAAGAGGCTATGTTTCAGTGTCTTCCTTGTATGTTTCAAACCCAACAATGGATATTAATAACCATATAAACCACACAGATATTGTTTTTTCTATACATAAAAAACTGATAAAATTTAATTGATAAATTTTGCACAGGTAGAGATTAGCAAGACTACCTAATGCTGAACTACATATACAATATCAAGCAATATAGTGTAATCAATGTCATGTAAATGACAGTTAATGTGGAGTGTCACTCTGATTGGATTTCAGATCTACCCAGGGAATTGGTGGTGTACACTTGTGGGTGTGTCTGCATGAAACGTGGAGATATGACCTTGCAGTCTCTCTCTGGTCAGTTACCCCTTCCTCTGTGGTACTGTCCTCCTGCTCTGCTTCTAGGCCACAATAAACAAATAAGCCTTGCTTTGCCATAGTTCCTCCATGATGTTGCTGTCTTGGGGCCAGCCAACCATGACTGAATCCCTCAGAGTCATGAGCCAGAGCGCCCCCCTCCCTTTAGTTGTGGAAGTCAGGTCGTGTGTCTCCACAATAAGAAAGCTCACTAGTCACTTAGCCAGTAGAATGAAGATTGATGTTTCTTTTTTCTAGCATGATATTGACATGGATATTGTAAAAAAAAATTTTTACTTCTCAATAATTTCAAACTTATCAGACACCTGCAATTGTGTTAGGAAGTACCCTTCATTTATTCATTCACCTTCTCCAGGAGTTACTGCTTTTCCGTATTTGCAAGTCCACATGAAACACTACCATGTATTTTATCCAAGTAGAGACATCCTAGCTGACCATCATAGAGCCGCCCTGTCAGGAAATGAAAGGGTTTCATCTTGCACAGCCACTCCTTAGGTCAATTTCACTTCTACCATCTCTTGGCTGACACAAAAATTCTTTCTTCCATTTGTATCCAGTTTTCTTTTCTCAAACTCATGCTGGGACTCTTTCATTGCCATGACTTTGACAGATGTGAAGAGCACATCCATTTTAATTTGAATACATGATTTCTGTTTTTTGGAACATCTACCTAGAAATGGAGGGGTTGACTAGTATAGTAAATCTATATTCAACTTTTCCAGGAAATGCCAAAATACTTGACACAAAAGCTGCACCATGTGTAAGATTTCCAGTTTCTCTTCATCCTTACCAATGTTTGCAACCTTACATTATGAAGAGGAACCTCTCTGTAGTTGAGTTTGTATTTCATTTATGGCTGGGATGTTAAGCATGCTCATGTTTTCATGTGGGAAGTGGTGGGGTATTCATTTGGCATTCTGACTTTCTGGTATTTGCCTCAGTTGTCAGTTTGCAGTGTCAACGCTCACTAAGAGGATGGCCCACAGGACCATGGTCATTCAGTTAAGGGCTTTGATGTCTCTTTTTTACTGTACTCCTTGTTTGTACAGTATGGTCCCAGAATTTATTAAAAAACAAATGTCTACAAAATACATATTATTTCTGTAATGTATGATACTGGTGAAAAATAAGCTACCTGACATTTTTTTTAGATATTGAAACAAAAAACCCCACCTCATATGAGGTGGCTCATATGAGCCTTTTTTCCTTCAAAATCCAAATATATGATTTGACATATATGATTTGCTTATTTTGGTGTGGAAGGAGTGATTTGAAACATAATCTTATGAGACCTATTGATCAAATACAGTGCAGGCAGAACAGCTGTGCTAAAGGGCCAGAAAAATCTGTCAATTCGCTCTTTCTATTGGGCTCACTTCCAAGAATTATTTGTTTACAACAGTCCCACAGGTTACAATTAAATTAACTCATTTGGAGTTAAATAAATTTTTAGATAGAAACAAACTCTTTTTAAGTGATGATACCTTTGAAATATTTTGCTGTGTAGAAGTGTCTCATATCATATGAGGGCACCTCTTTTTCTATATACAATTCCTACAAGCACTATTCTTTTTACAACTGAGTTATATTTATGTCATTATATGAGTTGGTCACTAAATTGGGAATTGTATATATACTGTGGTATGGACATTACAATATTCAGAACAAAGAAATGATCAAAGGAAACTCCAACCTGATGACTTTGTTTTATTTGCATAACACTTCCATGCAGTGCTGTACTGTATAACACAGTATCAAACTATAGCACCATACTGTATGGTACAATCAGCAGAAATTACTCTATGGTAGTAATAGAGTTTACAGTGGCACAAAAAAGAAAAGATATCAAGGCTCTATCAACAAGATGTACAGAGCTGTACTGAAAAAACAAAAAAAGAAAGAAATGACAGGTTGTAAGTCCCAGAGGTAGGTCCTAAGTCCAAATAGCATGCTTCTGCCATAAATGCAAACCACTGTTAAACAAATAGGTTGTTAAATGAGGAATGTCCGGTTAGACATCATATTATCAAAATAGTTCAATGAAAATGGCTTATTTTTCTTAAGAACAAATGCTTTTCTATAACCTTCAAAATAAAATACAGCAGCCACCAATAAATCATCACATTAGCTGGGTTTAGGCAATATTGATCCCTCATGTGTCAGAAAAGGCAGAGATGAAAATCATTCAGAAAATCCAAGAGATCTTATGGTACAGCAATGATATAAAAAGTGCTCATCAATAATGATTGCAAAACAAATGCAATCCAGATACAATCTTTAGCAAATCAATAAAGCATCTATTTCTATATTTCCTCACATACTCTTTCCTGGCATCTTAGCAGCTTCCATGAATTCTTCATGGTTACATCAATCATACAGTTGATATATCTGGAAGCTATGTTTCTAATATGTAGTTCTGGCTCAATAATGAAGGAGCTTCTGCAGGTCATTCCAAGAGACCAGTGAAACTACAAAACTATTAATAAGATGTCACAGAGTCATGAACCGCTTGACTCTGTAAAACTCACTGGAAATGGCAAATATCCTTCACAGTGAAACTGGCATTAATGGAGCCAGTGCTCCTTCTACTTATGCTGTAAATACTTTGGAGGACACAAAGACATATAAAGTATGCAGTAAAGGAGCTTACTATCCAGGAATGTAAGTCAAAAATTAAACACATAAAACATAGCTGAGAATAACTGTGATAATTGTTTCCTGTGGTTCAGAAGTGTACATATAACCCTTGAGAAAAGATGTGCACCCACATGATATAAGACATTGTTACCTGCCAAAAAGTTTCAAGGGTAACATCACTTACAAAGAGTTTGTTTATATCTGAGAACTTATTTCACTCCAAATGAATCAGGTTTATTTCCCAAAGGGACTGTTTGGAAACAAATAGTTCTTAGAAGTGGAGTGTGATACTTAACTGATTTTGTCAACTTGAGTAAGAAATGTTGAACTAAATTGACCCAGCATTGTTCTGGGTGTGGAAGACCCACCCTAGGGAGAATTGTCTTCAAAGTGCTATAAAAGGGAAATGAAGAAAGATTTGCTTCTGTTTCTTTAGAGGTGCTTCATCCTCCACCTTCACCTTGGATGGCATCTTCAGCCTTCCAGTGCAGACTCTTCAGCCTCCAACACAGACCCTTCGGGCTTCTAGAACAGACGCTTTGGCCTCCTGATATGGACTTGCACAGGACACTACAGTGGGCTCCAGGCCTTATATTGGACCGTTCAGATCTCCAGCACACAGACAGTCCTTTTTCACTCTTCCACATCTGACTCTCTGGGTGGCCACTGTAAGCCAATCTTGTAAATTCTTATATATTTGTATATCTTGCATTAAATCTGTTTCACTAGTAAGGACTGACTAATACAGATTTTGGCACTGGCAGTGGTTCTAGAGAAAGAAAATTGTAAAGATGAAATTCTTTATTGGCTTATGGGTTCCTGGAGTCGGCCCTGTAATTTGATGAGATCTAAAACCTCCATGGTCTCTCTATCTGGTACTGTGGGGAATATTGATAGTCCTTGATGTGAACTCTTCAGATTAATATATGATATATATCCTTTTGATTATCTTAATTCACCACTTATGAAATATTAGGAATTTAGTGACTCCCATCTATGAAACTTTTGAATATTTTTGGCAGAGTGGGAAATATAATAATGTTGGCTAGTTTCTCTTAGCAACTCTGGATAAACTAGTGAAGGAAAACAATGAGCTCAAAACATCCATATGTAGTCTTAAATTTTCTCATTGGGAGGACAAATTAATAAAGGAAAACAATAATCTCAAAGATTCAAATTCTCAGCTTTAGACACACATAAAATAATTTTAAAGTTTCTAAGTGTGTCTTGAAAGAGAATGTCCTTTCCTTTAGCTTATGGGCTGAGATTGCAAAAACCCAAACACAAGTTCTTCAAATACAGTGTAAGTTTAATGATTAACCTCAAAGGGTATCTGAAGTAAAGGTGAGGGCTCTGATCAGAAAGTAAATTGGTATGGAAATGTTTGGGAGTGTTCTGATGAAGTTGAGGATGTTGAGCTCTTAGATTCTAATGCGATTATTTTGCCAGAGGAAGAAATATTCCCACCCATAGTGGTGGAGGCATCCCCACCCTCACCCCCTATGGTGTTGGCCTCTTCTAGCTATACCTGGGGAATCGATCCTGTGTTATCTGAGCATGATAGTGCTGACACTCCTCAGGAACCACCTTCACCACCCACATTTGCCTGTAGACCTATAAACAGGCTCAAATCACAGAAAGCTCCTAGGGGTGAGGTACATAGTATGACCCATGAGAAGGTCCACTATTCTCCCAAAGAACTTCCTGAGTTTTCTAACTCATAAGGAGAGGCCTGATAAGCAAGTGTGGGAGTGGATTTCACAGGTGTGGCAAAAACATACACATGGATCAGGCTGAGTTTGTTGACATGGGGCCATTAACCAGAGATTCTGAATTTAATGTTGCAGCTGGTGGAGCAAAGGAAGGTATTAGCAGTTTATGTGGATGGTTGGCAGAAGTATGAATCAAGATGGTTCACTGTGAATGAATTAGGCATGCCTGACATTCCATGGTTTACTTTTTTAAATTAAGTGTCATCTTTAATTGAAAATCTAACAAACTGTCTAGTTACATTTCTCCTCAAAACCACAAACTTGGTAGTTACTGACTCTCTAGGCAACATACTCAAAGCTGAGAAGAGTAAAAAGTTAAAAACAAATAAAATAAGATCTCAGGTCCAAGTAAGGGAGCCCTGCTACATACAGGCCTATCTATACCAGTGATACTGCTTGACTCTGGAGGCTGGAAGACATCCTCAATAACCCCACTTGAAAGCTATTTCAAGGAGCCTTTTTCCAGTTTCCAACTTCTGAATAAAGATAATATTTTCTTAATTCTATTTCAGGAAACTTTTTGCAAGTTGTCTTATTTACAATGCCAACTTTTAAAAGTTCACTAAAGTCAACTGGACAATACACTAGGCAGAAATCACTTAAGAAAAAGAGGGGCAATGCTGGGTGTAATGGTGCATTCCTGTAATTCTAGCACTTGGGAGGCTGAGGCAGAAGGATCACTGCAAGTTCGAGGCCAGCCTCAACTCCATAGTGAGTTCAAGTTCAGCCTGAACTGCATAGAGAGACCCTGTCTCATAAAAAAAAGAGAGAGAAAAGAAAAAGAGGGAAAGCTCGGGTTGCAGATTTAGCTCAGTGGCACTGTGCCTGACTCAAAAGTGCAAGGTCCTGAGTTTGGTCCCTGCTACCAGGGAAAAAAAAAGAGATGAAGCTCAATATGAGAAAATACTGGATACAGGTACAATACAAAATCATTGGGAAAGAAAACTTACAGATTTTGAAAATTGTCAGCCTGCCCATGTTGTTAATAATGCAAAAATTTGGAAAAAACCCGAAAGGTATTGCTATGGGTACATCGGATAGGGGATTAGCACGGGCAGAAGGAAGCCAGTTGCTGTCTATTGGGTACATGGGAAAATGACCAAGAAGTTAAATCAGAGGCTGCCACTCCAACCAGAGTTCCAGAGTGAAGGCCTGTAACAGCAGGACAGTGTCATGGATGGGTGAGGGCGCCTCTGTAACCTCAAGTCTCAGTTCTGGGGCTACCTAAACTTTATGCCTCATACCTCTAATGGTGGCAATCACCAATCATCCACAGGTGGCTGCTCTATTCCCAGGTGGACTTTGAGCCTTGGGGTTGTCCCCCTTGAGGGTACAGACCACCAAATCCAATGGTGTCCATGTGTTGCTCAATCTGCAGGTACAGAGTCCAGGAACTAGGTTCATGTCCACCTCCATCATGCTTCCAAAGAATGCTGAGGGAGGAGAGAGAGAGAGAGAGAGAGAGAGAGAGAGAGAGAGAGAGAGAGAGAGAGAGAGAGAGAACAAGGACTGGTAGAGAGAACACTTGCAGTGCTCCAGAAGATGACATTGAGATAACCTTCATTAGGGCAATGCCAATGCAACTGTGGGTGAGAGTCCCCAAAAGCACAATGCATAACAGACCTGTGCAGTGGGTCTGTCTTAGTACTTTAGGCTCATAGAGCCACCGGCATAGGAAGTCAGCCAGGGATATCTGAAGGACCTATTTCACATGCATGAGGGCACTTGTTTCACTTCCTCAGGCAAAACAAGAGGATAGGGGTACCAAGGTCACTTGTGTCCAATCTACACCCTAAAATGGAAGGGAGAACATTATCTTAAAGAAGGATATTCTGGATTCTCAAATGTAAGAGCTGTCCAGGTGGATTTTGGATTTGATTGGGACTTATTCTTTTCTGTGTTTCCGTTATCACTTTTGGAATGGGAATGTCCACCAAATGCCAGGCCCACCACTGTATTTTAGAAACAATTAACTTCATTAATTTTATCAGATCAAACTGGGGAGAATCATACCCAAAGACTCTCCCATAACTTATTTGGAAGTTATTTATATCAGACTTTGAATTTAGATCTAAAATTGACACTAGAGATATTGAGAACTTTGGTGCAATTTTGGTGGTATAAGTGATAGAAGGAATGAATGTGGGAGGACAAGATGGAAAGCTATAATTTCAATGCATAGGTGCCTCGATGTTCATATTTTGGAGCTCACCCCCAATGTGATATCATTTGAAGCAAGTATTACCCTGCTACCAAATCTGAAGAAGTATCCAACCAAAAAGAGAATTATAAGCCAATATCCCTAAATGAATGTAGATGCAAAAATCCTCAACCAGATACTGGCAAACAGAATGCAGCAAATCATCATAAGATTATTCACCACAACCAAGTAGGATGCATCCCAGGGAAGTAAAGATTGTTCAACACATGCAATCAGTAAATGTAATGCAGCACACCAACAGAGGCAAAGAAAAACCACACAATCATCTCAATAGATGCAGAAAAAGCATTTGCAAAGTTCAACGCAGATTCATGATAAAAAATCCTACAGAAAATTGGAATAGATAGACTTTATCTCAATCTGATAAAAGCCATCTATGATAAACCAAGAGACAACATCCTACTAAATGGTCAAAAACTGAAACCTTTCATTCTAAAATCAGGAACAAGACAAAGATGTCCACTATCACCACTCTTATTCAATATAGTTCTGGAAACATTAGCCAGAGCAATTAGACAAGAAAAAGAAATAAAGATAGGAAAGGAAGAAGTTAAATTTACACTATTGGCAGATGACATGATACTCTACATAGAAGACCCCATAACCCTACCAAAAGACTTCTAGATTTAATAATTAAATATAGTTGCATAGCTGGATACAAAATGAACACTCAAAAATTAATAACATTTTTCGTACACAAATAACTTAAAATTAGGGAAACAACATCTTTCACAATCACATGCAAAAAAAGTGAAATACTTGTGAATCTATCTACTAAAGGGAAGTAAAGGATCTTTACACTGAAAATTACAGTACTCTGTGAAAGGAGATCAAAGGGAATATCAGAAAATGGAAAGATTTCCCTTGCTTGTGGGTAGGAAGAACCAACATAGTGAAAATGGCCATACTCCCAAAAAATTGTTATACAGATTTAATCCAATCCCAATAAAAATACTATTAGCATACGTTACAGAACTAGAAAAATAATCCCTACGATTCATTTGGTATCAGAAGAGACCTAAAATAGCAATTCTGAGTAACAAAGGCAAGGCAAGGGCCATCACAATCCCTGAATTGAAATTCTATAGCACTACTGTGACAAAACAGCATGATACTGGCAAAACAAAAACAAAAACAAAAACAAACCAAGGATCAATGGAACAGATTAGAAGATGCAGAAACAACCCCAAACACACTTAGTCACCTTATCTTTGACAAAGGGGTCAAAAGTGTTCACTGGAAGAAAGGTAGCCTCTTTAATAAATGGTGCTGGAAAAACTGGCTTTCTACATGCTAAAGACCCTTGTCTTTCACCATGCAGTGAAGTAAAATCAAAATGGCTCAAAGATCTAAATATTAAAACAGAAACACTAAATCTGCTGGAAGACAGAATAGGTAAAATGCTTGAGAACATAGGTGTAGGCAAAGAACAAAACCCAGACTGCATGGGAAATATTTCAAAGAATCAACAACTAGGATCTCATCTTATTAAAAAGCTTTTGCACAGCAATAAAAATCACAAACAGTGTGAAAAGACAACACACAGATTGGGAAAAAAATTTAGCTAGTTGTTCCTCAGACAAAGAACTAATATCTAGAACATATAGAGAACTCAAAAAAAATTAGACCACCCAAATTTAAAGATGCAATCCGAAAATGGGCATCAGAGATGAACACACACTTCTCAGATGAAGAAGTAGAAATGACAAATACATACATGAAAAGATATTCAACATCACTGGTCATTCGAGAGATGGAAGTTGATATAACACTGAGATTCCATCTCACTCCAAAAAGAATGGGTATTATTAAGAAATCCACTAGGAATAAATGCTGGCAGCGTTATGGAGAAAAAAGGAACACTTTCCCACCGTTGGTGGGAGTGCAAACTGGTGCAACCATTGTGGAAATCAGTGTGGTGATTCCTCAAAAAAACTAGGATTAGAGGTCCCATTTGACCCAGCTATTCCTCTGCTGGGTATCTTCTTAAAATAATTAAAAGCATCATACCCCAGTGATATAGACACAACCATGTTTATAGCAACACAATTTGTAACAGATAAATCTTGGAAACACCCCAAATGCCCATCAACTGAGGAATGGATAAAAAGATGTGTTTTTTTTTTCTGTTGGGTTTCTTGAATCTTGACTATTATATGCCTAGGTGTAGATTTTTTTTGATCATGGCTAGTTCAAGTCCTATATGCTTCACTTATCTGTATGTTAAATTTCTTTTCCCCTGCTTGGGAAGTTTTCTGCCATTGCTTCTGTGAATAGTTTTTTGTGTCATTTGCACTACCTCCTGTATTTTCATTTGACTCTGATCAGTCTTATGTTACTCTTCTTAGCATCATCGAACACCTGCTAGATTGAGTTCTCCTGGTCCCTTGCTATTTTAAGAAATCTTTCTTTTCCTGGTCACTAACTGCAATCCTGTCTTCTATATCTGATATACTGTCCTCACATTGGCTCATTCTGCTGCATAAACTTTCAATGGAATTTTTAAACTCCTGAATATCTGTTTGAGTCTGTTTTATGGATTCTGTCTCTTTCCTATTCTGGGATTCCATCATGTTCCTGAGCTCCTCTATTTTTTTTAAATCTATGTCTGCTCTAGAGTTATTAATTATGTCTTTCATTATGGTCACCATCTCTGCTGTTATCTGAGAAGTTATTTCAGATTTCATTTTTTCCACATCCTCTTTCATTGCCAATTCAGGGAGTCCAGGTGGTTGAGTGTTGGATTGTTCCATCTCACCCCCTGAATTTCCCTTTGGTGATCTGGAAGTCTGGGTTTGTGTCTTGTTTAGGTGTCTTCTCATTTCTATTTTTTTATTATTGTTGAAGTTTTTGGTTTAATTTGCTGCTTGTAAATTGCTTATTGCTAGTATTTTTATTGTTAGTATTTAGATCCCTTAGAGAATGGCTACTTTTTGAATTATCTTCCTGGTATAGTTGGCCTTTGGGTTTTGAGTCTGTAATGGCTTTTAAGCAATCTCAGTCTTGGTATATCAGTAAAGACAACTGACTAGAACAATCACATCACCTTGGCCAAAGTAATACAATCAGCAACAACAATAGCATCAAACACAGCTTAGGTAAATGACAAATTGTGGTAGCTATTATTCTGACACCTTTAACTACATAAACTAGACTTGTGGTTATATACCAAACTCAATATGTTTACAATTAATAAGCCCTTCAAAATAGTGGCTTTACCCTCGAGGAAAAAGACTTAGAAGGAGTTGAGAGAGAAGGAGAGGTTAGAAATAGGGCTAGAGCACACAGGAGAATCATGCAAACTTTGGGAAACTGGTGAAGACAGGAGGAAAAGAGGGAAGGAACAGAAACAAGAACAGAACAAACTAACAGCAACAGGAAAATTAGAAACTGTATTTACACTCCTTTAACAATAAAAACAAGAAAAAAACAAAATAGGACAAAAACAGGAAGAAGAAAGGAGAGAAATGGAGAAGTAAGAGAAAGAAAGAAGGTTCCCTTCGAGGTGTAACTCTGTTATTGCTGTTATACAACCTGGGCAGCAGTGTGCAGCACCAAGTGGATTAATCTCAGTGAACCAGCTGTAGTCCAGTGAGATTCAGGCTGATTTCTGGCTGTGAGGCCAGAATTGAGCTTCCTGACCTTCTGCAGGTTAGAACTCTACAATTTTCTCCTGCAGACTTGAGACATCCCTCCCTCACAGCAGGTATAGGTTCTGTAGGAGGTGCTGGTCCCAGCAACTCACCAATTGCTATAGTCCACTCTGTCTTCACCCTCCCAGTAGGCTTCAATTTGCAACAACAACAAGCCTCAGAGAGGCCTTCTCTCTGGTGCTTACCACTGTGCCTTCTTACCAAGCTCATAGCAATGGCTGTCTGGACCCAGGGGCCTCTGCCACATGGATCTGGACCTGCGGGACACCCACACAGGCACGGGGACACCCTCCTGGCACATGTTTCGCAGGATTCAGAAACAGGTGGGGTACTGCTGATATGCATCCTGTTGTATCTTTTTCCTATGTCTTTTCAGTTTTAGGGATGAATATATATATATATATATATATATATATATATATATTTTTTTTTTTTTTTTTTTTTTTTTTTTTTGGTTCCAGGGATTGAACTCAGGACCTTGTGCTTGTGAGGCAGGTGGTAGAACCACTGAGCTAAATTCCCCCTTGAGATGTATCTTTAACTTTATTGGATCAAACCCTTGACACTTGTAACAGGTTAACATTGATCTCTGAAGTTATATACAGTTGCTGCTTGAATCTGAAAAGAAGCCAAAAAAATTAGGAAAATCTATAAAAACTCAACGTCATCATATTATATTGGACCCGCAAGAGTTGTTATATTACAGGGAGATCAATCACCTAGAAAAATGGAGGACAGGAGGATCCAGCATCACTAGTGACACCTACTTCCCTGGTAGGAAAGTCACTGGAGGCACACAGTGAAGGGAACATTAACATGGTGACAATGGATGGCTGGAGGACAGAAGAGAACTAGGATGAGGGTGAGAGCTCCTTGGGTCACAAAATCCACAGGTTAACCCCAGAGCTCTTCAGGACCTCACAGTGAGGATCCAAACAGACTCTCAAGTCTCTGACAGGGAAGGAATGAATGACTAATCACTGAGAAATGCACCTAGAGCCTTCTACGCAGAGAAAGGGCTTCTGTTATGGCTTGTATCTAGGTGTCCCCCAAAGCCTCATGTTTTCACAGATGGAGAGTTTTGAAGGTGGCTGGATTAGGGTATCATACTTGGGTTAAGGGTGTGATGCTTGGGTTAAAGGGAAGGATAAGGAAAGGTACCCCCGGTTGTGGTTGGCACCACCGAAAAGGCTGGTGGCCTGAATGGAATAAAAGAGAGAAGCAGACTTGCCACTGCCGCTGCGGCTTGGTGCTTGCTGGTGCTGCTTGCTACCTTCTGCCTGCCCTGCCAAAAGCCATGAGCTGTTTCAGCTCTGTGATGCCTGTCTGCCATGCTATCCTGCTTTGGAGCCAGATGACGATGGACTGACATCTCTACAAACCATGAGCTAAATAAACCTTTCATCCTTTATCTTTTGTGTCAGATGTTTTATCTCAACAACAAGAATAGTAACCAAGATAGCATTCCAAAAAATTATTCATGATAGTGAATTATTACCCATTTCAAAAATTTCATTAACTAATTAAAAAATCCATTGGAATGCCTCCTCTTCCAATACCCATGTATCCTTATATTAAATTATATAAATAATTTAAATCAAGTATAGGGTACAAATTGTCAGGACGCCATCTTCTGCCAAAATCCTCTTTGTCTTTGTGCCTACAGTACAAGAATACAAGTTTTCTCCTACCCAAATGCAGTGGTGTAACAGTAGTATCAGTTTTGTACACTTACATTTAATAATAGATAAGATGGAAGTTATGAAAGTTTCAGAAACATGAACAAATCAAAATGCCAGTGAGTAGATCTATTTAGGTTAGCATTTGGCTCAAGACTGCAGTGCCTAGGTTTCCGACTCTGTCCTCAAAGCCACCATGTTTGAAACTCACCATTTTATTATCCACTTTTCCCATTGGATATTAACATCCTCAAATCTTCTGTTATTTTTCCCACTCTGTCTGAAATTGTTAAGAATTCCACTGTTGGCACACTACGTTAACAAAGTTTTTCTTTTGGGTCTTTTTGAGGATTTTTTTGGTGGTGTCTGTTTTGCTTTTTGTATCAGAACCACTCTTTAGGGTAGATCTGTCATCATTTATCTCTGCCTCTGTCCACATAATAAGCCATGAGATTTTATGGGACCAGTTTCACTTCTGTTGCCCTTCTACATGTGTATGTCCTGATTTAAAATATGTGTGCTGCAGTTTGTAATAGCTAAAGCTTGGAAACAGCCCAAGTTGTGCATTAACTGGAAACTGGATAAAGAAGATGTGATTTGTTTTTTTCTAATAAAATGGAGTACTACTCAGGCATAAAGAATCAGAAACTAGAGACATTTATAGCTAAATAGATGCATATTGAGGACATACTCAAGTGAAATAAATAGGAAACACGTGTCAATACCGAATAGTTTCTCTAGTGTGAGAAACTGAAAGTGCAAATAAGGACTAAAATGATTAAAATGAATAAGTGATGATTTGAAATAGGAAGAAAAAGTCCAAAGGGGTAGGGGAAGTGGGAGGCAAAAGGGAAAGGAAAGAAAGGAAAGGAAAAATTATGAGAAAAGAAAAAAATGGAAACAAAGTATTTGTAAATAGGGAAGGGTGGAGGGGATGAAGAGAGCAGGGAATGGGGAAAAAATAAGAAATAAAATACATCATGTACAGGTACAAGCACCCAATGATAAATGTAAATGTATTGTGTACCTAAAATGTACCAATAAAAGAATTTAAGCAAAAAAATATGTGTGCTGAAGGCCAAAATTATTCCTCTAGTATCAGTGTGAAAGGTTTGTGCCTTTATTCAATGCCCTGTAATCATAGACTCAGAAAGTAAATTCTTCCAACATGCGGGGCCTTGTTTGTACATTAGATTCTTGAGTCATCATAAACTTCTGAGATATATTTTAATTGTCCATGGCTTTCCTGATGAAAGCTGAAGCTAGAGAAATTTAATAATTTAATAATGTCCCAAGTTCACATAGCTGAGCGTAGACTGAAATGCATGTCGTTATCCAGATAGGGTATTTAGTCTCTGTCCTATGGACTATCTACCCAACCTGGGAGACTTCATTCTCTAGTATATTTTCCCTCCCCAAAGGGTTTCTGTGCACTCAACCTCAACCTGCTGCCATATTACCACTCCCAACACAGTTGCTTTCTCAGACATATTGAATTGTTTTCTTATTCCAATCAAGAATATCAGTGTTCCAGTCTATTATTCATTCCTATGTCAGGATGTCACAGATAATAGAAATCACAAGTGCTTTTAAAGATGCCCAGATGAGTCATAAATCCCCTATTTTCATATTTATATCATTCCATTCAAGAAAGGAAAGCACTCAAGTGACCATCAAGTATTAAGGGTCCCATATCTCAACACTGTCTCATTAGGTATTCTGTTCCCAAAATATAAACTGTAGAGGGCATATTGAATTTCACACTGGGTTATTGATTCAAATTCTATGACATAAGCCATGAAGTGATCCACAGTGCATGGATGTCTACACTTACCCACGAGTCTCCGTGCCCTAGACACAGAGACCTCAGTTCCAATCAGTCTCCATTTATTACTTTATTGTTGGTGACCTGATCAGGATCCAATTTTTGCTATGCATCATTTTTATTCGTGTAAAATAAATGTTTCTCACCACATCACACACACAATAAAACAACATTTATAACAATGACAAACGTTGAAAGACTAAGGCTGCACTGGGAATCAGTGTTTTTACTCATTATCATAAAGTTTTCTCTAGTAAATGATTGTGCAAAGATTTAAATACTCTAAAGCACCCTTTCCTGGTAAGTCAATAGAATGCAATATGAGCTTTGTTTATTGTGGCATCTTGATTCGTGGCATCTTTGATAGACTTCAGGACATTTTGTAGAAGAATAATTTAGGAAGTGTAACATCACATGGAGCATACTGGGAGAAAACTGGAGTCAATTCTGTTAACCCTTAAAATGTCTTTCAGTATTCTTTACTGAAGCATTTGTCTGCAATTCTACTCTCTTCTGCTTCTGTTTGACCTTTCTCAGGCTCATGTCCCATGACTCTAATCTCTTTTCTGAGGTCAGTTTTTCTCTCTGCCTCCATTTATTTCTCATAGGAAATCATTCACCATTTGATATTATCTTGTCCACAATCTCCTCATACTATTGTCAACAACCCTATTATGAGTTGCCTTGGTCTATGTTCATCTGCTTTTGGATTGAAATATTAAAATATAAGGAACGAATCCACCTCATCTCCACCACCCCTGTAGGCATTCTAATGTCTTAGTACAGTGAGTATTGTAGAATAAATGGTTGAGTGTTGTATCAAATATGATAGGAATGGACAATCCAGGGAAAAATTTGTTTCATTTGACACAGCAAAGGTATGCTACATGATCTGTATACACTTGCCTTGATGTATTCATATCCTGAATATTTCACAATGTGAAACCTGAGACACAGCAAAACATCACTATTGAAATGGACAAAGCTGTCTCTAAATTCATGCTGATTCCCACAATTAAAGACTGTTGCACATGGACCCAAAAAGACACCAATATACTGTCAAATCAGAGGTGCTTTCAAGTGAGAGGCAATACCAGAGGCCAATCAATCCTCTAATCTTCCTAGAAAGGGGGGAGGTGAAGGCTAAAGAAAGAAAGACAATAAAGACATAATTTCATAGTAAATGGGGGTGGGGCTGGGAGGTCAGTGCCTCAGAGTGGGCAAAGACAAAAGACACTCCGAGCTAGTCATTATTTATTGAGTGCTCACAATAATTGGAGGGAGTATCAGATGACTTATGGTGGTGATAATTTTATGTTGATAAGGGCAGTGAGGAGAGCAAAGTATTCTTACAATAGCATGTGGGACTTCCCTCAGGTGAAATCCTTCTCATTTTTTATTACTACTCAGTTCTCAAAGGACCAGGATGTCTTCTGCTGAAGTAATCTTGCCCTTGAGTGTCACAGCATCACAGGACCATTGAACCCTCAGCTATGACCAAAGGCACATGGAGTTATGTTCCCACAGGACATAGCCACCCTGCAGGCTCGAAGATTAGGGGTTAGATAGATAGTCCTAATCATAATTTAATTGTGAAATGATTTCCCCCTAAAATTATGTAGAATGATTCTTTTTTTTGGTACCGGGGATCGAACTCAGGACCTTGCACTTGTGAGGCAGGCGCTGGAACCACTGAGCTAAATCCCCACCTCAGTAGAATGATTCTTGACAAGGCAAGATCCTCACTTTTCCACGAGAGCTGATATGTTAGATAAATTCTTCCAAATGTACCTCAGTTTTTCTTACTGTTGCTTAAGTGAGGTTGAGCAAATGACTACTCTGAGATATGAGATGATATTAGGTCCTTTTTGGAATATGAAAGTGTACATAGAAACAAACTCCTAAGTTGGTGGAAAAATGACATCATTTATCTCCATTGAGACATTGTCTTAGTTAATTTATTGTTGCTGTATCACAATACCTGGCACTCAACTTAAGGAAAGTTTTGCTTTGGCTCACAGTTTCTAGAAGTTTCAGTCCATGGCTCTAAGGCAGGGTGGCATGGCAGAGGGTCATCACAAAGGACAAAGAGCTCATAGCATGGAAAGAAAGGAACTAGAGAGGACCAAGGGAGGAGAAGTATATACCCTTCCCAGGAACACCTACAGTAACCCACCTCTTCTCTTGAGGATTCACCTCCAAAGATCACATAAGTGGTAAAACACATCAGTGGACTAATTTAGTGATAAGTATGGCACACCTATGATCAAGTTGCCTCCCAAAAGGCCTACCTACGAGCATATGAGGCTTTGGGGAACATCCAGAAATCAACTAAAAGTCACTGAAAAGCTCTTTCTTTGGGCTATATTATCTGTACTTTTCACAGAAGAGAAAGCCCAAGGAAAATAACAGTAGTTTGATTTTTAACATTGTGTACAGATTCTCCATCAATATCAAACCATTAAATATTGTACTGCATGAACAAGAAGAATTAGGTGTATTAGGAGCCTGCATGATGCTTCCTGTAACCCACCACCATTGCATAACTGAACCCGAGCCCTTGCTGTTTATGCCATCTGGCCTCTGCGTACCTGAATTATCAATAAAGGATGCAGTCATAGGCATTAATTTTTTTATTGACCAGAAGCTTGCAGCTCTCTCAGTCCTTCTACAGATTTTTGCTGGTATGAGAAAATATACATGAAGAATGTTCTGTTTCCCCCCAAATTCATTGACAGGGAAGCATAGACCCATCTGAACTTATGGAAATTGAAGGAAAAGTCCCCCTTATTCCACCATTCTTCCTTCAATATTTTCCTGGGCTTCTACAGGTCCAAGAATTATTTTCTCAGAAACTTCATGTTCCTTTATGGTTTTCTTAGTTACTTTTCTCTTGTTGCTGTGACAAAATACCCAACACCCACAGTGAAGGGGGGAAAAGTTTATTTGGTTTACAGTGTGTAGAGGTTTCAGTCCATAACTGGCAGGCTCCAAGGCAGGGTGGGAGAGGGGCAGCTGTTCATGGTGGCAGAAGACAGCAAAAGCAACAACAGAACCTTGACAGCATCTTCATGACCCTTCATTTTATTCAGACTACTTAGGGCAGGTAGCACTCACATCCTTAATCCTAGTTCCCCAGGGTCTAGCATTGCACCATGAATCAGTCACATACTCTGGATTTGGTCCCCTCTGAAAAAGCCCTAGCTGAGACAGCATGAGGCATGGAGCGGGGTGGGTGGGGCATCTAAACACAAGCCATAATGTTCAGACCTTGGTCCTCAAAAGACTCATGCATATTCCTTTTTGCAAAAAAGTATTTAGACCATATCCAAATCCTAACAGTTTCAGCATTGCTGAAAAGTCCAAGTCCAAATTCTCTTCTGAGGTTTAAGGGAAATTCTTTGCTGAAAACCTGTATATAAATGAAAAGAAAGTTAAAATCTTCCAACATTCAGTGGCACAAGATAGACATTTCCATTCCAAAAGTTACAAACAGGGTGATAGCAAGAAATGGGAACAAAGCAAGTCCAATAAACCATCAGGGCAAACATTAAATTCCACAGTTCCACTTGTAGCATCCTGGGCAATCTGTAGCATGCTGTGAACTCCAAAGGGCTTGGGTGGCTCCACCCCTAAGGCACTTTTGGTGATGGTAGCTCCCATGGCTTCTCTTTTGGGCCAGATTTCCTCACTGTTCAGTTTTCCTTGGATGATCCATGTTCCTGGATTCTGCAAACTTCTGGGGTCTCCACTGCACCTTTGGTTTCACACTCATAGCTTTCCACACAGCCCTCAGGGGCATACTGCCTGGCCTCCCAGTCCTTCTTCTGAAATCTGGGTGGAAGACTTCCTGACCCCACAACTCTTGTATTCTGCATGCTCCTAAAACCAGCATCACATGGATAATGTCAAGGTCTGCTGCCAGCTGGATCAGTAGGCAGGCTTCCTCCTCTCTTGGCTGTAGAGGTTGAGTGGCCTGAACCAAATCCTGAGGAACAAGTTCCCTAGGCTGTTGCTATTCTGGAACATGGTGCTCTGGGGCTATCTTCTCAAAGCAAAGTATTTCACTTTTGCAATTTTGAGGCTGCAAAGGTGGAGTCCTGGTGTTTCTTGTAATGCTCTGAGACCATCTTTTCTATTGTCCTGTTCTTCTCAGCAATCAACATTTCCTCTGCTCTTTTTTTGCAGTCCATAGCTTTACTGGAGATTCCTTTATAGACAAACTGAAAAATGTTTTAAGTGATTCTGGGCTCTTTGCTCTTTATTCTCAACATAAATTTGACTAAAAGCCTCCAACAATAGCCAAGCCACTGCCTCAACATTAGACAGCTTTGAGATTTTCTTTGCCAGATTAATTAGTCTGCAACCTTAATCTCAGTCTCAGACAAAGTCTCTGGACCCAAGCAAAATTCATTTCTGCCAAGGTATAACACATATTGGCTGGAGTTCAGCAGCCAGTGCAGCCCTTCTTCCCAGCAGAAACCTCCTGTGCCTGGTCTTTACTGGCTTTTTGGTCTTTTGTGCTCTGATCAGAATCTCCCATACAATACCGCCTAAGGTGTTGTAGCTCTACTTTTTCAGCGGGCATCTCCAAATCTTTCCTAGCTCTTCCTCCTTCCCATTAGCTAGTTCCAAAGTCTCTTGAGCCACATGGCCAGGTAATGTCACAGCAATGACCTCACTTCTCTGATGCCAAATTCTGTTCTATTTACTTTTCTCTCATTGCTGAGACAAAATATCCAAGACCCAATGTGTAAGGGGGAAAAGTTTATTTGGTTTACAGTTCATAGAAGTTTCAGTCCATAATCAGCTGGCTCCAAGGTAGAGTGAGAGAGGCACCAGTTCATGGTGCTAGAAGACAGCAAATCAACAAGAGAACCTTGACAGTGTCTTCCTGCCCCTTTTATTTTATTCAAACTACTTAGAACAGGTAGCACTCACACCCTTAATCTGAGTGTCCATGGTCCTAGCATTGCACCATGAATCAGTCACACACTCTGGATTCAGTCAACTCTGAAAAAGCCCCACTTAAGACATGAGCCACTGGGGGGACATCTAAACACAAACCATAATAATGGTCTACATTCAGAAAATATTTGATGATGTCCTCTCTCGATAGTCAGCATACTCATATGCAATTTCTTCAACCTAGTTTCTCTGCCATCAGTGTTATTTCAACATTGCCCAGAAAATTCCTTTGTGTCATTCAAACTACTCCAAGTAAAATGCCACCCCATTTACTAAACTAGTGAGATTTACATTAACTTCTTTTATGTTCTCACAGCATCTTATCCTTTTAAAAAATTTTCTCATATTGCCACCACTGTGAGATTCATGGTCATTTGATTTGGAAACATTACACATGCTGAGAGACAGGAATGACTATGAACAAAGCTTTTCTGTGCCCTCAGCATCTCAGGGTTCAGATTGAGAAATTCTCTTACATTGAGCATGACAGATTGCACTAAAATTTGAGAAGGTAAGCCAGATGTCCACAAATGTTTAGTAAGGTTGACATACCATGCTGGGATTGAGAGAGACATCTGGAAGTGGCAATATGTAAATGAATTTAAATGAATCATGTGTATTTCTAATTTGGGTAAAATGGAGACATGGAGAATCACTTTGCAGATAGAAGAGCCACCATGTGCATCTCGGGGTTCCTTCAGATCAAAGTGTTGTGATGTTACATTGTGTCTCACTAGTCAGGATTATTAGGGTGTTTTCCCAGAAAACATTGACACAACTTCACATCTTTGTGGATATTCTTCATGGATTCTTCTGAGTTACCACCTACAAGTATAAATAGTAGCTAAGAAGGAGGACTTCATTAGCTTGCCAAATACTGTGTAACAGGATTCCAGGTGTCGATAGCCATGGGTTTGTTTTAAGCATGGGTTCATGGCCAGATGGCTGTATGTATTGTTAGTTCTGCCTTTATAAATTTTGGAAGGAAAAAGTCATTATGATATGCAAAGAGTTGCTGGGGTCAGACTGAGATATGTACACATTAAAGGAATCAGTTTGGACTATTCATAGAGCAAAGCTTATTTGTATAGTTTTGTGAAGAAAGAATTGATGTATTTGAAAGTTTACTGAGAACAGATACCTAAGAGATATTGTATTAAGTGTTTTGTTGTTGTTCTTGTCACAGGGAAACATACCTGACATAGAAAGTATAAGAAGAAAAGGTTTGTTTCAGTATTTGAGAGATTGCAGTCTGGATTTGACTGATTCTAATACAGAAATATCATGGTAAATAGAAATAAAGGATACCTGCTTTATGAGAACCAGGATCCAGAGAGAAGAGAAAGAGGGTGAAAGGAATGAGCCAGACTCCAGATTTGGTCCCTCAGGTCATGCTATCATGACTCAACTGGACACACTAAGAACTGTGCTATACTAATATCCTGTACTGCTCTCAATCCAAACAAGTTATTAACACGAATGTATCACCTGACTCCAGATAATTTTTTTCTAGAAATGTTAATGTTGAAATGTGCATAATTTCAACCTGTGACAGCCACAACAGGACATGGGGAGCTCATAGTCTAAAGTACTTAAAGTATCCCAGCCTCATCACCTGGATGTGATCAGGTGGATCAAATGTGGGGCTCAGTTTCAGCAATCATTCTAGCTTTCATACTTGGAATTGTGTTTATCTTCAGAACTCAGGTATTTTTTTACGACCTAGCATAAAATGTGAAGCTTGTCTGAGGGAGTTGAAATGCTTGCTTTTCTTTCATCTTTACTATTTTGTAGAATCCTATCATGCAACTCTAATTTCTTTATTAACCCAATATTTGTATTCCTATTAGGGGCCATATATTAATTTTCAGGGATGAAAATAAGTAGATTGAGAGACAGTGTGAAAATCTTGGGAATTGAGCCCACGGCCTCATTCCTAACAACAGGCCTTCCCTCTATTCCATTATGTCCTGATCAGGCCTGGAGTCATGATATTTTATCACATTAAGGATTGATTCTTCTATAGATATTGACCCTGGAACCTTCTGAGCACATTTATGACCCACTTTCAGAAAAAGTCCACTGAGTCCATTAAGAAGACCACGGAAGCTTTGAAAAGACAGGAGTAAAGTCCTTAAAGGCAAGTATTCCTCAGACGAGGTGAGACTGACATCGTGAGAGACAGGCTGATCCAGAAGTTCCTGAGTTATAATTTTATCATTTCAGCTCCACCTCTGCTGGAAGAGCTTTATTTCTCTTGTCGGGCTTAGCTCAGGGGGCCCGCAATGGAGCAGGAGCCAATCAGCGATGAAGGCGCGGGCTGTCTGAACTACCCAATCAGGTGGGATGAGGGAGGCGGGCTCTTCCTGTATCTCGGCAGCGAAGTGCACAGCCTGAGGGCATTGCTGAGAGCACCCACCTGACTAGACCACCCCTTTCTGTAACTTCTATTGGCTGGAACCTGCAATCGAAGGATCTTTGGAGACCCTCAAGCCACACAATGGTGACGTTGTGGGATGGGCGCTGGGAATAGGGGTGGAATCGGGTGAGTTCTGGAAGGAAGTGGCCAGAATGAGCTATGGCAATAAACAGCCTCTGCTGAACTCCAGAATCTGAGGTCGTTCTATTGTTTGGTTCTGCATCATCTTCTGTGCTTGTTCCGCTTTGCTCAGGCAGGGAGAGTTCTGGGTCTCCAGCATACTGTCCCCTCTGTGACACTGCTTAACCCAGAATGTGTTTGTGCAGCTGCAGGCAGAACTGTATCTCTGACCATCTGAGAAGAGCAGGAGCTTTGGGGGCAAATGTTGGGATCTATACTCAGCAATGAAAAACAATTACCACTTTAATTATTTACTTGACACTTCTACTCATAATGGCGTTACTGCATGAACTGTTGTAACCTAGAGAGGTGAAACTGTAGAGACGTGCCAGACTTTGAGTCAGATTCGAGTTCATTTATTTATTTACTTAGTACCAGGGATTGAACTCATGACCTTGCTCTTGCGAGGCAGGTGCGGTGCCGCTGAACTAAATCCTGGCCCTTTTATTTAAAGCTGGAGACCGAGAAGGGTTAGTTCCCAGAAAGAACTCTCCAGAGGGGAGAAGGGGTTTGGTTTTTTCTTTTAAACTATGCTTTCTATTGGGGAGGGCTCAAGGGGAGAGCAAGCAGAATTTTACAGAAGCAGAACCATGCCAGGTTAGTGGGGGGCAAGAGGAAGTTTCGCATACTGGGTGAGCTATGAAAAAAACATGTAGCTGCAGCAAGTTTTCTGCCAAACAGGATGTGGGTTTTGGGTGCTTTGTCCAGCACAAAATGGTACCGAGTTGGGTTGGCTATCACAGAACAGTGTTCGTGGTGTCACAACATTCAGAAATGAGGTCGTTAACCAAAAGAGAATGTTAGGAGAGATTTTATTGGAGATAATAATAAAAAGAGCTCCCTGATTTCCAAGAAGCAACCGAAGTAAGTGGCCCTGTGACCACTCAATACAGACCTAATTACCGATCAGCAGAGCACAGTAATTGCTCAGTTGTTTAGTGGCTACATGTCATAGATATCTCTGTGAATTTAAAACAGACACTTTGAACTCAGGCTCTAACCTGTTTCCTCAGCATGCAGGGTCAAAGGGAAACTGAAGTTTTGGAGAAAAACTGGTTATTTAACATTTTGACTTTCTGGAAACTCATGAGCTTAGGAGAGAGTCCCTGAAAATCCTTTTTTTGGGAGGGGGCTGCATTCATTGTTGCGCAGAAAGTCCACTCTTGGTCCAAAGTTCCAAGTAATTGTCTATTCTCATTTTAATTCTTATCAAAGTGGCTAATTTCCCAACTCCTCTATCTCAGGCTATTAGCTAGGTGCCTTACGTATAAGCTAAGTAAATTCTTTACATTTAGATTATTAATGTGACCCTTTCCGTAGAGTTTATGCTGAGAAAGATGGAGGGGATGTTAATGTATTAGCAAGGGAGGGCAAAGTGTTCCTGCTAAGGACACTTCCTGGAGAGGCTGTCTGTTCCACCCACACTAAGAAATGCATTCAACTGAGGCATCTACAGGGATGGGTACACGTGTTACTGGTATGATTTGAAAGGAAAAGTGGTGTCATCTCTGAAATAATTGCTTTGTAGTCTGTGGACTGTTTCTAGACATTTTTTAAAAAATTGAAATACTAATTGAGATGAACTTTGTATAATACAAGTACTAAAGTAGGGGTAAGTTCCTAAAGTTAAGGTCTGTGGGCATATGAATGAATAGAATACGAGGGTGTTTTGAATAGATAAGACCAAAGGGGAGTGAAAAGGAAATGGGACAGCAAGGATTTTGGAAGTCGGCAAAAATCAGCAACAACAGTAAACTTCTGACATCAGATTTTTCTTAATGTGATAATAAATGAAGGATTGTCTCCTGGCTTAGTTTGAGAATGAGTCATTGGTCACAGGCTTAAAGAAAGGAAGGAAATTTAGGAATGGGCAAGTACTTTTCCTCAGACTACTTACCCATTCACCTAATCATTTTTGAGGCAAAATTGGAAATTAGAAAGCTGATCTTTTTGTAGGTTTAAAAATAGGTTGGGCATCAACTTTGAAGTAGAATGGGGAGGGGTTTCTCCTGTATACAAAAGATTTCAAAATTGATGTTTTTTACTGTACAGGGATTGAACTCATGAAATTTGCCTTGAGCTACATCCCTTCAAAGTTTTATTTTAATTGCTTTTAAAAATTTGAGATCAGGTCTTACTAAGTTGCCCAGGCTATGGAAAACTTTTGATACTTTATCCACCTCTTTGCCTGTTGGGATGATGGACATGTGCCACTTTGCTAGATTAAGTTTGGGGTTCTTAAATCACCAGGATTTCCCAAGATTTCAGTGCTTGGGTAAAGTATCACTGAGGCGTGGTGGTGCATACCTAATGACATCCACATAGGAGACTGAGACAGGAGTATTAAATCACCAAGCCCAGCCTGGATAACCGAGCAAGACCCTTTTTCAGTATGAAGTAAACATTTTATGGTGTACCTCCACTCTATTCTGATTTTTCTAATGTACATGAAGCCCTGATTAAAGTCTATAGTAATGAAGAGAAAAAGAAATTATTTAGTGCAAATCTTACTTTTAATTTTGGATTTTACTCATTTTTCACACTAGAGGTACATGCTATAAGACTTGCTCATGATGAAGGATAGCAGTAATGAGTCACTGCTCTGTCAGAAACAGGAAACAATGGGTGAACACCCAGTGTACTATATTCAATAAATTACATGAAATAGTGTTTTATTATGAGCTTGGCTTTGTGTTACATAAATTTCCACAAATATAGTTTGTGTCATGAGCAGGTTGAAAGAATGCAAGGATAGCAAGGATGTTTGCTTGATTGGGTATATTTTGTGTAATTTCAACAAATTTTATTTTCAACTTTCAGACTCAAATAGAACTGGTAGACTCATTCTTCCAGCTCTTCATATAGTCCTCTGTAGAACATGACCCTCACTAGATTGTTTCCTGGTTTTCCTTTGTGTTTCTATTTATTTTAAAAATTAATTTTATTGATACATTTTAGGTATACAATATAATGACATTCATCATTGGAAATTTGCACCTGTACATAATCTCTCTTGGTTCTTATTTTTTCCCCATTCCCCTGCCATCCCTTCAACCCCTCCATCCCTCCCTATTTACAAAGACTTTGTTTCCATTTTTTCATTTTCTCATATTAATTCCATTCCCTTCTTTCCTTTCCCCCACCCCTCCCACTTCCCCTTCCCCTTTGCCCCTTTTCTTCCTATTTCACATTATCTATTATACCTTTAGTCCTTATTTACACTTTCAGTTTCTCAAACTAGAGAAACTATTTGGTATATACACATGTGTGTCCTATTTATTTCACTTAAGAATATTGCCTCAATGTGCATCTATTTAGCTATAAATGTCTCTAATTTCTCATTTTTTATGGATTAGTAGTACTCCATTTTATAAAAAACACCACATTTCCTTTATCCAGTCTCCAGTTGATGGCTAATTGGGCTGCTTCCAAGTTTTAGCTATTACAAACTGTGCTGCTATGAACATGGGTGCACATATATCATTGTGGTATGATTCTTTTAATTCTTTGGGGAAGATACCCAGCAGGGGAATAGCTGGGTCTAATGGAACTTTCGGTCCTAGTTCTTTGAGGTATCACCATACGGGGATTTCCACAGTGGTTGCACCAGTCTACACTCCCACCAGCAGTGGAGCAGAGTTCCTCTTTCCCCACAGCCCCACCAGCATTTGTTATTGGTTGATTTCATGATACCAGCCATTCTTTCTGGGGTGAGGTGGAATTTCAGTGTTGTTTTCATTTGCATCTCTCAAATGACCAGTGATGTTGAACATTTTTTCATATGTTTATTTGCTATTTCTACTTCTTTGTCTGAGAAGTATCTGTTCATTTCACTTGCCCATTTTTGGATTGGGTCTTTAAATTTGGGAGGTCTGACTTTTTAAAGTTCTTTATAGATTCTAGATAGTAGACCTTTGTCTGAGGAACAGCAGGTGAAAATATTTTTGCACATTGTGGGTTGTCTTTTCACACTGTTTGTTGTTTCTCTTGCTGTGTAGAAGCTTTTTAATAAGGAGAGATCCTACTTGTTGAGTGTTTGTGCTAATTCACAGGTAACTGAGGTTTTGTTCATAAAATATTTTCCTATACCAGTGTCTTCAAGAGTTTTACCTAACCTCTATTCCAGCCAGTTCAGCGTTTCTGTTTTAATATTTAGATGTTTAATCCATTTTGATTTTAGTTTAGTGCATGGTGAGAGATATAGGTCTAGTTTTAATCTTTGGAAAGTTGAAACCCAGTTTTTCCAGCATCATTTATTAAAGAGGCTATCTTTCCTCCAGTGAGGGTGTTTGGCTCCTTTGTCAAAGATGAGGTGGCTGAGTGTGTCTGGAGTTGTTTCTACATCTTCTAATTTGTTCCACTGGTCCTCAGGTCTGTTTCTTTGCCAGTACCTTGCTGTTTTTATCACAGTAGCTTTGCAGTATAGTTTCAAGTTGGTGCTTGTGATACCCCCTATCTTGTCTTTATTGCCTTGTATTGCTTTTGCTATTCTAGGTCTCTTGTTCTAAATGAATTTTTGGATTGCTTTCTCCACGTCTGTGAAGTATGCTGCTGGGATCTCAATTGGAATTGCATTGAATCTATATAGCAGTTTTGGAAGTATGGCCATTTTCACTATGTTGATCCTTCCTACTCAGGAAGAGGGGATGTCTTTCCATTTTGTATTGTCTTCAATCTCTCTTTTCAGAGTGCCATAGTTTTCAGAGAAGAGGTCTTTGATTTCTTTCGTTAGGTTGATTCCTAGGTATTTCAGTTTCTTGAATGCTATTGTGAAAGGAATTGTTTGCCCTATTTCTCTCTCAGTGAGTCTCTTGTTTATGTACAGGAAAGCTATTGATTTTTGTGCATTGACCTTGTATCCAGCTACTTTACTGAATTTGGTTATTAAGTCTAGAAGACTTTTGGTGGAGTTCTTGGGGTCTTCTATATAGAGTATCATGTCATCTGTAAATAATGACAATTTGACTTCTTCATTTCCTATCTTTATTCCTTTTTTTTTCTCTTGTCTAATTGCTGTGGTTAATGTTTCCAAGACTATATTGAGCAGGAGTGGTGATAGTGGACATCCTTGTCTTGTTCCTGATTTTAGTGTGAAGGATTTCCGTGTTTGACCATTTAGTATGATATTGGTTGTTGGTTTTCCATAGATGGCTTTTACCAGATTGAGTTAGAGGCTGTTGATTCCAATTTTTTTGTTGGGTTTTTATCGTTAATGTGTGTTGGATTTTGTTGAATGCTTTTTCTGCATGTATTGAGATGATCATATGGTTTTTGTCCTTGGCTCTATTGAGAGAGTGTATTACACTCATTGATTTGCCTATGGTGAACCATCCCTGCATCCCTGGGATGAATCCCACTTGGTCAGGGTGTATGATCTTCTTGATAATCTTCTGCATTCTATTTGCCAATATCTTATCAAGGATTTTTGCATCTATGTTCATTTGTGAAATTGGCCTATAGTTATATTTTTTTGGTTGTGTCTTTCTCTGCTTTGGGGATCAAGGTGATGCTTGCTTCCAGGAATGAATTTGGGAGTATTGCTCCCCTTTCAATTTCATAGAAGAGTTTAAACAGTAGTGGCAGTAGTTCCTTTCTAAATGTCTTCTAAAATTCAACAGTGAAGCCATCAGGACCAGGCTTTTCTTTTGGTAAGTTTTAAATTACATTTTAAATTTCATTGATTGATACTGGGTCATTTACAATTTTTAGGTCATTTTCGTTCAACTTTGTTAATTTATACATATCTAGGAATCTGTCCATTCTGTGTTTTCATTCTTATTGCCGTATAGGTTCTCCAAGTAGATACTGATGATTCTCTGGATATCTTCTGGGTCCATTGTAATGTCACCCTTTTCATTCCTAATTGCATGGATTTGGGTCTTTTCTTTCCTTCTTCTGATAAAGTTAGCTAAGGGTTTGTCAATTTTGTTTATTCTTTTGAAGAACCAACTCTTGCCTTCATTGATTTTTTGTATCATTCTCTTAGTCTCCATTGCACTGATTTCTGCTCTGATCTTTATAATTTCCTCCCTTGTATGAGCTTTGGGTTTGTCCTGCTCTTCTTTTTCTAGAAGCTTGATGTTCAGCATCAGGTTATTTAATTGGGGTTGCTCTGTTTTCCTAATATGAGTATTCACTGCTTTGAATTTCCCTTATAAGATTGCTTTCATTGTGTCCCATAGATTTTGATATGTTGTATTGTCATTTAATTGAAGGAACTGTCTGATTTCTTCTTTAATTTCCTCTGTGACCCACTGGTTATTCAGAAGTGTGTTGTTCAGTTTTCATGTGTTTATGAAATTCTTGCAGTTTCTTTTGCTATTGATCTCAAATTTCATCGCACTATGGTCTGTTATTATACAGGGGATAAGTTTAATTCCTTTGCACTTACTTAAACATGTTCTATGAGCGAGTATGTGGTTTATTTTGGAGAATGACCTATGTGCAGCTGAAAAGAATGTGTATTCTGATTTTGTGGGGTGAAACACTCGGTAAACATCTGTTAAGTGCATTTGTTCAAGAGTTTCATTGAGTTCTAATGTTTCCTTGCTTATTTTTTGTCTAGTTGGTCTATCTATTTGTGGCAGTGGAGTATTTAGGTACACCACTACTATTGTATTAGTGCTTTATGATTTTTCATGTCTGTTAGTATTTGTTTTATATAGTTGGGTGCACTAGTGTTTGGTGCATAGATATTTATGATTGTCATCTCTTCCTCTTGGATTGTTCCTTTTACAAGGATGTAGTCTCCTTCTTTACCTCTCTTAATTAGTGTGGGTTTGAAATCCACTTGATCTCCAAAGAGGATAGCTACTCCTGCTTTTTTTCAGGTTCCTGTCCCATGGAGTATTGTATTCCACCCTTTAGTTTTCAGTCTATGAGGTTGTTTTTGAATTAGGTGTTTCTTGTATGGAGCATATTGTTGGATCTTGCTTCTTGACCCATTCTGCTAGTCTATTTCCTTTGATTGGTGAATTGAGACCATTAACATTGATGGTTATAACGGATATGTGTTGACTCATCCTTGTCATGACTTTTTCTTTTTGTTGAATTCTCCCCCTTTGCATTTAATTTCTTGTTGTGCTTGGTAGATTCATTCTGCTGGGCTTCCTGTGGTTGTGATCCTCATTGTCTTTTCCTAGGATATTGTCTAAAATTTTTTTGAGTGCTGGTTTGGTATTCATGAAGTTCTTAAGGTGCCCTTTGTCATGAAAGTATCTTATTTCTCCATCAATTTTGTAAGATAGTTTTGGAAGGTACATCAATCTGGCTTGAAGGCTGTTTTCCTTTAGGGCTTGCAATAAGTCACTCCAAGGTCTTCTTGCCTTGAGGGTTTGTGTTGAGAAGTGTGCTGTGATTCTGATAGGCTTTCCTTTGTATGTGACTTGTTTCTTTTCTCTAACTGCTTGTAGGACTTTTATCTTCTGTTGGGTTTCTGGAATCTTAACAATTATATGCCTATGTGTAGATTTTTTTTGATCAAGGCTATTTGGAGTCCTATATGCCTCATTTATGTGTGTGTCAAGTTCTTTTCCCCTCCTTGTGAAGTTTTCTGCCATCACTTCTGTGAACAGTTTTTTTATGTCATCTGCACTCTCTCCTGTTTCTTCATTGACTCCAATCAGTCTTATGTTATTCTTTTTTATTTTTTATATTAAATTCTTTTATTGGTACATTGCAGGACTTATGTTATTCTTCTTTGCATCATCTAGTAGCTGCTGGATTGCTTTCTCGTTGTCCCTTACAATTTTAAAGCAATTTTTCTTTTCCTGGTCACTAATTGGAATCCTATCTTCTGTATCTGAAATTCTGTCCTCACATTGGCTCATTCTGCTGCATAGAATTTCAATGGAGTTTTAATCTCCTGGAAATCTGTTTGCATCTGTTTTATGTATTCCATTTGTTTCCTATGTTTGGATTCCATCATGTTCCTCACCCCTCTCTAGATTTATTAATCATGTCTTGCACTATGGGCACAATCTCTGCTGTTATCTGAGAAATTACTTCTGATTTCATTGTTTCTGGATCCTCTTTTGTTGCCAGTTCAGAGAGTCCAGGTGGTTGAGTATCAGATTGTTCCATCTCGTTTTCCTTTGGGCTTACTGTACATGATCTGGAAGTCTGGTTTTGAGGCTTGTTTTTGTTTCTTCTCATTTCCTTGGGGTGGGGGTGTGTGCTGCTGGCACCTGCGTGGCTCACCTCCTCTGTGCTGAAAGCGGGTGGTACATTGGCCCAGAAGCCTCCTCCTCTGTACTGGGAGTAGTGGCATGTTGACCCGGAAGCCTCCTCCTCTGAGACCGGTTCTCTTTCTCTGACAGTCTGAGCTGTTCTCCAATAGATACCCTGACCACTGCTTGCTGAGAATATGTAGGCCTCACATTTGCAACTATGCTTTACTTATTGCTGCCTCATCTGTGAATTATGTCTTTTCATGTTTGAAGGCAGACAAACAGACATAAATTAGTATGTACACTGCATTGGTAACTTACTGTTTAAATATTTGACAAAAAATTATATTCTCCAATACTTTTGCTGAGTTTTAATCATTATAACAATGTAAATGTCCTGGGTATATTTAGAAAGTTTCACCATTGAGCCATGGGCATTCCATAGCATATACAGGTGATTAACACCTACTTGATGCAAACCTTTCTTGCCTTACTGATGACCATTTTCCTCCTTTGGCAACTTTTAAGTTTACCATGTGTGATTTTCCATGAACTTAATTCTCTTAATTTCCTTCTTTGAATTTTCAGTATTATATAAAAATTGCACAGAGAAATATTTTGAGAAGTTTTATTGTCTCACTATTCTCAAGTGCTGATATGTGAATCAAGGGCAAAGTACTTTCTAATCCATTCCATTTGTATGTGGTTCAGGATTTTTCAAGTTTACTTGAAAAGGATCACATCCTTCTCCAGGGATAATAGCACAATGTTTTCTGCAGTCGTTGGAAAGAAGTCACTGGTCTGTATGTTTTGGTAAACTCCAAAGTAAAGGAGATGAATGTGGAGTGTATAAGCTGGTTCTCCATTCTTGCTTATTGTGTTCTCCCACACTTCAATTTTTTTGGTGATTTTCTCCACTTAGATGTGGATCTTATTTTATATTAAATCTTTCTCTTCTGTCAGTTATGTTGTAGTTAATTTTTAGATTTGTGTTCATTGGCCTTTACACAAAATCTTTATATTGTGTACACAGCAAATATTTTATTTCCCATGATTTTCATAGATTTTAATTTCTCCTTCTGATTCTGATGAATACTTGATTTTGTTCTGAGGAAACATTTTTTTCTTATCTGAATGTTTTTAAACTATAAGTTCCCAAGACATTCTAGTTTATATTTCCCCTTTTAATATGTAACCTATGTACATAGACGAGTATACAATCCATATTTCCAAGTACATACCTGTTTCTCCCTGAACATGAAGGAAACATTGCGATTTCTTTCAGAGATGTTTAGCATCAGCTGCATAAAATATCTATATTCTATTTACATGTGGATACATTGAAGACTGTCTTCCTTTCCTGAGATCCATTTGTCGTTCTCTACTAATCATACACTGACATGAAAGGTGGAATTTGAATGTCTTTCATATAAATTATGCAAACTATCACCTCGCTCACAAGGTATTGAATGTTGTTAGTCTTCTTTATAGTCTAGAGCTATATATATATATATTTTTGGGGGGGTACTGGGGATCGAACTCAGGTCCTTGCGCTTGCGCAGCAGGCGGTGAAACCACTGAGCTAAATCCTTGGCCATAGAGCTATAATTTTTTAACAAATCAAAGGTGTGATTTGTAAGTGACACAATGTATTTTTAAGTTTTCCTTTTGGGGGCAGGAGTTTGAGGCAAGGTCTCACTTTTTAATTCAAATTGGCCTTGGAATTTCTACATACCCCAGGCTGTACTTTGAACTCATGGAAATCTGCCTACCTAAGTCTCTGAAGTTCTGGGAAAACTGGCTTGTACCACGATACCTGGCTAAAGATTCCCTTTTGTAATCAGGGCCTAAATACTTTTTTTTAAGGGCCTAATTACTTTTTGATATCTTGGTTTTCAACACATTAAATAAATTGCATTCATATTCTCCCATTCATTACTATTCCTCACACCATCCTAGAATTTCTCTTATCTGAGTGCAAGGTGATCATTTGGTGTCTCTGAGGTATAAGATAATATGCCACCATTCTGCTATTCTCATTGTCCATAAACTTGCTCCCATAAAACTTTTCATTAGCATCTGAATTATTATTCAGAAAACATTTTAATGTTTAATTAAGTTTTTTCTATGAAACCAGATCCTAGTTTCAAAATGCTACCTATGTAGAAGAAACAAGGGCTCAATTCTGTGAATAATCAGATTTGAAAAGAGATGTAATCCATGGTGTATCAAAACCTCTCATTAAATATTTACTTGCCCCTGTGTTTTGTGGATAGTGATTTTCAGCCTCCCTCTATGAGCTCTGCTTTAAAGACAGTCCACAAATACAATTTGGGTGACACTGAAGGGCAACCAGTGCTAATATTGTGCTGTTGCTTTAGCAATGAGTTCCAACCCAGCATTAAAATTGCTGTGTGAAAATATGTGCAAATGCATAGGTTTGTTGACCAAGACATGGAGGTAATATAATTCAGCTTTTTAAGGGAAGAATTGAGATCTCAAGCCATGAGTCACAACCTTCCTTCAGGAAACGTGTGATTATTCAGGACCCAGTGACCTTTGAGGATGTAGCTGTGAACTTCACGATAGAGGAGTGGGCTTTGCTGAAACCATCCCAAAAGAAGCTCTACAGAGATGTGATGTGGGAAACATTCAAGAATATGACTGTTATAGGTAAGGATGACATTTTCTCATTTATACAATTAGCAATGGTTCTTGTTCATTGGTGCAGTTTAATTAAATAGAATGTGAAAGTATTTTGAAGAATATATCAGTCTGGTTATATTATACCATGAAGTTAACAGGAGTCTATTAATCTTTATTTAACGATATAGTAATTTTTTATTTGTCTATTTACAATTCAGGAAGAACCTGGGATAACCAGCAAATTGAACAAACATACAAAAATTGCTCAAGGAATCTAAGGTAATTTGTGCTCTCAAGAAAACAGAATATTCCTCAAGAATTAGTGTGTCAGCAGAAATATTACAAATGAGGCTATGTTCAAATTTATTTAATTTCATAAAAATTCTCCAGAGATGCACAAGGTTGATTTTATATAATCGAACAATTGAATACAGAAATATTCCAATATAGGAAATTGAGTAGGTACTGACGCTTCTCGGCCTTTTGGCTAAGATCAAGTGGAGTAGGTACTGATATTATGCACCAAGTGTCACTGTCTGCTACATTGGTATAAGAAGATTCTTTCATAACCAACATCATTGAAATGTATAAACTTGTATTTTGGTATTGTGTAAGCATATATGAAAGGAATAAATTTTGATTTGATCCCCGGTACCAAAAAAAAAAGAATAAATTTTGAATTTTGACAGGAACTTATCTTCAAGATATCTAATTATTTATACACATGAGACATTCATTATCTAAAAAATATCTAACCTGGAAGCAGTATTCAAAATAGAAATGAATGGGGCTGGGGATTTAGCTCAGTGGTTCCGGAGGCTGCCACAAAAGCGCACGGTCCCGAGTTCCATCCCCGGTACCAAAAAACAAAACAAAACAAAAAATATAAATGAATGTTATTATTGTAATAATAGATGTTTTCAAAACATTCTTCAGAGAATTGTGTCCATTCATGTTTTAAAATTCTTAGAAGGCACGCTCATACATTGTTGGTGGGAATGTAAAGTAGAACCATTATGATAATCAATATACAGATGTCTCAGAGTAAAAGTAGAAGTTTTTATTTGGTCATAGTATACCTCCCTGGGTATATTCTGAAATGAGTTAAAATCATCATATTTAGTAATACATATATACCCTTGCTCAAAGCAGAGTATGCACTGCTTTTCACAATACCTAAGCTTTGGAAGCAATTCACAATATTTGAATTCTGGAAAGAGCCTAGACACCCATCATTGTTTGGCTAGTAAAGAAAATATGGGATAGGCTCAGCATGGTGGTGCATTCTTGTTATCACGGCACTCTGGGAAGCTGAATCAGCAGCATAACAACTTGATGTTCAGCCTGAGGAAATTAATTATCAATGAGGATCTTTCTTCAAATAAGACCTAAAAAAGCTGAGAATGTAATTCAGTGGTAAGAGCTGTGTTTAATTCTCAGCACTGACAAAAATGCATTGCATATTCAGTCACAAAGAATGATATCACATCATTGTCCAAAACCCAAAAATAGATGGGACTTCATCCCATAATGTTAAGTGAAATAAGCCAGATACAGAAAGTGAAATATTGCATATTTTCTCTTAAATGAGAAACTAAAAATATATTTTGAGAGTAAAACAAAAGAGAGGTGATAGAAAACAAAAGGCTAACTTTTTGGAGATGGGAAAATTGACCAGGGTAAAGAGAGAAGGGGAGAGTGATGGGTGAAAAGGTACAAAAAATCATCAATATATGAGAGACATAGGTATCTGTCCCCTAAAATGAAACTACACCATATGTATTGCAGATACATACCAATTAAAAATTTCCAAATAAATACCATCCTTTTGTTAATGGGTGTTTGGAAGGCATCTCCAAGGTATTAGGTAAATTCATTGTCAAAATAAAGTCTTTGTAAATAGGGAAGGGTGGAAGGGGTGAAGGAAGGGCTAGGAATGGGGAAAAAATAAGAACCAAGACGAATTATGTAAAGGTACAATTCGCAATGAGAAATGTAATTGTGTTGTATACCTTCAATGTACCAATGAAGAATTTAATTTTAAAAAAAATTTCTTTGCAGGCATCAAACCAGAACTTCTCCTGATAAATTATTAATATGAAAACCCTTTTTTATTGTGATTGATATTTTTTGTTCTTTTTTCTTTACAGAAATGAAGAAGTAGTAAAATGCCATCAATATAAAGCTTGGAAACAACAGGAAGAAATATTCCTTTGGACTCCAGATGCTAATAGGGACAGGCAACAAGCTCCTTTACCTGAAAGCCTTGCTTGTAAAGAGCCCCTGATTGGGCATTTGACCCTAAATGTGCCCATTATAGCTCACACTGGACTGAAGTCAGATGACTATTTGGGATTTGAGGAGAAGCTATATAAATGTAATGATCATGGAAAAACCTGCAGTGATTTCCAGTCCTTTCAGAAGCATACAAGGACAAAGACTGGAGAGAAACCCTATCAATATGAGCAATGTGCAAAAGCTTACTCTGATCTTAGTGAAAGACCTCAACCTGGAGAGAAAACCTCTGTAGGTAAGAAAAATGTGAAAGCCTCCAGCACACCCAGTGGTGTTCAAATCCATGAAGGAAAGCACAGTGGGGAGAACCCATATGTATGCAAACAATGTGGGAAAGCTTTTTTTTCTTCATACCATATTCAAGTACATGAAAGAAAACATACTGGAGAGAAGACCTATGTATCTAAGGAATGTGTGAAAGCATTAGCTCATAATAATTCCTTTCATAGACCTAAAAGTATTCAGACTGGGGTGAAACCCTATGTATGCAAGCAGTCTGGGAGAGCATTCACTGCACATAGTTACTGTAAAATACATGAAAGAAGTCACATTGGGGAAAAACCTTATGTATGTAAGCAATGTGGAAAAGCATTCATTACACAGAGAGCTTATAAAACACATGAACGTAATCATACAAGTGAGATATGCTATGTGTGTAAGCAATGTGGAAAAGAATTCACTCATAAGTCCACATATCATAGACATACAAGGTCACACACTGGTGAGAAACCCTATGTATGTAAGCATTGTGGAAAAGCATTCCGCACACACAGTCACTGTCAAAGACATGAAAGAATTCACACTGGGGAGAGACCCTATGTATGCAAACAATGTGGGAAAGCATTCATTACACACAATCATTTTCAAATACATGAAAGAACTCACACTGGGGAGAAACCCTATGTATGTAAGCAGTGTGGGAAATCTTTCAGTCAACGGACTAATTGTCATATACATGAAAGAATTCACACTGGGGAGAAACCATATGTATGTCAGCAATGTGGAAAAGGATTTGCTGTTAAGTCCACATTTCGTAGACATGGAAGGTCCCACACTGGTGAGAAGCCTTATGTATGTCAGCAGTGTGGGAAAGCATTCAGCACACTCAGTCAGTGTCGAATACATGAAAGTATTCACACTGGAGAGAAACCCTATGTATGTAAACAATGTGGGAAAGCATTCAGCACACTCAGTCACTGTCAAAGACATGAAAGTATTCACACGGGAGAGAAACCCTATGTATGTAAGCAATGTGGGAAAGCATTTAGCACTCTTAGTCACTGTGGAAGACATGAAAGTATTCACATGGGAGAAAAACCTTATGTATGTAAACAATGTGGAAAAGCATACACTACACAAAAATATTTTAAAAAACATGAACGAAGTCATACTGAGGAGAAACTTCATGTGTATCAGTAATGTGGGAAATCTTCAGCCAACAGGGTACTGGTCAAATGTGAAGGAATTCACACTTGGAAGAAACTGTATGCAAGTAATGTGGGCATTCTGTATACAAAAGTGCCATTAAATATGAAAGCAAGCAAGCACATTGGGGCAAACTGTAGGCATTGTGGGAAAACATTTGATGTAAGCTCTTCATTTTTTAGACATGATAGGACTCACTAGGGAGTAACTATGCAAGGAATGTGTGAAAAAATTTAGCTGATACAGCATCAAATAAATGAAGGAGGTCATACTGAGGAGAAAGCCTATGTAAGCAGTGTGAGAAACCATTCAGTATACATGGTTATTGTCAACTGCATGGAAGAAGTCTGGGGAGAAAGGCTGTATATGTAAACCTATTTTGAAAATCCTGTGAAAATTGCTCACGTAGTGGAGACCTGTAGAAATTATTAATATGAAAATTTTGATGTCAATGTTTCTTCATTAATTTTCTAGAAAATACATTCTCAAATGGAGATGTCCTAAAGTGTATTCATTCTGTGTTTTTCAATAAAGCACTTGTAAATATCTGATCTATGTATCTGTGGTCTTTAGAATAAAAAAATATTGAATTGACATAATTATATAATTTTGTGTATGCCAGTATCTTTGAGTATAACATAGTGTCTTCTAATTAAACAAGGTGTATTGAAGTATATTTTTCACCTCCAAGTATGGTTAGTATTATGTAGTATTTGTTTTGTTTTGTTTATACAGTTGGGAGAAGAGACCACTAAAAAGTAAATTTTGTTAATTGTTTTTTAATTGCTGGACTTGCCCACTAGATTTGATTTGAAATTTTTGTATATACACTCCATATTCTGTGTAACAGGGTATTTTTGAATTTCATGTTTATATTATATTTGATGGAGAGAGAGGCTTGTAAATGTGTTTTGACAAAGGTCAATTGTTTTCACACACCTTGTACATTAGCAATATTGTGTTTTTCATCCCCTAACAAAACACCTGCATGTATCCCAACGGAATTGTGTATCAAGTACATATTTTTGCCTACTTGCTTTCACGTTGGAGTCAATATTATGATTCACATGAAATTTTATGTCTTCTTGCCATCAAAATTTTACTTTTCATGCTTATACTATGATGATTCTTAATTTTGTGGTAATTTTTCCAACACCTCTACCAAAAAATAAACCATACTGCTGTGAGTTTCTGATTGCCACAGGTCAGCAAGAACATAACTTGTCTCTCAATAGAGATCATGAATTGTAGTACTAAATCTCTCCAAAAGGTATAAATGATGGAATGATTTATCACTAACAAAGTTATCAAAGGAATTTTTATTCACAGTGAAGTTGTTTAGGGAAGAATAATTATTGGACGTGATGAGCCAAATCCTTTATTCTGTGCCCTGATGCTGGCATTGACATTCTCTTTGGTAATCAATACTGCTTTAACTAAGAAGATGAAATAATGTCATGAAGGAAAAAAAACAGTTTAATAAAAAGGAAATTTATTACTTTCTGATTCAGATTGTGTTCTGTTTTACCAATTTTAGCGATAAATTTATACAATGTCTTTTTTCATTATCCATAAGGAGCACTGTCTGCTGTTTGACGTATGTGCAAACATGTTAAAACACATAGATTTACCCAAGCTGTGAGCATGAGGCTCTGTTGGTCTCCTTGACCTGTATTTTGTCTTTCTTTTCAACAATGAAATATTTTGTAAAATATTTTATACAGTGTTTTAAAATACAAATGGTGCTCCATTTCTGATGGGGTTACATTGTGATAAACCTGTGGTAACATGAAAATATAAATGAGCAGAGGTTCCCATGACTATTAAAGGGGGGGAGTTCTTATACATCATTACTTATGAAGCAGAAAATTTATTTGCTTAAAGTGTCATTTGAAGGTACTTAAAACTGCATTGAAACTTTATTTACTGTACAGAGTTCTGGATGTATTTATCAAATAGAGAAACCACCCTCAAAAAAAAAAGAAAAAGAAAAAGAAAATATAACTGAGCAATGAATTAAATTCCCATAATGCAGTAAACATTATATAGCTTGCTCCAGGCTTAATCATGCTTAGACACATAAATTACCAGTGTGGTAGTATCATCTACAATTATGTCTACTTTATATCTGAAATATATGATGTAATTTATCGATTGCACTACAATCTATAAATTATATATATATGTATGTACACTGCAGAATACAGTGTCAATTTTTTGACCTAGAACATGTGGCTAAGTTTCCTGCTCACTTCTGCTTCTTCCCACCACAGGAAGATCTATAGTGTATACTGCTGTCACTATTCCAGCCAGTGATGGAATGATGAAAAGATAAGACATTTTATCCTGAGCACATTTACTATCCCATCATTTTACCATGAACAGAAATTCTTGCTGTTCCTGGCGATGCAGGCCTGTAATCCCACCAAGTCAGGAGGAAGACTTGGGCAGAAAATAAAATGGAGGCCAGCACAGGCAACTCAGTGACAACTTGTTTCATATATGAAAGTTCTGGAGATGTAGCTCAGTGCTTTAGTACGTCTAGGTTTACTCCACAGTATCAAAATTATTTTAATGTAAAACCATTACACATCAGTGTTTGTCTTTTAGTCACTTAACCTATAAAAGTCTAAGCCAGATATGATGGTGCATTCCTTCAGTCCCAGCATCAGGAGAGGCTGAGACAGGATGATCATGACTTTGAAGTCAGTGGGGGAAACTTGGCTAGTTGTCTTAGCAAACTGTAGCTATGTCTTTATATTAGCATTTTAAGTTTAAATAAGATATAAGTATAAGTTAAAACATAAACCTGTGATAGGTTAGAAAAAATTGCTATGGCAAATCATGATTTTGTTCCTCAGGAGATATTATTTTCATGGTAAATATTTGTACAGCAGTCATTTTTATGTTTGCATCATAGATTAAAATGTAAATAATGAAACCTGAGTAATCCAGGCATTCTATGTTCTGAACATAAAGACATGAAAAATTAGTTTTGTGAATACTTGTACTGGCAAAAGTTTTACCAGCTATTCCTCAGAGAAATAATATCTGGACTATATAAAGAACACAAAAATTATGAACCCCAAATAAAAGACCCAATTGAAAAACTGGCAAGGGTAATGAGTACACACTTCTCAGAAACTTTTCAGCATGAGCAGCCATTAGAAAAATGCAAATTTAAATATTATATTCCAGAAAGAACATCTATCATGAAGAACTGAAAACAGAACAAAAACCAAAACAGTCAAAAAAGACTCTTCAGTATATTCTATTTAATGTTAATAAATTAAACATGATATATATCTTGTTATGAAAGAGGGTTTATGTTAGATTATTTTTCTTGACTACAGGTTAACATAAAGATGATAAGCATGTTAATGTACTAAGGCCTTACCTATAATGATCATTAGATTGAGTATATTAAATGCATATTTATATATTTTATTGTATTTCAAATTTTTGGTGTAGTTCAAATATTTCACTTTGTAGCTCAAGGAACATCTGTAAGCACTTCAACTTCATTGAAATTGTGATGTGCATAACACCAGTCTCATAATATTCCCTTGTAGGTTCAGTGCTGTGTTATGTGGTCAGTGTAGTGCAGTGGAACACACGTAAATAGATGTATATAGGAGATTCTTTTTCTTTTCTCATTTTATGAAGGGATTTTTGATGTCCTTGTATAATCAGAGACTGGGTACTCACTCCTACCATGGATGCCTAAATGCTTAAACCTGGGAACAACTGTCTGCTCAAATGAAGAAGACAGAAGCCTCAGAACAAGAGGAGCCAATAATTCAACCATAGTTCAAGGGAGAAGGATTTGAAGCCCTATAAGTAACCATTAATAACAGTCAGAAGTCAAATAATGAACACTCTGGAGTCTGATGTTCTTGGATGATGACAGCACCAGAAATCACACCTTTTTAAGAAAATTCAAGTGTTCCAAAGTTTTTTTTTTTTTCATGTTTTTGACCCACTACTGTGCAGTCCTCTTGGATGTCACTACTTTTTCTCTGACAGTTGTTTTCCACTCAGATCAGTGACCCACATATCAATTTCTCTAGAAGGATCCACACAGACACACCCAGAAATGTGCTTTACCAGGCTCATGGCATGTCTCCATCAAGTCATGCTGATGACAAGATAAGCAATCACAAAAGCAAACAAAAAAAAAAGAAAAAGAAAAGTTTAAAGATTTAAAAATTTTATTAGTACATGTTTGCAGTATACACTGTTTACATTCATCTTTGGAAGGTGGTTTATGTATATAACTCATCTGAATTCTTTTTACTTGCCTTTCTCAAACACTCTCTACCTTTTCCATCCAATTCTTGCTCTTTCCATTTTTGAAAGATGCATCTCCCTATTTCCTGTTACATATCATTTATTTTTCTCATAAAAGCAAAAGTTAAACAATACCTCCTACAGTAAAGGAAATCATCTGCCAGTAGCAGCATCCTGAATATGTAAGTATACCCAGATTTCACCATACTTCCTAGGATTTTAAACAAAATCCACACAATATAATTCCCAGAAATAGAATCCTGAGTATTTGAAATGAGGTCACGTTGTGACTCCAGAAATGTAGAGCCATCAGTGTGCAGTTCAAGCATGTGATGATCTGAATTGTATGAGTTAAATGCAGGAAAACTGAACCACTGGATACACCTAACAAAAACTTTCATGAGGGATGCATGGGTTTGGGGGCACAACCACTGCTCCTGCTTGGTAGTTGGGGTGTGGCACCAGCTAAGACAATCATAGTCTTTCTTTACCCACATGTTCAAATTCTACCATTTTAATAGGGTCTAATGATATTAAAGAGTTCAGCAATGAAGACTGACAAAGTTTAAATCATATGCCATTCTCAGTAGCATGATAAAATCTAATGCCATTTTGCCCATCATTTATCTTTCTCTCATCACAAAGCTGTCATGTGATGTCACACAATGACAAGAAGTATGAGTGCAATAAAAGATGAAGAAGAGCTGGGTAGATTTAGCTCAGTGGTGCCACCGCTTGCCTCACAAGCACAAGGTCCTGAGTTCAATCCCCTGTACCAAGAAAAAAAAAAATAAAAAAATAAAAGATGCAGAGAAAGACAACACATTCACATGACAGTGACTACACCATGTTTTATTATAACTTTCAGTTGTAAGTACTCTTGTCAATCTTTGTATATAATTTTTGAAATTTTTTCATTAAAAAAATCATATTAGAAAAAATTTTCATATTATGTGTGAGATTTATTACTAGCCACTGTTGGAAACATACTGGGGACATGGAATTATATCCCTCTCAGATAAGGAGACAGTATATTTTAAAAATTAAAATAGGTACACAACACCTATTTGTCTGGCTTGTCACTAAAGAAAAAAGACAAGGCAGAAGTTGTCTGTGAAGAGACACATGATTGAACAACTTGCCAAAAGACAAGTAGTGTCTACAGTACCCAACATTTCTCTTGCACTCCCACACTTAAATGACACAGCTTTTCAAAAATGTTCTCTCTTTGCTTCAGCACAGTGCTTTTGAATCTGAATCACAGATGAATTTTTGAAAGGAAAATGCATTTTAAAAATATTTATGTTTTACTATAGAAGAGAATGAATGGGTAAGTGGTTATGACTTGCTGACTTGGTACCAACCTTGAGAAGGTCTGGGTCCCTATACTTTCTTTTTTAAAATTAATTTTATTGATACATTTTAGGTATACAATTTAATGACATTCATCATTGGAAAATTGTACCTTTATGTAATCTATCTTGGTTCTTATTTTTCTCCCCATTCCCCTGCCCTCTCTTTGTAATTTTTTTCATTTTCTCATATTAACTCCATTCTCTTCTTTCATTTCCCCTACCCCTCTGACTTCCCTTTCCCCTTTTCCCCATTTCTTCCTATTTCACCTTATCTATTATACCATTTAGTCTTTACTTACAGTTTCAGTTTCTCACACTAGAGAAACTACTATTTACATGTGTGTCTTGTTTATTTCACTTAAGAGTATCACCTCAATGTGCATCCATTTAGCTATAATTGTCTCTAATTTCTCATTCTTTATGGCTGAGTAGTACTCCATTTTATTAAAAACCCACATTTTCTTTATCCAGTCTCCAGTTGATGGACAATTGGGATGTTTCCAAGTGTTAGCTATTACAAACTGTGCTTCTATGAACATCAGTGCACATATATCACCGTGGTGTGATTCTTTTAATTCTTTCAGGAGGATACCCAGCAGGGGGATAGCTGGGACAAATGGGACTTCCAGTCCTAGTTCTTTGAGGTATCTCCATACTGATTTCCATAGTGGTTGCACCAGTCTACACTCCCACTCTTTCCCGACAGCCCCACCAGCATTTATTATTGGTTGATTTCATGATAGCAGCCATTCTTTCTGGAGTGAGGTGGAATCTCAGCATTGTTTTCATTTGCATCTCTCGAATGATCAGTGATGTTAAACATTTTTTCATATGTTTATTTGCTATTTCTACTTTTTTTTTGGTACTGGGGATCAAACTTGGGGCTTTGTGCTTGCGAGGTAGGTGGTGGAAGCACTGAGCTAAATCCCCAGCTGTTTCTACATCTTTGTCTGAGAAATGTCTGTTCATTTCAGATGCCCATTTTTGGATTGGGTCTTTAAATTTGGGAGGTCTGATTTTTTTTAAGTTCTCTATATATTCTAGATAGTAGACCTTTGTCTGAGGAACAGCAGGTGAAAATATTTTCCACATTGTGGGTTGTCTCTTCACACTGTTGGTGACTTCTCTTGCTGTGCAGAAGCTTTTTAATAAGAAGAGATCCCACTTATTGTTTGTGCTAGTTCACAGGCAACTGAGTTTTTGTTCATCAAATCTTTTCCTATGCCAATATCTTTAAGAGTTCTACTAACCTCTCTTCCAGCTGGTTTAGTGTTTCTGTTTTTTGGTTTTTTTTAAACCGGGGATCGAACTCGGGTCCTTGTGCTTGTGCAGCAGGCGGGGAAACCACTGAGCTAAATCCCTGGCTCTGTTTTAATATTTAGATCTTTAATCTATTTTGATTTTAGTTTAGTGCATGGTGAGAGATATATGGCTAGGTTTAATCTTTGGCAATTTGAAACCCAATTTTTCCAGCACTATTTATTAAAGAGGCTATCTTTCTTCCAGTGAGGGTGTTTGGCTCCTTTGTCAAAGATGAGGTGTCTGAATGTGTCTGAAGTTGTTTCTGCATCTTCCAATCTGTTCCACTGGTCCTCAGGTCTATTTCTTTGACAGCACCATACTATTTTGATCACAGTAGCTTTGTAGTATAGTTTCAAGTTGGGGATTGTGATACCCCCTACCTTGTCTTTATTGCCTAGAATTGCTTTTGCTATTCTAGGTCTCTTCTTGTTCCAAATGAATTTTTCGATTGTTTTCTGAAGGTCTGTGAAGTATGCTGCTGGAATTTCAATTGGGATTGCATTGAATCTATATAACAGTTTTGGAAGTATGGCCATTATCACTATGTTGATTCTTCCTACCCAGGAGCAAGGGATTTCTTTCCATTTTCTAATATCCTCTTCAACCTCTTTTTTCAGAGTGCTATAGTTTCCAGAGTAGAGGTTTTTGATTTCTTTTGTTAGGTTGATTCCTAGGTATTTGATTTTTATGGATGCTATTGTGAAAGGAATTGTGTGCCCCATTTTTCTTTCAGTGAGTCTGTTGTTCATGTACAGGAAGTCTATTGATTTTTTTGTGTGTTGACCTTGAATCCAGGTACTCTACTGAATTTGGTTATTAAGTCTACAGGACTTTTGGTCAAGTTCTTGGGATCTTCTATATAGAGTATTATGTCATCTGCAAATAAAGACAATTTGACTTCTTCATTTCCTATCCTAATTCCTTTTATTTCTTTCTCTTGTCTAATTGCCATGGCTAATGTTTCCAAGACTATATTGAACAGGAGTGGTGATAGTGGATATCCTTGTCTTGTTCGTAATTTTAGTGTGAAGGATTTCAGTATTTGACCATTTAGTATGATATTGGCTGTTGGTTTTTCATAGATGGCTTTTATCAGATTGAGGTAGATACTATCAATTCCAATTTTTTATCATTGTGTGTTGGATTTTGTTGAATGTTTTTCCTGCATCTATTGAGATGATCATATGTTTTTTGTCCTTGGCTCTATTAATAAAATATTTTACATTTATTGATTTGCATATGTTGAGCCATCCTTGCATCCCTGGGATAAAGGCCTCTTGGTCAGGGTGTATGATCTTCTTGATGATTTTCTGATCCTTGCATCCCTGGGATAAAGCCTACTTGGTCAGGGTGTATGAACTTCTTGATGATCTTCTGCATTCAATTTGCCAGTATTTTATTAAGGATTTTTGCATCTATATTCAGTAGTAAGATTGGCCTATAGCTCTCTTTTTCGGTTGGGTCTTTTTCTGCTTTGGGGATCAAAGTGATGCTTGTTTCCAGGAATGAATTCAGGATTACTGCCTCCCTTTCAATTTCATTGAAGAGTTTAAAGAGTAGTGGCAATAGTTCTTCTCTAAATGTCTTGTAGAATTCAGCAGTGAAGCCATAAGGGCTCAGGCTTTTCTTACTTTTTAAATTATATTTTCAATTTCATTGATTGATATTGGGTCATTTAGAATTTTTAGGTCTTCATTCAACTTTGGTAATTCATACATATCTAGGAATCTGTCCATTTCTTCTGTGTTTTCTGTCTTATTGGCATATAGGTTCTTGAAGTAAGTATTGATGACCCTCTGGATTTCTGCTGGGTCCATTGTAATTTCACCCTTTTCATTCCTAATTGCAAGGATTTAGGCCTTTTCTTTCCTTTTATTTTTGATAAGGTTGGCTAAGTGCTTTTCAGTTTTGTTTATTTTTTCAAAGAACCAACTCTTTGCTTCATTGATTTTTTGTATCATTCTCTTAGCCTCCATTGCATTGATTTCTGCTCTGATCTTTATAATTTCCTCCCTTGTATGAGCTTTGAGTTTGTCCTGCTCTTCTTTTTCTAGAAGCTTGAGGTTTAGCATCAGGTTGTGTAATTGAGCTCACTCTGTTTTTCTGATGTGAGTATTCATTGCTATAAATTTACCTTGTAAGACTGCTTTCATTGTGTCCCATAGATTCCGATATGGTGTATTGTCATTGTCATTTAATTGAAGGAACTTTCTGATTTCTTTAATTTCCTCTGTGACCCATTGGTTATTCAGAAGTGTGTTGTTCAATTTCCATGTGTTTATGAAATTCTTGTGGTTCCATTTGCTATTGATCTCAAATTTCATCACACTATGGTCTGCTAATTAACAGGGGATAAGTTTAATTCCTTTGCACTTACTTAAACATGTTCTATGAGTGAGTATGTGATCTATTTTGGAGAATGACCTGTGTGCAGCTGAAAAGAATGTGGATTCTAATTTTGTGGGGTGGAACACTCTGTAAACATCTATTAAGTTCATTTGTTCATGAATTTGATTGAGTTCTAGTATTTCATTGTTTATTTTTTGCCTAGTTGATTTATCTATTTGTGATAGTGGAGTATTGATGTCCCCCACTACTATTATATTAGTGCTTATATGATTTCTCATGTCTGCTAGTATTTGTTTTATATAGTTGGGTGCACAGGCTTTAGAGAGATTTTAAGGTCTAAATCCCCTCTATGAGGCAACACAAGGACCAGAAACTAAACCCTTAAAATGGAATTTGTGGCATAATAGTGGTGCTTTATGTGTATGAACTGAACATGAATTAGTTACTATAATGGACATAAACACAAAGAATAATATTGTATAAGCAGGATTTAACATTTTCCAAATTTAAAGTTTAAATTTTAAAATAGAAAACTCATTTAGATCTCAAGAGTTAGGAAAATTTATGCTAAATTGCTTTTAATTAAAACCTCCCCATTTAAAAACTAATTTATATTGTGCTTGAACTAAATATCAATTGTATTTCATAGTTAATGTATAACATGTAATATCTGAAATGTGACCTTGCATAACCCTTTTGAAAAGTTACAGTAATTTTTCTCTCAAAAAAAAAAAAAATGGACAGCAGCCACACAAGAACCCTTTAAGGCCTTAAAATGGGCCCTGATAAAGGCTGCAGCATTAGAAATCCAGTGCCTAACTAAGCCTTTTCCTCTCTCCAAGGCTGAGAAATAGGAGTTGCTTTTGATGTGGGACTCAGCATCTGGACCAGGAAAACTGACCAGTTGCCTACTTTTCCAAGAGACTAGGTGGGATGACACAGGGCTGGGCTAGCTGCCTATGAGCAATAGCCATTGTGAGACTCTTAGTCAAGGAAGCTTCTAAGACAACCTAGGGACAAATACTCTTAGTTCTAACACTACATGAGTTTAAGGCTCTGTTAGAACTCAGGGGACATTTATGGATGACTGGAGAAAGACTCACTAAATTATCAGGCTACTGTTACTGAAAATCCAGATGTCTCTCCTTAGGCTTGTACTGTTTTATATCCAGTCACCCTCCTCCCAAATAACCAACACCATGAGTTTGATGAAAACATCACCCAGAACTGTGCCAGCTGCCTCAATTTGAGAGACCAGGCTTTGACAGGGATGGCTAGCACATGGGTAGCAGTTTCATTAAAGATGGGATTAGGAGGGCAGGATATGCCATGGCCAGGCCTCCCAGGTCACTGAAGCACCACTACCCCCTGGGACTTCTGCTTCCAAGGCAGAACTTATTGCCCTCCTTCAGGCTCTCCAACTTGCCCTGGGCAAGAGAGTCAATATATATACTGACTCCAAATTTCCTTTTCTGGTCCTAAGGCACATGCAGTCATGTGGAAAAAAGGGGAATTTTGAGTAGTCACCATTCTCCAACATACATGGACTAGAGATGCTCAATCTCTCAGAGGCAGTAAATGTCCCAAGTGAAGTAGCAGTTGTCCATTGCTGGGGATATTAAGGCTCCTTGGGTCCTTTCTCCCAGAGAATGTCTAAGGGAGACTTCACTGCTAAATTGCCACTTTCCAAAATAATTCTGGCCCATCAATAGCTCTATCATGGTCCCATTCCAGGCCTTAGGTTAGAGACAGGATACTCTATAGAAGAGCTTCAAACTACTCACAAGTAGTTGAAAAGGGCCAATGTTGGTATGTAGGACCCTGACTATTCTTGTGACAAGAGCAGTAGAAAATTATTAAGTTCCTACATGATGCTTTCCACCTATAGTTCCATGTCACCTCACCACCTCTATGGCACAGTCTTTGTATTGCCTGGATTCTATAACATTGTAACACATGTCTCAAGAATATGTCCTGTCTGTGTCCCTCATAATACCCAGACTCATCTATCCCATTTTCTGAACCAGTAGAAAGGCATGGGTCCTCTCTTGGAGAAAACTGGCAAACAGACTTCACCCATTTTCCTACATGTGTAACGGGTACATTCACCTCCTGGTATGCACTGACACATTTACTAGGTGGACAGAAGCCTTGCCCACCAGGTCAGGATGGGCCTTGGAGGTGGTAAGCCCTCCTTGAAGTGATTCCCCAGGTTTGGACTGACTAGGTCTACCCAGAGCAATAATGGACCCTCCTTCACATTCCAAGTCACTCATGGAGTCACCATAGCACTGGGAATGAAGTACAATCAACACACTGTTTGCAGACGCTGATCATCAGCATGTTCAATATTTTCATAATAAATGAAAATAAACATTGCTGTGAATTTAGTAGAAAATAAATGAGAGCAAGATGCCATGAAAATATAAAAGGAAGTGTGAAACTGACAAGATCATAGAAGAGGTAGTATTTTACCTGCAATCATTTGAACTACAAAGTTTACTAGGAAATGATGAATTGGCATTGATAATACAGACTATAGTAAGCAGACATGTTAGCATATTGAACATGGAGAGATGGCATTCTTAAAATTGGTCTGTGTGAAGACTATGAAGCATCAGAGAGAATTATCACTCTTGTGCCTGTAAAAGCCTAGGTAAAAGGTTTTGCCACCATGTAAGTTGAACCCAGATTGTTGGGGTGAAGAAAAGGTATATTTCAATTCTCCTATGTTTCAGGAAGTTCTCTACTGCTATGCTTTTTTTTTTTTTTTTTGAGGAACATAATATAGTTCATGCACATTTTCTTATCTCAACAGAAATGTGAAAAGAGCTTATGAGAATTGCAAAATGTCAACAAAAGCTCAACAAAAATGACTGCCCCTATCAGCTCATCCCTTATTACTGGTTCTGTCACACAAAGGCTAGAGAGCACAACTATCAAAGTCTTTGGACTGGAATGAAATGGAGGTTGGCATAAGGGTGGATTCTGGAGTTTCCAAACACACCAACATCTCCTTTTGCATATAATACAGAATTAATTATTTGATCATGGTGGAGAATGTATACATAATCATCAAAATTAAGGCATTTTTTAACTTTCCCAGCCTTATTTATCTGTAGGAACACAGATAACATTAAGCTGAAGGAAGACCTTTTTTTGACTCAAGGATAATACCTTGTATCACCAATCCAAGAGTCTAGTTCCTTGGACACTTTTAAGATTTCAAAGAGCATTCTGATATCAGCTAACATCTCAGTGTTTACTCAACAGAGAAAAAAAAAGCCCTGAGTCTGAGAAAAAGGAAGTAATCAGGCTCAGGTACCCTAGTTTAAAAGCACAGTCATTACCATTACCCAGACACCACCTCTGACTGGGTAGACTTTTGTGGTCTCTTATCCTGTCTATGTATCACAGTCTCAACTATGGCCATCAATATGAGCCCAGAGACAGTTTTGTGCATGTGGAAAATGACATTTTTGCTATCCCTCAATTTTCTCATCATTAAACCTTCACTATATGAAGAATCAGGGCATTTGTATAAAGACATGTAACATGCTGCATATTTTTGGTTTGTCAGTGAAGCCATTTCCCACTACTGTATTCTCCGTTCCTATCGCCTTTTCCACAACAACCATTCATTATGTAATCCTCACAAGGCAGGGAGCTTAGAGAGCTTTCACAGGAGACAAGAGATGAGTCAGAACCTTCCCTTTATTTTGTAATATTTCAACTCAACCAGCAGATGGGCACTACCAAGGCATCTCATATGGATCCATAATAATGAGTACATTATAGACATGGTAAGATCAAGTCACAAAAGATTCTCCTTTGCAGAATAAAAGAAGACCGAGGAAAAGACCAGGCAGCAGAGGAAGAATTCATGATTCATGGCATATAGGTCAGAGAAAAACAAAATAAGGGCAGAAGAGGGTAGAATTACACCCATACACATACATTTTAGCTTCTTCATAGTGACCCAAGCTATGAGAACTTGTGATACTTTAAAATTTCTCTAGCTTCAGGTGTTTTATCAGTAAAACCAGTCAATCAGAACTGTACCTCAAAAAGTCCTTAGAATGTTGAATATATAATGCATGGACAAAGACCTGCATATTGGATGCACTCATGTTCTAAGTATATGTTTACAGGTTATCGAATGCAGACTTGAAATTTTGACATGCTTTCTAAAGAAATAATTCTGGCCTTTAGCATACATATTACAAAAATTAGGCCTGAAAGGCCACAGATGTGAAATGTGCCCCTTAGAAATCTAATGGAATGTTTCCATATTGAAAGAGGAAGAAGCCAATGAAGACATTACTACACTGAACTGTGAGGTGTTAGGGGGAATGTGGAAAATGACAAGTAGGGTTACATTACTCAGAGAATGCAGGACTCATTGGCGGAAGTTAATGGAGTGGGTTTGCTAGAAGTCAGATATTCAAGCCAAGTGATGTGATGTGACCATGCTGAAACACCTGTTTTTTGGAAAAGAAGTGGTAAATGGGGAAATGAATTGCACTTGGAAATACACTGCACTGGCCTGACTTTGTGAAATTAAAACTTAACATCACACTGCAGATTCTATGCAGATTCTCTGATGACCTCAGAAACTTCATTTTTAACATTCTTTTTCTGTCCTCTGTAACAATTTTTGGCTATGCTGATAGGAGCTTAATCCACTCAGGAAGCAGCTGGCACTGATAACATGGGAAATTATTTTATGAGCCTCGCAAAAATCCCTGTCATTTACTTTTAATATTTACTTTGAGGATCTCAAAATAAATGGTGATCAAACTTGTCTTTCCTTCAGGAAAACTGTGCCTAATTCAGTTATCACATCTACAATTGCATTATTTCTTGTAAATTCTAATTGAAAAAGATCGCTTACTTCTAAGTGTGTACTGTATATCAGCATAATACTGCCGGAGGACACATGAAGCCACATGCAACCCATTATATTGTTCAACACACAATATAACTTCATATAATGATTTCTGTGTTCTGAATGTGTAGTTATCCCAAAATACATGTTTTAGAACCTAATTCCAAAGTGATGGTTGAGGAGGTGGGCTCTCTGGAATTTGTGACATGAGGCACCTTGTACACCTCCCTGCCTTTTGAGAATTTGGTTAGAAGTCACCATAGGTAAACAATTTCTCATGAGATATTGAAGTTGCCAGTGCTCTGATGCTGGATTTCCTAGGCTGCACAACTGTGAGAAATAATTATTTCATAAGGTGAATAATCCTGTGGTATTTTGATTTGGCCCACTACAATGCACTAAGATAGGGTCTAGTATTAAAGTATTATGCATTTTAATTAATACATGTTTGAAGTACATGAAGTCCATTCAACTTAGAGAGCAGGCATATGTATTTAACATTTTGATTAAGATTTCCTTTCCCCTCCTCATCCACCACCATCTGATCTGGCTCTAGATCATGTTTCCTCATATCATCATCATCATCATCATCATCATTTTAGTTCATGTTTGTAACACATAAAGACCGCATTCATTGTGTGTAGTTGGTACATGGCATTAAATCTTTTTATATCCCCTTCTTCCTATCCTTGGCTTCTTGATTCCCTTCCATTTGCCAACAAGCTATCTCTCTTGTTTCCTCATATATGTTCATTAACAGATGAAGAAAATATGATATCTATACATAATGGAATATTACTTGGCTATAAAGAAAAAATTCAAGACATTTGTAGGACAATGCATAGACCTTAAAAACAATGTTAAGTGAATTAAATCATACGAGCTTAAGTGCTTTTAAAATGTACAAAGAACATATATATAACTACTTTCTGTCAAAATGGGATGAAATAAACTCATGATGTCAATTGTTTCCAAATTATATCCTCAAGAAACTATTTTACATTTCCAATGATCCAAGTATAAACTTCACTGAAATACTGAACACTTTCAGTTTAACAATATCCCACAACCTTTGGACCAACAAATACTGAATACTTTCAGAAATAAAAACAGTACAAACTAAATTACATTTGTAAAAATTAAAGGAGTCTGTGGACACAGCATGAAATTATAGTCATGTAATTTTTGCTATATTTAATTGTATTCATCAAGAAATAATAAAATCATATACTGAACATTTACAGTGTAATTTGTTGCTGTTCATATTGTGAAATTACCACATTCGTCCTTGGTAGTACTTGTATTCTCTAACACAATTACCTTCTGGATATATGGAGAAATCACTAAAAACAACTTTTAGCAAGTTGTAATGCTATGTGGCACAGCATCAATCACTGTAATCACTATGGGATCTATGCCATTTTGTACTCTACAAGAGAAACACTGTGCTTTCTCATTAACATCTATCAACTTTCCCACCTACACACATGGCAACCATCACTAAACTCTCTGCTTCTTTAAAGTTAACTTTAGATGTTAAAAACCTTTAATTTTTCTATGTGTGGCATACTTCAAATAACCTCTTGATCTACATTTTCACAAATGGAGGATTTCCTTTAAGACTCAATAAAATATCATTGTATGAATGAATTTTACCCATACAACTAAGGCGATGGTTTGCATGTAAAATGTCCCTTAAAGGCCATGTGTTGAAGACTTGGATGCAAGGTGCTTTGTTACTCTGAATTTAACATTATGCACTTTCCAACCTCATCAGCCTATTAATCCATAGATATATTGGAGGAAGACTGCCTCTGCATGTGTGCTTTCAATCAGTGTAACACCTGTCTGTCACTCTGATTCTTAAGCTTTCTCACATTTGGTATTTATACTAAATCTCATTTTGAGTTTGTACATGTTTTCTGATGTTATAAGAACCATAAAAACCTTTCACACAGTATTTACATAGGCTTTCTCTTCAGTGGCAGTCCCTTCATGATTTTCATGGTAAGTGAAAAAATGGAAGTGTTTCCCATATTGCTTGCATACATATGGCTTCCCTCTTATATGAATTCTTTCATGAACTTGAATGCACTGAGAAAAATAAAACATTTCCCTTTTATTTCACATGTTCTGATTCTCCATTCTATGAATTTTCAGGTATATAATACCTGGGCACTGATTTTTAAATACTGCATACAAAGAAAGGGCTTCTCTGCACTGTCCTTTCATGTCAGTGCAAGTCACTTTTATGTATTCAGTTAACTTCCTCTTTTAATTTTTTAATATCTATGATGATTACCAGAATAACTGAAAGGCCTTTCCATATTGCTTACATACAGAGGGATTTTCCTCATTGTGAGTCCTTTCATGTTTTTGACAGTGACTGTGTCTGGTAAAAGCTTTCCCACATTGGTTACATACATAGGGTTTCTCACCAGTGTGAGTCCTTTCATGTGTTTTACAATGACTTTGTCTCTTGAAAGCTTTCCCACATTGCTTACACACATAAGGTTTCTCACTAGTGTGAGTTCTTTCATGTGTTTTACAATGACTCTGTCTCTTGAAAGCTTTCCCACATTGCTTACATATATAGGGATTATCCCCAGTGTGAGTCCTTTCATGTATTTTACATTCACTCTGCCTGCTAAAAGCTTTTCCACAATGGTTACATACATAGGGTTTCTCTCCCGTGTGAGTCCTTTCATGTATTTTACATACACTGTGCCTGCCGAAAGCTTTCCCACATTGCTTACACACATAGGGTTTCTCCCCAGTGTGAGTCCGTTCATGTATCTGACAAGAACCATGTGTGCTGAAAGCTTTCCCACACTGCTTACATACATAGGTTTTTTCCCCAGTGTGAGTCCTTTCATGTGTTTGACAAGAACTGTGTGTACTGAAAGCTTTCCCACATTGCTTACATACATATGGTTTTTCCCCAGTGTGAGTCCTTTCATGTGTTTGACAATTACCGTGTGTGCTGAAAGCTTTCCCACATTGCTTACATACATAGGGTTTTTCCCCAGTGTGAGTTCGTTCATGTCTTCGACAATGACTGTGCGTGCTAAAAGCTTTGCCACATTGCTTACATACATAGGGTTTCTCCCCACTGTGGGTCCTTTCATGTATTTTACATACACTGTGCCTGCTAAAAGCTTTCCCACACTCCTTACATACATAGTGTTTCTCCCCAGTGTGAGTTTGTTCATGTATTAGACAAGAACTGTGTGTGGTAAAAGCTTTTCCACACTGATTGCATACATAGGGTTTTTCCTGAGTATGAGTCCTTTCATGTGTTTGACAGTTACCATGTATGCTGAAAGCTTTCCCACATTGCTTACATACATAGGGTTTCTCCCCACTGTGACTCCTTTCATGTATCTGACAATTACCATGTGTGCTGAAAGCTTTCCCACATTGCTTACATACATAGGGTTTCTCCCCAGTGTGAGTTCGTTCATGTCTTTGACAATAACTGTGTGTGCTGAAAGCTTTCCCACATTGCTTACATACATAGGGTTTCTCCCCAGTGTGGGTTCTTTCATGTATTTGACAAGAACTGTGCCTGTTGAAAGCTTTCCCACATTGCTTACATACATAGGGTTTCTCCCCAGTGTGAGTTCGTTCATGTCTTTGACAATGACTCTGTATGCTGAAAGCTTTCCCACATTGCTTGCATACATAGGGTTTTCCAACAATGTGAATACTTACATGATTACCAAATGAAGTGTTATTATTTATGGATTTCCAAGAGTGTTCATAGGATTTTGTTCCAGTGTGAGCACTTTGTTTCTGAATATCATAGTGATAATTCAAATCTTTTCCATGTTGTATACATATATAGGTATTCATGCTACTATGATTTCTTTCCTGGATTTGAACATAGTTGGGTGTACTGAAGGCTCTCACATCTTGCTTACATTCAAAGAATTTCTCTTCAGTGTTACTTCCTTCAGTGCAATCAGAGCAGGATCTTCCACACTGCTTATATCCATATGTTTTTTCTTCAGGATTTGTCTTTGCATGTTTCTGAATGGACTGAAAGTCAGTGGAGGTTTTCTCATGTCTGTTACAATTAGACAGCTTCTGTTCAAATCCATGGAGCTTATATGATTTGAGTCCACCATTATGTATGATGGGCATGGTTGGTGATGAATGACCAATCAGAGGCTTTCCACATGCAAGGCTTTCACCTTTTATACCAAGCAGTTTCAAGTGCACAGTTATACTGGAAGTCATAAAAACTTTTTCTCCATATTGATACCATAATTTATATTGAGAGCATTTATCTACCTCTGCACTTCTGTCAAAGAAAAAAAAAAACAAAACCAAAATAACTAGTCACATTTAAAAGTGTCTTTATATTAATGGTTTATCAGGAGATCTGATTTGATGGCCCCTAAGCATATATGATCATGAATCTACTGTACACTCTGGATTATGCCTTGGAAACAGCTTTTACCGAAACAGTATTTGGGAGTTTGGAAGTGATATATTAGCAGTATATACTAGTTACTTTCATTTTGAACAATTGGTACATATGTATACCATATGTTATTTTTCATACCTTTTTCCTTCATGACTGTACCCCTCCCCCTGACACTGAGCCTCTTCACCCTCTCCAAAATGTCTGCCTCTCTCTTTTCTACCATCTCTGCTTTATTTTACTTAATTCATATTTTGCATCTCATATAAAATACAACATGTGGTATTAAATATTCTGTGTTTATCTTATTTAACATAATTTGGGTTGCAGATCCATGCATTTATTGGCAAACGACATTTTATTCTCCTTTATGGCTGAATACCATTCCATTATATATACACACCTCATAATTTTCAGTGCTGGAGACTGAACCCAGGGTTTTAACACTGAGCTAGCTACATTCTCAAGAGTTCTTTATCTTTTTAGTATGAGGTTGAGTCTTGTCAATCACTATGTTATGCAGGCTGAGCATGAATGTGCCTCAGCTTCTCAGTATACTCCATCCTGCTTGGGCTATACCATTTTTCCTTTCTACTCATCTCTGAATGGGCATCTAGGATGTTTTTCAGAGCTTTACTTTTGTAAGTTTTACTCTTACAAACATAAGTATGCATGAATTAGTATAATACAATTACTTTAACTTTGGGGGAATACACCCAGTAGAAGTACAGCTGGATAAAATGAAATTTCTATTTTTACTTTTTTGAGGGACTTCTATATACATTTCCATAGATGTTATAATACAATGACATTCCCACCAACGTTACGGGTTGGTGTCTTCTAATACTGTACTTCAGAACATAAATGGACTAAATGCTTTTGAAGATTTCTTGAAAATAGCTATTATCAAAACAGGGGTACTCATCTGGATTTGGAATAGTTCCTCAAAGTTATCAATGTTGCAAATATTGAATGTGTATACCACATTTAAAAACATACAGCATTAATTATATAATTTGATAAGAAAGCAGTCTTTTGAAAATATACGTACATGTCATTAGGTATTCTGCACTTGACTCTCATCTAAACACAAAATTTTTAATATATACCTATAATGCCTAGCCAGGGATTTAGCTCAGTGGTTCCGCTGCTTACCTCTCAAGTGCAAGGTCCCCAGTTCAATCCCCAGTACCAAAAAAAAAATGCCTAAAACAATTTTATATGACAGTTTCATAATTTTGAGCTTTGAAAATAATTTATTATTATACATTAGATAATGTCACTTGTGGCATAATGTCAATACAAACATTTCAGATATTGAAATATTTCAAATATTCAATTTTCAGATTCTAGACACTAAACATATATGCCTCTTTGGAGAAATTTTGTGCAATTAAAGAAATCTGAACATGGCCTCATTTTGTTTGTTTGTTTTTTTGATTTTTAAGACAAGGTCTGCCTACATAGTTCAGCCCAGCCATGTACTTACTGTAGCACAGGCTGGCCTCAAACTCCTGGCAATCCTCCTGCATCAGATGTCCAAGTGCTGGTATTATAGGCATGGCCACCATGCCTGGCTCTCTGTATTTTTTTTTTTTTAACATGGCCTCATTCATGCAGTCTGCTTGGTTTTAACATTTCTGACCTTTGGGAAACAGTGTTGTGAGTGAAAATCACCTTAAATTTTTCCTGTAAGTTTTGTACTCATCTTCAATTTGCTGGTCATCCCAGTTTCTTCCTAAAGTATAGAAAAAGAAATGTAATGAGTTACTACATTATAGAAAAAGTATTAGCTTTCAGTTAGATTCATGATATAATGTGACCATTCCCAGAAGATTTATGAAAATATTTCCATATTCCAACGAAGTAAATTGTACTGATGAGCAATAACCAATGCTCTCTGCATAAATGAGAACTGATTTCTTCCTTACCTACAGCAGCCACATTCCTAAAGTTTTCCCACATCACATCTCTGTGGAGCTTCTTCTGGGATGGATCCAGCAAAGCCCACTCCTCTGTAGTGAAGTTCACAGCCACATCCTCAAAGGTCACTGCCTTCTAAATCATCAGAAATATATTTCCAGGAAGAACAGTGAGAATCACAATATGAAATATTTCAAATCTACTCAAAAAACCAAAATTAAGCTGAGTCCCACAAGTGGTTACTTCATGCCTTGGTCATCAAACACTTAATTTTCATCCACATGCATTTGTGACACAGAAATTTTGATGCTAGATGTGAATTCACTGCTAATGAAACAGCAGAATGAGAATACTGGTTCACCTGCTGGCTAACCCATTTTATTTCCACACTATCTGCAAAGCATGGTTTGTGGAGAGAGCCTACTCAATCAGACATAGGGTAAAAAGAACTGAGGTAGATGAATATCTAATGACTTGCTCTGATAGAACACAGAAAACATATCTGTTTTCAAATTATTATTTAGGAAATAGATTCCTTCCTCTTCTGATCGTATTTAGACAGCATTAGGAAACTTGAAACTGGTTTCATAGACAAAACTGTAATGAAATACAAAGTGAAATTCATGAATGGTAATTTAAAATGGTAATGAAAAGTATTACAGTATTCACTGGAGAATGTCTAACAATGAAATTAGATTAAAGACATTATCATATAGCTCAATGACATGAAATACTTTCCTGTCATAGAGATATAAAATTTTCAAATGTGTAATAGTGTAACAAGAGAATGGATCGATCAACTGAATGCCATGCCCTCAGCCACAGGATAGGGCTACACACCCAGCCCACAGAGGATCATAGGACTGAGTGTCTACTCCAGCCCATATGCCCAGCCCAGAGAGAGCCCCAAAACAGACCAGTCAGTCTGAAATTAAGGACACATGGTAAATTACATAGAAGTACTCAAAGAGACCAAAGGAAAGGGAAGAAAGATCATCTAGCAGCTACTAGACAACACTAAAAAGACCAACCTAAGGCTAATTGGAGTTACAGAAAAACCAGAAGATAACATAGATGAAATTATTAATGTGTTTACAGAAATCATAGAAAAATCCCCAAATATGAGAAAAAGTTAAAAACAGAAGTAAATGAGGCTTAGAGAACACCAGAAAACTACGATAAAAAAAGGGGCTCACCAAGGCATATCCTTATTACTGCCAAATATCCAATAACAAGAACAAAAATTTAAAACAGAGAAAATCCCAAAATCACCTATAAAGGTAAACCAATTAGTATTACAACAGACATCTTAACACAAACCTTAAAGGCCAGAAGTACTTGAAGTGATGTGTTTCAAGCCCTAAGAGTGAATAACTTCCAACCTAGTTTAACTTACCCAGCAAAGCTCTTTTTCATTATCGATGGAGAAATAAGGACATTTCATGAAAAAGTCCAGCTCAAGAGACATATGAATGCTAAACCAGCATTTCAGAAAATACTCAAGAATAACCTAGATAGAAACACTGAAGCCAATACAAACATTCCTCATTTAATGACTTGTTTTAATGACTGCATTCACAACTGAGGCATGTTTTTTCTGACTTATGACTTACCTTCTTTTCGTATAGTTCTGCACATACTGACAGAGCCTCAATGTCTTTCTCTGTACAGTACATCTTGTTTATGCAGTACTCTAATTTTGCTGATTATACTGTATAGCACAGTAATGTATTTTATGTTGTTATATATAATAGTACTGCAAAGAAGAGTTATGCAAATAAAAGCAACGTGAGCAAGTTGGACTTTTCTTTGATCATTTCTTTGTCCTGAATATTGTAAAGTGTATACTGTATACAATTCCTCCTTTAGCACACCACTCATTTAGAGACCTAATCACAGGAACAGGACTCAGGCATTAAATGAAAAATGCACATGGCCTATTGTACTTTAGGTACATTCATTAAGCATGTTGTTCAGATAAGCACAGCATTATTGAAAAGACAAATGTCTCCAGATTATGCATTATTTCTAAAATGTCTAATGCTTAGGACAAATAAGCTACCTTATACATTTTGTATACTGAGACCAAAAAAAAGGCAACCTCAAAAAACATATGGTTTCCTTGTTTTGAGGCAGAAGGCAGTGAATTGGAGCACAGCTTTATAAGACCTATTGATCACACATGATACAGGCAAAACAGCTGTGACAAAGGGCCAGAAAAATTTCAGTGCACTCTTTCTATTGGGCTTAATTCTAAAGAGTATTTGCTTCCAACAGTTGCTCAGTGGATAATAAAGCTGATTCATTTGGAGTTATATAAATTCTCAGATATAAACAAACTCTTTAGAAGTGATGTTACCTCTGCAACTTTCTGGTATGTAGAAATGCCTCATATCGTATGGGTGTACATATTATCTCAAGGGTTATATATACACTTCTGAATCACAGGAAACAATTGAAAAATTAATTATCACTGCTATTCTTGGCTCTATGATCGTATTATGTGGGGTTTTTGTTTGTTTTTTAAGACAGGGTTGCTTTGTGTAATTCAGGTTAGCCCTGAATTCACTATGTAGCCCAGGCTGGCCTTGTACTCCTGGAGGAGATCCCTCCTTTCTCAGCCTCTCAACTGCTGGGATTACAGGCAGATACCACCAGGTCTGGTGGTTTTATGTGCTTAATTATTGTCTTACATCCTTGGCTAGTAAGCTCCTTTATATGTCTTATATATAGATAGATATAAGAATATATATATTATATATATTATACTTATATGTCTTTCTGTTCTCCAAGGTGTTCACTGCAGAAGTGGACAGAACAGTAGCTCCATTAGCACCAGTTTCACTGTCAAAGATACTTGCATTTACAGTGAGTTTTATTGAGTCAAGCAGGTTCATGGTTTTGTCATATCTTGTTAGTAATATTTTAATTTCATTGGTCTCTTGCAATGATCCGCAGAAGCTCCTTTATTAATGAGCCAAAATTGCATTTTAAGACACAGCTTTTTTAAAATTAGTACAGGTTTGCCATACAAAATGATCACATTCATCATGTGGAATTTGTACCTGTACATAACACATCTCAATTTTTTTTTCCCATTCCCTTCCACTTCCTTCAACCTTCTTCCCCTTTGCATTTACAAAAGCTTTGTTTCCATTTTTTCTTCCATTCTTTTTTTAAACCCCTTTTCCTATCCTTCCCTCCTCCTCCCTTATTCCTCTTCCCATCTCAACAAGTTTTTCCCACTACCCAGTATCTGTTCTCCAGTTTGCTCCTTACTTATCCTTTGGGTTTCTCATAGGAGAGAAACAATGCAATATTTAAATTTGTGTATCTGATTTATTTCATTTAAAATTATGGTCTCGAGATGCATGTATTTGCCTAAAAAATGTCTAAAGTTTATCCTTTTTTATGGGAGAATAGTAATCCACTGTATATAAGTACCACATTTTATTTATCCATTCATCTGTTGATGGGCAATTCAGCCAGCCAAAGAACTTGTGTGTAGGCAATGACAGGACACAGTGAAACCTAAGGGAAGGTAGAAAATTGAATGAGGCACTTTGCTTCATAGCACAGACTATAATACTTTATAAGTTTACTTATTTTTAGCAAAGAAAAACATGCTGTGAAGGGAATATAATCATTTCATAAACAAAGAAACTGGAGTAATATGACAGTAGTATGCAAATGAATTAATACAAAAGGGAAGGAAATATTGAAGTGTCTCAGATAGGCAATGTACTTCATTCAAGGTCACAAAGGAAAATTACATTATGAAGACTACTAATATTTCTAAGCACGAGTGCCAGAATGACCCACAGGCAATCACTTTATTGTGAAGCAAAAACATTGCACCTTTTGTGTAGTTCACAGTCCTCTCCTCACATGTTGAAAATGTCTCCTTCAACACATTAATTACACCACACGAATGATCAGACCTGGAGTCATCTGATGGTTAGCCTCAATGGTCAACCTGACTGCTTTTAGAGATGCCTGTCATATTTGTAAAGCGTATGTCTGTGTGGGTCTGAATCATGCATAAAGGCAGGGCTTTACTATCTGTTCTGTGGCTCCTTCCACTCAAGACTTTCTCTGCCCTCTGTTTCATGCCCATCAAGAAGTGGGCAGCTATCATTTTCCATTTTATTCTATCATGATACTTGTTTTGAGCCTGGAGAAATTGGACTAATACTCTTACAAAAATGACCTAATAGGCTGGGGATTTAGCTCAGTGGTACAGATGCCTGCCTCCCAAGCACAAGGCCCTGAGTTCAATCCCCAGTACGAAAAAAAAATGACCTAATATAATGCCTTTCCTCTTCAGTTGTGCACATGATACATATTGTCTAATCAACAAAAACAATACAATTAACTTGCTTCATTGTCTGACCTAAAAAAACTATCTAAATGAGTCTCTAACATTCCCTTCTCACATATTCTTTGTATGTACAAATTCTTGTCTGATAACAGCAATACTTTTATGTAAAAACAAGCATTTTCCAGAAAAAGCCTCATGGAAATCAGTTAAACTTCAGAAAGCAGAGCCTACCAAAACCATGTACACATGAGATACCTTCTTTTCAGCAGTCTGAAGGTTGTTACATTTACAGATCTTCTAGAGTTTTCAATCCACGTAGATGCAGGGGGTAGGGGGCTGTAATGGAAGGGAATTCTTCAGGACAAAATGTACTGAGGACAGCTACAGTGCCATTTGCTTTTTAACAGGGTCTCAGTGTAAAGTCACTCACCTTTAAATTCCTGCTGGCAAGTTCATGTTATTTGTCTACTTCTCAGCAACATTGATAAGTTAAGTGAGACAAAGGTACTCAATCCAAATCTTTCAGCACTAAGCAAGAATCTTCTTAGTCCTAACCCTGATTTTCATGAGACAAAATGTGCAGATCAAATAATCAAAATAGAATTATCCTTTTTTCCCTGTGCATTGGTGGTTACCTCACCATTGTACTTGAATACTGCTCTGTGCCTAGAATTTACATGTTTTGTTTACCTTCTGAAAATCATCTCTTCATACAACTCCACTGACTAGGTTGTCTTTTTTTTTTTGGTACCGGGGATAGAACTCGGGTCACCACTGAGCTAAGTCCTCGGCCCTAGGTTGTCTTTTTTTGTAACAGCAGAGCATAACATTAATTTTGTCATAAAGTGCAATAAACATAAGAGTATTACACCCACATTTATTCTTCAGAATATTTCTATTGATGAAATATCAATTTTAATTTTATGAGTTTTATTTTATTAAACAATGAGTAACAGGAAAAATATTTAAAAATAAACTTTTGAATTTTTAATATTTATTGTTTATAGAAAAGCAGCAAAATTTTCAACATCAACTGTTTTTTGGGTTACAATGCCTAAAAATTAACAACAGAAATAAATTCCTATATGAGCTACAATGCAAATACTAATAGAACTCTAAAAAAATCTTTAATTATCACACCTATCTTCACACATAACAACAGCATGATCCACACACACATGTATTGCTATCGACTGCACATGTGCTTTGTTTTCCTTTCCTATGTGGCAAGCTATTCCTGTCATCTCTCTTCTCTTCCTATTTTGTCAAGAGCTTCCCACTATGTTGTACAACACATACTTAGCAGGGAAATAAGATATAAATAAAATAAAATATGAAATGTATGAATACTTAGAATAGACAGCAACATTTTTACATCAGCTGTGTACTTGCTTATAAAACCTAAGAGAACATCCAAAGTCAAAACCTATATGAACTAAAATGAAACTATTAATAGTACTGTACAACAAAAATAATCTTTGCTTCAACTGTCACAACCAAGACAGTCTTCACATGACAACTTCATGTTCCAAGCACATGTCTTGCTTATACTGACAGCAGATGTGCTTACTTTCCTATGTGGTAGGGCATTCTTGTCACCTCTTTTCTCTTCCTGTTTCGACAGGAGCTTCCTCTGTTGTAAATGATCTCTGATCTTCCTCTGTTGTAAATTTCTTATGAGAAATTTAAGAACTCTAAGAAAATTTCTCCATGGTATTTTGTACTTGTTATTTTCTTTGTAAACTGTCAAACTATTTATGTCACACACACACAAAACCTTCCCTTTATAAATTCATCTCCCAATGGGATTACAGGTGTTTCTATGAAGCTTTAAGATACAGATTAAGATGAGATTTGTATATGCACCAATTCCTCATGATGAATATATGTTATGTATATAAAATATATACAAATGCAACCATTATACTAAAAAAAAAAAAAGATATGCTCAGCTAAGAAGGTCTCCCATACCCAATTTAAAAAAAGGAGTAGGAGAGCCAGGCATGGTGGTAAATACCTGTAATCTCAGCATTTGGCAGGAGAATTCATGAGTTCAAGATCAGCTTGGGCAACAGAGTAAGACTCTGTTTAGAAATACATACACACACACACACACATATATATATATACACACAAACACACACACATACACACACACATACACACACACACATACACACACACACACACACGCAGGAAATCTCTGCAGAAATGTTATCAAGTTAGTATGATCTTTACCTGAACATGGGCAACATGGTTACAAAAGACTATAACACCTATGTATACAGATTTTTCTTAGCAAGATAAAACATGAACTAGTATATCACATGAGTTTGTTAGAAAATAGCTTCTCATCTTGGCAAGAAGCTAAATGATAGCATTGTCCCTAGCATATGTGATGCCCTAGTTGCAATCTGAAGTACTACATACACACAGACACACACACAGTCATACAATCACACATATACATGCATGCACACTCACTCAGCCAAAATATAATTAAGTGATATTTGTATATTTTATCAAATGTTAGGATAGTTCAGCAATAGAAACATAAATCAACCAAGAAAAACCTCATGTAATTATTTGAATCTTGCCATAAACATGTTTTCTAAATCTCAATTTCTATTAATTATTCATTAAATGTCTATAATAAAAAGCTGAGAGGGATTAGTAAATAGACAAAGTACATATACCATGAAACTAATATATGGGACTCTAAATAGAGACACGCTACATGAATTCTTTTAGGATCAGAAATTAGTCAAGGACATTCACTGTCCCCACTGTTCTGTCACATGAGACCAAAATTCATGTGTCATGAGGATTGAAATGGAAGAGGCCAAATCATTATCCACAGATGATGAAAGGATCAAGATGTAACATGACAAGAAGATCTGTCTTGTCAGAGATTAACTGAAAAATATTATAGTCTTTCTCATAGTTTTAATACTAAAACTGCATGAATGCAAAAAAGCCAAAGATTTGGAATAAAAAAAAAACATAAGGAATAGCTCTCAAATCTTTTTTGTAAATTAAGGTTAGTATTCACATAGTAACTACAGAGAAACAAATAGTCTTTGGTTTGTTTAAGGTTGAGACATACTAGAAGTTTAAAGAATGATTTGTTGGGCCAGGGATTTAGCTCAGTGGTTCCGCTGCCTGCCTTGCATGCATAAGGTCCCGAGTTTGATCCCCAGTACCAAAAAAAAAAAAAAAAAAAAAAAAAAGAAAAGAAAATAAAAGAATGATCTGTTATTTTTTCTCTTTTGTTTCTTTCTGTACCGGGAATCAAATTCAGGGCCTTATGATTGCCAGGCAGATGCCATGCTGCTGAGCTATATCACCGGCCCTGTTATTAATAGAATCAAAAGTGAAAAAAATGTACTCATGTGAATACCATGAACATTTTAGGGAAGAAATTATGTTTAAAAACACACATTATTAGAAGACTGAACTTTTATCAATTTTTCCATAAACTTCTAATGTCAGCTTTAAAAGGAATTATCACCGGGGATATGGCTCAGTGATTCCAGTGCCTGCCTTGCAAGCACAAGGTAATGAGTTTGATCCCCAGTACCAAAAAAAAAAAAGAGAAAGAAAAGGAATTATCAGACAGACCATTCTGCTACTTGTCTCAATCTATGCCAATATTTTGCTTTATATAAGAAAATTCTCACATATCAATGTAAAGACTATCAACATTGAGAAATACTCATACACTTCCAAGAATTTATATATCTACCTTTATAAAATATTATCAACATATTCTTTAAAAATCAGCCATATACTCATAGAGAGAAATACTATGCACAGATAAAATCTGACAGCCAGGCAGTTGGGTAGGTTGAGGCAGAAGAAAACCACAAGTTCTTTCTCTTTCTGGGTGTTTTTTTGGAGACAGTGTCTTTGTACATAGTTCAGACTGGTGTTAAACTCACTATGTACCCAGGCTGGCCTCCAACTCAAGGCAATCCTTTTGCCTCAGCCTACCAAGTGTTGAGATTTCAAGGATACACCACCACGTTCAGCAAGGTCACCTGCACACATAGGGAATCACTGTTTTAAAAAAACCAAAAGGGCCAGGGATTTAGCTTAGTGGTTCTGCTGCCTGCCTCACAAGCGCCAGGACCAGAGTTCAATCCCTAGTACCAAAAAACAAACAAACAAAAAAACCAAAAGAAAAGGCCTGCCCAGAGAGGAGCTACATGGGCACAAGGGCTCCCACTGGAGGCCCACCATTCCACTGGTGTGTGCAGATCCCTGGGAGCAGCTGTGTGGCCCAGACTGGTGCAGCTCCAGGAGGATCCCAGCCAGGGCTCCACCCTGACCCCAGAGGCTCGGGCACACCCGCCCAATCCAAAGGCCCACCCAGAAAGGGGCTGCATAGTCACACAGGCTTCAGCCAGTGGCTCACATCAGCCAGAGCCAGGGAACTGCCTGGAGAAGAGCTGTACAGGCACACAAGCAATACCCAGAGGCTCCCCCCGATACCACTGATAAGTGTGAGGAGACCCTAGGCAAAACCTGTACAGACAACAGAAACTGGGGTGCACAGCACCCAACCAAAGGCCCTCCCAGACAATAGCTACACAGGGGCACCAGCGAGAGGCACAACTAGATACTATCCCAAGTGTGCTCAGGTCCCAACCAGAAGCCCATCCAGACAACAGGTCAGCTTAGGGATCTAGAAGGCCACCACTATGAACCTACAAATTGGTGTACTGGTGAGCAGCACAGTAAAGGCTGTTCGGTGGCTTGCTGAGAATTGAAGACCACTGGGTGAGCAAAAAGTCACCTCAACAAAGACACAGCAGACTGCATCTGTTGAAATGAGAAGACATGTAAATAAGTGCCAAAACCAGACTTCCAGATCACTTAAGGAAACCCCAAAGGGCAATGAGATAGAACAATCTGATGATACTCAACAACCTGGACGACTCCCTGAATTGGCAACGAAAACGGACCTAGAAAAAATATTAGAAATAATTTCTCAGATAACAGCAAAGATTGTGCCCATAGTGCAAGACATGATTAATAAATCTAGAGCAGACACAGATAAAAAAACAGAGGAACTGAGGAATATGATGGAATCCCAAAATAGGAAACAAATGGAATCCATAAAACAGATCGAAACAGATTTCCAGGAGATTAAAAACTCCACTGAAAGTTTATGCAGCAGAATGAGCCAATGCAAGGACAGAATATCAGATATAAAAGATAAGACTGCAATTAGTGACCAGGAAAAGAAAAATTTCTTTTTTAAAAAAATTAAAAAAATTTTTTTTTCCCATTAAGTATATTGGTACACTTTAGGTATAAAATACATGTATATATATCATTGGGATCTTGTATCATTACATGAATATCTTGGTTCTTATTTTTTTCCCCTTCCCCTGACCTCCCTTCACCTCCTCTACACTTCTCTGTTTGCAAAGATTTTGTTTCCATTTTTTTCCTTTTCTCATATTTTTTCCCCTTCTTTCATTTCCCCTACCTCTCCCACTTCCCCTATTCTTTAGGCCTTTATTTCCTATTACACAATATCAATTATATATCTTTAAAAATAATATATGAAGACCTAGGAGACATTACCACAGATTTTACAGAGTTGAAAAGGATGTAGAAATATTTCAAAAATCTGTTTTAAAATAAATTTGACAACTTCTAAGGAGTACTTTGGAAGACAAATTAATGAAACTAACTCTGGAGGAAATAGAAAATTTGAATAGCACCTATTAAAGAAAGCATATTCTTAGCTTGAAAATCTAACTATATGACAACAACAGGCTCATATATAACTTAACTGATAAATTATATCAAACATTTAAAGCAGAAAAAAAGAAGGAACACTTCTCCCCTCATTTTAGGAAATCAACATTGTGCTAATCCTAAAACTGGATAAAGATAATAGAAGAAAAAAGGATGAACATAGATAGAAATTTGTTTAACAAAACAAACTTTTAGAAGTCAGATCTGGCAGTATGTAGAAAGTGGTTTTGTTATAGGGATGGCAGTGTTGGTTCAGCATTGGAAGATCCACCCCCAAAAGTCATCATTTTAACAGAGGAAAGAAAAAAGCCATATGATCCTGTCAGGAGTTGCAGAAAAAGTATTGGACTAAATTCCACAGCTGTTCATGGGAAAAGCTATCAGGAAACTAGAAGTAGAACAGAACCTTCTCAACAGATTTAAAGACATGTACTCCATAGAGAACACCTTATATAAATGGAGAAGATACAATGCTTTCTCCTTAAGGTGTGGAACAAGGGCAGATATGCTTACTCTTTATCTGTCCATTAAACTTTGAAACCTAGGCCCAACGAAAATAGTCCGGCAATAAAATGACACACTTAGGATAGGATTGGCAAGGGAGAAGCAAAATCTTTATATGTAGATGAGATGATCATCTACAGAGAAAATACTAAGAAATCTCTAGGAGCCCTTAGAACTTGTATTTGAATTTAGTAGGATTAGAAAACACGAGGTATATATAAAAATTCAGGTCTATATATACTTGCTATAAATGAAAAATTGGATATTGAAATTTAAAAGTTATGTAGAAGTACAAAGGACCTAGAAAACTTAAAAAACAAAGCAAAAAAAAAAAAAAACAAAAAAAACTAGTGTTGGAAGACGTTTAATACTTAATTTTAAGACTTTTTCTAAAGCTACAGTAATTAAGGCAGTGTTGGTGTATGGAAAGACAGATAGATAATTTGAATAAAACAAAATCTAGAAATAGAACCACACATAAATGGTCCACTAAGTTTTGAAAGATTATTTAACATTAACATTTTATAGAACACAAACTCAATTCAAGAGCCGAGGAAAAGATAGTGTTTTCAGCAAATGGCAATAGAACATCTGATATCCGTACATAAAAAATTAACGTCAACCCTTTGTTTCCATACATAAAAATAACTTGAAGGGATCTATGAACCTAAATATGAAAGCCTAAAAGTATAAAACTTTAAGAAGAAATTATAAGGGAAAATGTTTATGAATTTAGGGTAGGCAAGAACTACCTAAGATACAAAAAACATGATGTATAAAAGAAAACAATTGATAAATGAGATTCCATCAAAATTTAGAACTTTAAATGACACCATTAAAATGAAAAGTAGTCCTTAAACAGACCACATTTACAATGCATATAACCTATGAGCAGAATATATAAAGAACTCTTACAGCTCATTAATAGACAACCCAATTAAAAAGTAGACAAAAGATGATAAATAGCCAGCACAAGGAAAGGTGTGCAACTCTAGAATCAGAAAAATACTAATCAGTACAATAACAAGATTGAATTATACACTCATTAGGGAGATGAAGTTAAAAGCTTTAAAAGCCTTGTCATGACTTTTCTTTTTGTTGGATTCTCCCCCTTTGCATTTAATTTGTCACGCCCAATGGATTCATTCTGTTGGGCTTCCTGGGGTTGTGATCCTCATTGTCTTTTCCTAGGATATTGTCTAAAATTTTTTGGAGTGTTGGTTTGGTATTCATGAAGTTCCTGAGGTACTCTTTATCATGAAAATATCTTATTTCTCCATCAATTTTGAAAGATAAGTTTTGCAGGGTACATCAATCTGGGTTGGAGGCTGTTTTCCTTTAGGGCTTGAAATACATCACTCCAAGCTTTCCTAGCAGGTGGCAAAACTGCTGAGCTAAATCCCCAGCCCTATGTGTAGATTTTTTTTTGATCAAGGCTAGCTGGAGTCCTATATGACTCACTTATCTGTATGTCAAGTTCTTTTCCCTTGCTTGGGAAGTTTTCTGCTATCACTTCTGTGAACATTTTTTTTATGCCATCTGCACTCTCCTGTTTCTTCATTGACTCCAACCAGTCTTATGTTATTCTTCTTTGCATCATCTAGCAGCTGCTGGATTGATTTCTTGTATTCCCTTACAATTTTAAAGCAATTTTTCTTTTCCTGGTCACTAATTGCAATCTTATCTTCTCTATGTGAAATTCTATCCTCACATTGGTTCATTCTGCTGCACAGACTTTCGATGGAGTTTTTAATCTCCTGGAAATCTGTTTGCATCTGTTTTATGGATTCCATTTGTTTCCTTTGTTGGGATTCCAACTTGTTCCTCAGATCCTCTATTTTTTTATCTGTATCCTCTCTAGATTTATTAATCATGTCTTGCACTATGAGCACAGTCTTTGCTGTTATCTGGGTAATTATTTCTGATTTCATTTTTCCCAGATCCTCTTTTGTTGCCAGTTCAGGGAGTCCAGGTGGTTGAGTATCAGATTGTTCTGTCTCATTTCACTTTGTGGTTGCTGTAGGTGATCTGGAAGTCTGTTTTTGAGGCTTCTTTACATGTCTTCTCATTTCCAAGAGGGGTGGGGGTGTGCTTCTGGCACTCACACAGCTCAACTTCTCTGCCCTAGGAGTGTGGAATGGTGGGAGGGGAGCTTCCTTCTGGGTGCTGGGACCAGCTCAGCTTCTCTGCCCTAGGAGCATGGAATGGTGGTGGGAGAGCTTCCTTCCGGGTGCTGGGCCTGGCTCACTTTCTCTGCCCCAGGAGCATGGAATGGCGGTGGGGGGGCTTCCTCCTGGGTGCTGGGACCTGCTCAGCTTCTCTGCCCTAGGAGCGTGGAATGGCGGTGGGGGAGCTTCCTTCTGGGTGCTCGGACCAGCTTCGCTTCTCTGCCTTAGGAGCATGGAATGGTAGCGGGGGAGCTTCCTTCTGGGTGCTGGGACTGGCTCACCTTTTCTGCCCTACGAGTGTGGAATGGTGGCGGGGAAGCTTCCTTCTGGGTCAAAATTTCTTAAAAATAGTAAGGGACTATGAGAAATCAATCCAGCAGCTGCTAGATGATGCAAAGAAGAATAACATCAGAATGAAGAAACAGGAGAGAGTGCAGATGACATAAAAAAACTGTTCACAGAAGTAATGGCAGAAAACTTCACAAGCAGGGGAACAAACCTGAAACAGAGATAAGTGAGGCATACAGGTCTCCAACTAGCTGTGATAAAAAAATCTACACAGAGGCATATAATACTTAGGATTGGAGAAGCCCAACAGAAGAACAAAATTCTACAAGCAGTGAAAAGAAAAGCAGCAAATCACATACAATGCAAAACTCATCAGAATCACAACAGAGTTTTCAACACAAACCCTAAAATCAAGAAGAGCATGGAGTGACATTATTGCAAGCCCTAAAGGAAAACAGCCTCCAACCCAGATTGGTGTACCCTACAAAACTATCTTTCAAAATTGATGGAAAAATAAGATACTTGCATGACAAAGAGCACCTTAGGAACTTCACGAATACAAAACCAGCACTCCCAAAATTTTTAAACAATATCCTAGAAAAAGACAATGAGGACCACAACCTTAGGAAGCCCTCAGGAAGTCCATTAGGCTCGACAAGAAATTAAATGCAAAGGGGGAGAATCCAACAAAAAGAAAAAGTCATAACAAGGATAAGTCAATACATATCAATTATAACCATAAATGTTAATAGTCTCAATTCACCAGTCAAAGGAAATAGACTGGCAGAGTGGGTCAAGAAGCAAGATCCAACAATATGCTGCATACAAGAAACACACTTAATTTAAAAAGACACCCATAGACTGAAAGTTAAAGGGTGGAAAACAATACTCCATGGGACAGGAACCCATGAAAAAACAAGAATAGCTATCTTCTTTGTAGATTAAGTGGATTTCAAACCAACACTGATTAAGAGAGACAAAGAAGGACACTACATCCTTGTAAAGGGAACAATCCAAGAGGAAGAGATGACAATCATAAATATCTATGCACCAAACACTAGTGCACCGAACTATATAAAACAAATACTAATGGACATGAAAAATCATATAAGCACTAATACAGTAGTACCAGGGGTGTTACTTCACTCTCACAGATAGATTAACTAGACAAAAAATAAACAACAAAACACTAGAACTCAATCAAACTCTTGAACAAAAGAACTTAAAAGATGTTTACCAAGTAAAATCAGAATGCACATTCTTTTCAGCTATACATGGGTTGTTCTCTAAAATAGATCACATACTCACTCATAGAACATGATTAAGTAAGTGCAAAGGAACTGAAGTTAACCCCGTATACTGTCAGACCATAGTGAGATGAAATTGGAGATCAACAGCAAAAGAATCCGCAAGAATTTCATAAACACATGGAAACTGCACAACATACTTCTGAATAACCAATGGGTCACAGAGGAAATTAAAGAAGAAATCAGAGAGTTCCCACAACTAAATGACAATGACAATACAACATATCGGAATCCATGGCACACAATGAAAGCAGTGTTATGAGGTAAATTCATAGCAGTGAATACTCATATTAGGAGAACTGAGTGAGCTCAATTACATAACCTGATGCTGAACCTCAGGCTTCTAGAAAAAGAAGAGCAGGACAAACACAAAACTCATACAAGGGAGGAAACTATAAAGATCAGAGCAGAAATCAATGCAATGGAGGCTAAGAGAATGATATAAAAAAATCAATGGAGGAAAGAGTTGATTCTTTGAATGAATTGACAAACCCTTAGCCAACCTTATCAGGACAAGGACAGAAAAGGCCCAAATCCATGCAATTAGGAATGAAAAGGATGAAATTACAATGGACCCAGCAGAAATTCAGAGGATCATCAATACCTACTTCCAGAACCTATACGCCAATAAGATGGAAAACACAGAAGAAATGGACAGATTCCTAGATAAGTATGAATTACCAAAGTTTAAAGAAAATGACCTAAAAATTCTAAGCAACCCAAGATCAATCAATGAAATTGAAAATGTAATTAAAAACTTATCAACTAAGAAAAGCCCAGATCTTGATGGCTTCAATGCTGAATTCTACAAAACATTTAGAGAGGAACTACTGTCACTACTGTTTAAACTCTTCAGTGAAATTGAAAGGGAAGCAAATACTCCCAAATTCATTCCTGGGGGCAAGTATCACCTTGATCTGCAAAGCAGAGAAAGACCCAATCAAAAAAGAAAACTATAGGCCAACCTCACTAATGAAAATAGATGCAAAAATCCTTAATAAGACACTAACAAATAGAATGCAGAAGATCATCAAGAAGATCATACACCCTGACCAGGTGGGATTCATCCCAGGGATTCAGGGATGGATCAACATACGAAAACCAATAAATGTAATACACTATATTAATGGAACCAAGGACAAAAACCATATGATCATTTCAATAGATGTAGAAAAAGCATTTGACAAAATCCAACATGTATTTATGATAAAAACACTAAAAAAAATTGGAATAGTTGGACTCTACCTCAGTCTGATAAAAGCCATCTATGAAAAACCAACAGCCAATATCATACTAAATGGTCAAAAACTGAAATCCTTCATACTAAAATCAAGAACAAGACAAGGTCATGCACTATCATCAGTCCTGTTTAATACAGTTTTGGAAACATTAGCCACAGCAATTGGACAAGAGAAAGAAATAAAAGGAATAAAGAAAAGGAAGAAGTCAAATTGTCATTATTTGCAGATAACATGTTACTCTATATAGAAGACTCTAAGAACTCCACCAAAAGTTTTCAGACTTAACAACCAAATTCAGTAAAGTAGCTGGATACAAGGTCAACACACAAAAATCAATAGCTTTTCTGTATGCAAAAAACATTTTCATTGAGAGACAAATGGGGCAATCAATTCCTTTCACAATAGCATCCAAAAAATTGAAACACCTAGGAATCAACCTATCAAAAGAAATAAAAAACCTCTACTCTGAAAACTATAGCACTCTGAAAAAAGAGATTGAAGAGAATATCAGAAAATGGAAAGACCTTCCCTGTTCCTGGATAGGAAGAATCAACATAGTGATAATGGTCATACTTCCAAAACTGCTATATATATTCAATACAATCCCAATTGGAATCCCAGCAGCATACTTCCCAGACCTGGAGAAAACAATCCAAAAATTCATTTGCAACAAGAAGAGACCTAGAATAGCAAAAGCAATACTAGGCCATAAAGATAAGATAGGGGGTATCACAATCCCCAAATTGAAACTATTCTTCAAAGCTACTGTCATCAAAACAGCATGGTAACATCAAAGAAACAGACCTGAGGACCAGTGGAACAGATTAGAAGATGCAGAAACAACTCCAGACACACTCAGTCACCTAATCTTTGATAAAGGAGCCACAATTCCACCACTCTTAGGGCACAGGAGGTGAGCTGCTCAGGCACCAGCAGCACCTCCCAACACCATGGAAATGAGAAGACACATAAACAAGTCTCAAAAACAGACTTCCAGATCACCTACAGCAACCACAAAGGGAAATGAGATGGAACAATCTGATACTCAACCACCTGGACTCCCTGAACTGGCAACAAAAGAGGATCTGGAAAAAATGAAATCAGAAATAATTTCTCACATAACAGCAAAGATTGTGCCCATAATGCAAGACATGATTAATAAATCTAGAGAGGACACAGATAAAAAAAATAGAAGATCTGAAGAAAATGATGGAATCCCAACATAGGAAACAAATGGAATCCATGAAACAGATGCAAACAGATTTCCAGGAGATTAAAACTCCATTGAAAGTCTATGCAGCAGAATGAACTAATGTGAGGACAGAATTTCAGATATAGAAGACAAATTTGCAGTTAGTGACCAGCAAAAGAAAAATTGCTTTAAAATTGTAAAGAACCACGAGAAAGCAATCCAGCAGCTGCTAGACAATGCAAAGAAGAATAACATAAGACTGATTGGAGTCAATGAAGAAACAGGAGAGAGTGCAGATGACATAAAAAAATTGTGCACAGAACTGATGGCAGAAAACTTCCCAAGCAAGGGAAAAGAACTTGACATACAGATAAGTGAGGCATATCCAAATAGAACTCCAAATAGCCTTGATCAAAAAAAATCTACACATAGGCATATAATAGGATTCCAGAAACCTAACAGAAGAACAAAGTTCTACAAGCAGGGAGAGAAAAGAAACAAATCACATACAAAGGAAAGGCCATCGGAATCACAGCAGACTTCTCAATGCAAACCCTCAAGGCAAGAAGAGCTTGGAGTGATGTATTTCAAGCCCTAAAGGAAAACAGCCTCCAACTCAGACTGATGTACCCTGCAAAACTATCTTCAAAATTGATGGACAAACGAGATACTTTCATGATAAAGAGCACCTTAGGAACTTCATGAACACCAAACCAACACTCCAAAAAATTTTAGACAATATCCTAGGAAAAGACAATGAGGATCACAACCCCATGAATCCATTGGGCGTGACAAATTAAATGCAAAGGGGGAGAATCCAACAAAAAGAAAAGTCATGACAAGGCTTTTAAAGCTTTTAACTTCATCTCCCTAATGAGTGTATAATTCAATCTTGTTATTGTACTGATTAGTATTTTTCTGATTCTAGAGTTGCACACCTTTCCTTGTGCTGGCTATTTATCATCTTTTGTCTACTTTTTAATTGGGTTGTCTATTAATGAGCTGTAAGAGTTCTTTATATATTCTGCTCATAGGTTATATGCATTGTAAATGTGGTCTGTTTAAGGACTACTTTTCATTTTAATGGTGTCATTTAAAGTTCTAAATTTTGATGGAATCTCATTTATCAATTGTTTTCTTTTATACATATTTTTTGTATCTTAGGTAGTTCTTGCCTACCCTAAATTCATAAACATTTTCCCTTATAATTTCTTCTGAAAGTTTTATACTTTTAGGCTTTCATATTTAGGTTCATAGATCCTTTCAAGTTATTGTTATGTATGGAAACAAAGGGTTGACGTTAATTTTTTATATATGGATACCAGGTGTTCTAGTGCCATGTACTGAAAACACTATCTTTTCCTTGGCTCTTGAATTGAGTTTATATTCTATAAAATGTTAATGTTAAATAGTCTTTCAAAACTCAGTGGACCATTTATGTGTGGTTCTATTTCTAGATTCTGTTTTATTCAAATTATCTATCTGTCTTTCCATACACCAATACTGCCTTGATTACTGTAGCTTTAGAAGAAGTCTTAAAATTAGGTACTAAACGTCTTTCAACACTGTTTTTTTTCTTTTTCTTTTTACTTTTCTAGGTCCTTTGTACTCATTCATAACTTAAATGTCAATATCCAATTCTTCATTTATAGCAAGTGTACATAGACCTGAATTTTTATATATACCTCGTGTTTTCTAATCCTGCTAAATTCAAGCACAAGTTCTAGGGGCTCCTAGAGATTTCTTAGTATTTTCTCTGTAGATGATCATTTCATCTATATATAAAGATTTTGCTTCTCCCTTGCCAATCCTATCCTAAGTGTGTCATTTTATTGCCGGACTATTTTCGTTGGGCCTAGGTTTCAAAGTTTAATGGACAGATAAAGAGTAAGCATATCTGCCCTTGTTCCACACCTTAAGGAGAAAGCATTGTATCTTCTCCATTTATATAAGGTGTTCTCTATGGAGTACATGTCTTTAAATCTGTTGAGAAGGTTCTGTTCTACTTCTAGTTTCCTGATAGCTTTTCCCATGAACAGCTGTGGAATTTAGTCCAATACTTTTTCTGCAACTCCTGACAGGATCATATGGCTTTTTTCTTTCCTCTGTTAAAATGATGACTTTTGGGGGTGGATCTTCCAATGCTGAACCAACACTGCCATCCCTATAACAAAACCACTTTCTACATACTGCCAGATCTGACTTCTAAAAGTTTGTTTTGTTAAACAAATTTCTATCTATGTTCATCCTTTTTTCTTCTATTATCTTTATCCAGTTTTAGGATTAGCACAATGTTGATTTCCTAAAATGAGGGGAGAAGTGTTCCTTCTTTTTTTCTGCTTTAAATGTTTGATATAATTTATCAGTTAAAATGTATATGAGCCTGTTGTGGTCATATAGGTAGGTTTTCAAGCTTGGAATATATTTCTTTTAATAGGTGCTATTCAAATTTTATATTTCCTGCAGAGTTAGTTTCATTAGTTTTCCAAGGTACTTCTTAGAAGTTGTCAAATTTATTTCAAAAGAGATTTTTGAAATATGCTTTCTACATCCTTTTCAACTCTGTAAAATCTGTGGTAATGTTTCCTAGGTCTTGATATTTTAATTTTAAAAATGTATAATTGATATGTTATAATAGGATGTAAAGGTCTAAAGGAGCAGAGGAAGTGGGAGGGGTAGCGGAAAGGAAAGAAAGGAAAAGAAAAAATATGAGGAAAGGGAAAAAATGGAAACAAAATCTTTGCAAATAGGGAAGGGTAGAGCGGGTGAAGGAAGGGCAGGGGAAGGAGAAAAAAATAAGAACCAAGATACTCATGTAAAGGTACAAGATCCCAATGATGTATGTAAGTGTATTTTATACCTAAAATGTACCCATAAACTTAATGGGGGAAAAATAAATATTAAAACAGAAACACTAAATCAGCTGGAAGAGAGGCTAGGAAGAACTCTTGAAGACATTGGTGTAGGCAAAGATTTTATGAACAAAACCTCAGCTGTCCATGAACTAGCACAATCAATAAGTGGGTTCTCTTCTTACTAAAAAGCTTTTCCACAGGAAGAGAAACCACTAACAGTGTGAAGAGACAACCCACAATGTGGGAAAAATTTTTCACCAGCTGTCTGTCAAAGGTCTACCATCTAGAATATATAATAAACTAGAATATATAAAGAATATATAAATATATATACAGAACTTAAAAAATATATATTAGAATATATAAAGAACTAGAACATATATAAATATAAATATATAGAATATATAAAGAATATAAAAAGAACTAGAATATATAAAGAACTTAGAAAAAATCAGACCTCCTAAATTTAAAGACCCATCCCAAAAATGGGCATCTGAAATGAACAAACATTTCTCAAAGAAGTAGAAATAGCAAATAAAAGTATGAAAAACTATTCAGCATCACTGGTCATTTGAGAGATGCAAATGAAAACAACACTGGTATTCCACTTCATCTCAAAAAGAATGGCTGCCATCATGAAATTAACCAGTAACAAATGCTGGCAGGGTTGTGGGTAAAGAGGAACCCTGCTCCACTGCTGGTGGGAGTGTAGACTGGTGCAACCAATGTGGAAATCAGTATAGAGATACCTCAAAGAACTAGGACTGGAAGTCCCATTTGACCCAGTTATTCCTCTGCTGTGTATCTTCCCCAAAGAATTAAAAGAATCATACCACAGTGATATATGTGCACCCATGTTCATAGCAGCACAGTTTGTAATAGGTAAAACTTGGAAACAACCCAATTGCCCATCAACTGGAGACTGGATAAAGAAAATTTTTTTAAAATAAAATTGAGTATTACTCAGCCATAAAGAGCGAGAAGCTAGAGACATTTATAGCTAGATGGATACACATTGAAGTGATACTCTTAAGTGAAATAAATAGGATACATGTGTAAATACTGAATAGTTTCTCTAGTGTGAGGAACTGAAAGTATAACTAAGGACTAAAAGGTATAATAGATCATGTGAAATAGTAAGAAAAGGGGCAAAAGGGAAGGGGAAATGGGAGGGGAGGGGAAAAGAGAAAAGGGATTGTAATTAATATGAGAAAAAGAAAAAATGGAAACAAAGTCTTTGTAAATAGGGAGAAATGGAGGGGTTAAAGAGATGGCAGGGTAATGCGGAAAAATTAAGAACCAAGATGGATTATGTAAAGGTGCAAATTTCCAATGATGAATGTCATTGTATTGTATACCTAAAATGTACCAATATAATAAATTTAAAAAAACAACCAAAAGAAAAACTGGAGAAGGTAATCTGAACATGTAGAAAATAATGTACAGATTTAGAGTTGATGTGATATTGTATAAAATTTTCAAATTCTATTCTTAATACAATTAAGATTAATATATATAATATAATACAATTATATTCTTAATACAATTTCAAATTATATTTTAATAACACTGAAGCAACTGTATGTGAGACAAAAATTTTCTACAATCCCTTTTCTTTCTTTTTTTTTTTTTTGGTACTGGGGATTGAACTCGTGTCCTTAGCTTGCGAGGCTGGCGGTGGAACCACTGAGCTAAATCCCCAGCCCTACAATCCCTTTTCAAAAACAAAGTACAGCACTATATTCTTCAAATCTCATAAAAAAAAAAAAATGAAGTAAAGAAGTTTACCTTTCCAACTTTTGGGGCAGGATGCAGAGGTACAGTCATTTAAGTCTGAATATGAAACAACATTCAGACACGCTAAATTTATAAGAAATATCAAGAAATACTTCTGTTTTATTCTAAATTGAGATTTGATATGGTTGGCAGTACAAAGCAAGAGAAACAGGTGATCACACATTTATGGTGGTAAATTATACATTTTGTGGCCCAAGTAAACCTGACTTTTTTATCACAAACTTTCCAAGATGCATTCCAGGCAGATATAAGGCAAAAACACAAAATAAGAAACTGTAAAATATGGAAGAAGGTATAAGAAATTCACTTTTTCATCTGCTAAGGATGGAAAAATCTTCAGATTTAAATTTGTAAAGGCACTAATGTTAAGGTGACTGTAAAAAAATACAAAAAGAGTAACAAGATTTCTGTTCAGCAAAGAATATTCCTCATTAAATTAACTTGCAGATTAAAAATTATAGAAAGTATTTTCATTTTCTACCAGTGATAAATAACTAGAAAAAAGCTTATTAAAAAACTAGCCTCAACACTCATATAAACATATAATATAAGCAAATAAATTACAGAAGTTCTTACACAGGAAAGGGGGAAAAAGGACATAAAAGACAGGAAAAGTAGAAATGAATATCAATTAAAATCAGTAAACTTCATCAAATTTGAAAAAAATGTGCTGTTTTGGGGGAAGAGAAATAAGAAATATTGCCCCCTGGTGGCAGTGTGTGTGGAGAGCGTGTATGAGATTTAAATTGCTATACACTCTGGGGACTAGCAAATGTGCTCCTGAGCATCAGTGATACTTTCTCTAATCTGTTTCTAGGGCAGCAAGAAAGAGAATGCTTCCGGCATATTTATATCACTGACAGAACTTGAAAAGTCTGCTTTTTCATAACTGTGGAAATTAAAAAGATGCATTATATTCACCTGTTTTCTGAAGCATGGACTCAAGCAGTGGCTGAAAAATCTGACTTAGCAAGCGTACTGGACACATAAGCTTCTGAACGATACGGCACTGTGAGAGAGAAAAAGACCCCACCAGCTACCATCTCACTATCTCTGTACCCCAAACCTAAGCTGAGTGACCCAAAATACTCCCAGCTGGTATTGTGCACTTTTTTTTCTGCTCTTTCTTTTTTTTTTTGAGACAGGGTCACCCTATGTAGCTCAGGCAGGCTATCCTGGAACTCATGGCAATCCTTTTGCTTCAGCCTCATGAGTGCTGGATTTATAGGTATGTCTCACCACACCCAATGCTTATCCTATTCTTCTTCCATCTCTACTGACTTTCTGGTTCTACCAGAACAAAATTTCAAAAAAATTTCCACTGTTTGATATGCTATGATGATATGGGGGTGCAGAGGCCAGACTAAGGAGTGAAGGAACTGAAGCTCTGTGCTTTATCTCAGCTGTGCCCTTCTGCAGAGGCCGTTCCCATGGGCTTCTCCAGGATGCCAACTTGAGAGAGTTGCTCACAAAGTGTGTGGAATTCAGGAGAACTCATCAGAATTTCAGCGTCTGTAGACTCCAGCCACATAAGGAACACAGAACAAATGCTTGTGGTCACCTCTTTCCACAGACAGATGTTAAGTCACTGAAAAGGAAAAAAGGTCCCAAGTCTGGGAGGTGATAGTTCTAGGCTGACATGAGTTCAGCCCATTAAGGCAAGAAAGAGGCAGTGGAAAAACAGAAAAGGGTAGAATAGAAAGTCATATACTTTCTCCAAGACTGAGGGAGTACGAATGGTTCCCACAATCAGCATAAAATAGAACTAGGAATGGAAGTGTTTTCTCTTCAGCATTGTACATGCTTCGTGTCTTGTGGTCCAACTGCTCAGCCCTGTGTCTGATCACTGACAATTTCTTTTTTTTTTTTTTTTTCGGTACCGGGGATCGAACTTGGGTCCTTGCGCTTGCGCAGCAGGCGGCGAAACCACTGAGCTAAATCCCTGGCCCAACAATTTCTATCTTAGTCTCTTTTCCTAATGGAACAAGGCAGACAGTATGACCAGAGTGGCGCACCTCTCTATAATACTAAAACAAGTAAGTAAACAATGAAAACACACCAAAATGAGAAAATAAAAATAACAGCATTGCTTTTTTTTAGTCAAAACACTACTCATAACTTATTTGAGTTCAGCTGCTTGGGAGAACCTGATTAATACAGCACTCAACACAGTGTACTACCCGTTAAGTTTCATATTCTACAGAGAAGCACTTTACAAAGAGTTGAAGGAATGAGTCTACATATTCTGTTTGAGTTAACAAGGGAAAATATCTTGATCAACCCACAGGCAGTTCAAAATATAATATACTGAAAATGCACTGAATATACACAATCTAGCAAACATTGCTAAGCTTTTCCTCATTAAAACTGATAAACACACTTATGTTGACTTGTATTTGAGAAAACTATGTAACACAGCTTATTTCATACTAAAATACGAAATATCTCATGTAATATATTGAATGTGCTGCACTGCAAATCATTGGATGTCTTCACTTGGTGTCCTATCTGTAACAGAGTAGGGACTTACAGCTGCTGCCCAGTATCTTGAGCAAGTATTGTAGCACAGACCACTAGTGTGCAAACAGCATAAAATTCAAAATCAAAGGAAATTTTCCACTGAATACTTATCACTTTTCCTTTATGCTTCAGTACTGGACTGAAATCAGAGCCTTACACATGTTACACAAGTTACTTTGGATTGGAGACACAGCCCCAGTGATTTTACTTTATGCCGATTTGGTCATGCTTCACTGTCCATCTTGAACTTGCTATTGCAATAATCCTGCCTCTGTGCTCCACCTGGCTGACATGCAAGGTGGGCAGCAGCATGCTGCACTGAAGTTTCATTTAAGCAAACACAGGTAATCCTGGTTAATAGTGATGATTAAGGAACCCCATATCTTAGCCAGGCATGTGGCACAGGCTTGTCATCACAGCACTCCAGGAGGTTGAAATAATATCAAAAGTTTGCTGCAGCCTGGGCAACGTAGTGAGACCTGCTCTCAAAATTTTAAAAACATTAAAAGGTATGGAGGATGTAGTTCAGAGAAAAAGTCCTGAGTTCAATCTTCTCTGTACAATAAAAACATCAAGTACATTAAAATCTGTTTTATCCTGGAGAAATCCCTTTCCATCACACATAGACGATGATAACCACCAATTTTTAGGCCAGACAAGGTCAGACAGTTTCCTAATTTCCACTTTTTCGCCTCAAAAACAATTAGGGCTAAGTGTGCTGGCAGACACCTCTAGTCTCAGTACTCAGAGTTAGGAAGATTACTACAAGTTGGAGGCAAACTTGGTCCACATAGTAAGTTCAAGGCCAGCCTGAACTACATAAAATCATCCTGTTTCAAACAACAACAACAACAACAATAACAACAACAAAAGTTGATCAGGTTACCTGATCAGTAGTAAAAGAAGATATATTTATCTAAATTCTACTTAGTCTTCTCCTTCCTTAAAGCCTGTGATATTGGACTCTTCTCAGACTGCTGCAGCACACAATTCTTTAATGTCACACTAACAATCTGACCTCAGGGAAAGACCCTCTCTGTTGGAGGTGTGGATTTTACCATTATCACCATCACCTCCTCTCCCACTTTCTTTCCCCTCCCATTGGCTCCTCCCTGCACAGAAAACTCCTTTACCACTAACCACTCATATGGCTGCAGAGCTCACATTTCAGGCTTTACCCCTACTACAATATTTCTTTAATATAAAGTCCACCTCCATCAGCATTCCAATTCTTTTGTTTTTGTTTTGTTTTTAATACCGGGGATCGAACTCAGGACCTTGTACTTGCGAGGCGGCGGCAACACTGAGCTAAATCCCCGGCCCAGCACTCCAATTCTTTTTTTTTTTTTGGTACCGGGGATCGATCTCGGGTCCTTGTGCTTGCGCAGCAGGCGGCGAAACCACTGAACTAAATCCCCGGCCCTCCAATTCTTAAAAGTGTCTATAGTCCAAGGACTACAGCAATTATTTGAGGTGCCACTATCAAATCCTATCAAATCACATGTCCATGTAGATGCCCGAGTTTAATGACTCTCACACTGTGTGTGTAACAGGCAGTTCCTTCTGGAAGTAGACTTTAGCAGGAACACTTTCTCCTGTGCTTGCTCACACATTAACATCCCCTCCATTTCTCTCAGCATTCTAAACTCTATGGGAAGGCCTCACTTAAGTAGGCTCTGTTAGTAGAGGTGCCACCCAACTCATTAAGATGACAATTGTTTTTGCATTGCTGTGTATATAACACAGGAGTTCACTACATGCTTGGCAACGGCGCCATCACCGACTCACATCACCAGCCATGTTAAACCTCTCTTTCTGTCTTGTCTTGTTGTTTGACTCAGGGTCAGACTATGTAATTCTCACTAGATAGCCCAGGATGGACTCCAACTCAGAGCGAACTTCCTGCCTCAGCCTCTTAAGTTCTGGAAATACAGATGTGCACCACCATGCCTGGCGATCCTTTCTTTCAATTCTCATGGCACTAATCATCACTTCTCCTAAATTTGGCAATTGGAACTTTGTCAATTTACTCTCATCACAGGGTAGCACTGGCCTAAGGAGCTAACGTGTGGCTCTGAGACACTGTATCGTGGACATTTATAAAACTGAGGTCCTGCAGGTCAGCCGGAGGGACGAATGAGACCAGGGAACCAGCACAGCACAGGTCCCCCAGGCTAACTCCCCACGGGAAGCAGGGTCTCCCCACAATTCCCACTCTCTGCGCACAGGTGGAGACGCAGCCGCGGCTGCCCGGAACTGCACTCCAGGCTGGCGGGGGTGGCTGTGGAGAGACAGGGCGCTGGGCACACAGGGTAGACCTGCCTGAGGCAGGGCGGGAGGGGGAGAGTGTCCTCTGCGCGGAGACCAGGAGGAGGTCTGATCTGAGCAGCGAAGAGGCGCCGGCGCCATTGCTATTCCCAACGCTTCCGCCCAGGCCTCGCCCCCTCCCGTCCCGTCCTGAGTCAGGGCACTCGTCCCACAACCTCACCATTGTCGCTGGAGGGTCTCCCCGGGTGCTTCCCGCAGTCTGCAGCCAGTAGAAATCCTAAAGCAGGACGGCCTAGCCAGCTGGGGCGACTCTCAGCGCTGTACCAGGAAACTGGGCTTTGAAGCCAGGAAATAGAACCCGCCCCCTCAGGTCATCTGATTGGACAGTTCATACAGCCTGTTCCTCAACACTGATTGGCTCCTGCTCCATTGCCCGCCCTCTCAGCTGAGAGTGACTGCAGAAAGGAATCCTTAACCCGTGTGCTTGGAGCTCAAGTGAGAGATTATGATCCAGACACTGCTTGATCTGTTTGTCTCCCCGGATGCTAACCTGTCCTAGCCTGCATTTAAGAAGAGGGTACTCTCATCTTCTATTTTTTTCCTATGTAATTAAGTCCGCTCTTGAACTTACTATTTACTTCAGATTGGTCTTGAGCTCTCTGTGATCCTCCTGCTTCACATTAATGCACCACCATGCCTGGCTACTCCAGTCTTCTTACTGGAGTCAGTGGGATCTTCCTGTGTGTTGCTCTTCCAAGTGGGGTATTAGTTGGCTAAGCCAGTTCCAGAGTTAATTCAACATGGGGAAAGCACTGTGAGAGAGCGTCACGAGTCCAGGCAAGGCCAGGTCACAACAGAAGAGAGGGCGGCCCTGCTGTTTTGAGAGGTGAGAAATTAAGAATAAGGTTGTTGGCTTCATGGACAAGACGTTCTCATACTGTATCTCTTGATTTACTCATTCTAAGCCAAGAATATACGTGCTAAAGAAAGGCAAATGAGTGCTAAATAAACTCACTTTCTGGTGTTGAGGCAGGGAAAGCTCCCTGCGCCTTGTAGTTCCTTCCTCAAAAGTTGCAACTCTCTGTCTTTCAACACATTCATATTTCTAGAAGGAAAATATTACCCGGAGTCATGTGACACTCTTGATTAATATCTTGTTTGGCATGAGAGGTGTGTGGGGTATTAGTAAAGCACACTGCTGGTGTGTCTGGATGAGGCGTGGAGGTGTGACATTAGGGACCTTATCTTCTCCCTCTCCCTTCCTGTCTTGCACCTGGTCTGCTCTGTGCTTCCTGGTTCTCATGTAGCAGTTATCTTTCTTCATTTCCTTCCACTATGATATTTCTCCGTTGGGGTCAAATAACAACCAGCTTCAGTCTCTGAAACCATGAGCTAAAATAATCCTTTTATTTTTAAGTCCTGAATGTCAGGAATTTTATGCAAAACAAAACAAAAACAAAAGAATAATAAAATTAACAGTTGGTGTCTGAACAAAATAAACTGACAAATGCATCAACCCTTTCTTTAGAAGTCTATATAAATGAGTTATCTCTATGAATGCTCTTCGTAGCTTTTCTTCACAAGAACATATTTCAAATGTGACTTCAGCAACTCTTTGCATAGCAAAACCACTTCCCAGGGAAAACACCAACGTAACCAGTAAGCACCCAATACAACCAGTAACCCCCAATACAATTGACACGTGTGCTTTTCATTGCTGTTCTGAGCAGTTGGAGGCAACACGCCAAAAGATCTGTAGCCCAGAAGGACCCATGAGGACTGTCATGATCCTCTTTGGGCTCAGTGTACTTCTCATTTTGAAGTCACTGGACTTAAGGCTGTGCTGCCATCTATAGTTTATTCGTCTGCTTTACACCAGTATTGACCAGTAGTGATGTACATATACTCAAATGATGACTGTGTATTTAAACCAAGAAGTCCTTGTCTTCTTTCTGTGCTTATTAATGAAGAAGAAAAAGACAATTCTAGGATCCTGTATGGATTTAAATGTTGAAGAATCATTCCTTATTTAAAAACATAGATGCCATGAAACTTATATCCATGTGACAAATGTATAGAAAACAGTTAATTGAATATGGATTGTCCACTTTTTCCCGTGTATTGTTGGTTCCTTAAATCATTCCATTTGGATATCTCATGAGATGCTCTGTGCCTAGGGATTTACATATTCTGTTTACCTTTCCAGAACACTACCTCTATCCTCTCGCTCACAGCAGTATAGGCCCATCTAACTATTTCTGTAGTCAAATCAAATCATTTATAAGTACTTCTCCCTTTCAAATAGTGTTGCTCCTTTAAAATTGAATCTTCTGGAGGCTCAACCATATTCCTCTATTTTAATTGTTCCTTTGAAATTGTGTTATGTTTATATTTTGGGTGAACTCTAAAAACAAATTTATTGTGGCTATTCTGCACAGCCTGTCACACCACAGGAACTATGAAAACATTCATAGACTATTATATCACTGGATCACAGTTTAGGAATTCTGATACGAGAAGTTCAAAGCTCCTTGAAAGGTCTAATATGAAACTTCTCTGCTTTGTATAATAGTAAGCTCACTGGTGGAAGTTATTAGCTTCTTTATGAAGAATAATCTGAAATTCAGAAAGACCAAATAATGTTTAAAATATAGAACTTGTAAAAATAATTTTCATTTTTAAATAACAAATGCAACAAATGGATAAGATCCATCCACTGGACCTGTGTAGAGGGAAAAGTGCTTGAGATTGAGTTCATAAAACCAAAAAACCTTATCAGCCATGTCAATATACCGTAAAATTATTTACTTAGGGGCGGGGATTTAGCTCAGTGGTTTCGCTGCCTGCTGCGCAAGCTCAAGGACTGGAGTTCGATTCCCGGTACCAAAAAAAAAAAACCATAAAATTATTTACTTATAATGAAAGCTCCCTTGTTCATTGTATGATATTTAGCATCACCTGTGGCCCAAAGTCACAACATGCCAGCAAAATCCACTTCCCCTCTAACTTGAGAAAAAAAAATCTCCGGACATATCCGCATATTGAAAGCCATTGACCTAACAGCTACGTTGGGCACCTGAACTACTAGGATAACAAGATACAGAATGGGAAATGAAGTCTAGGCTCCTACCAAACCAGGAGGATTTTTTCACTTCTCCACATCTACAACCCAAACCAGGCTGGATAAATTGTCCCCAAATTTTTGAACTCTGCCATTGAAGCTCAACTTTTTGTGGCTTATTCGATATGGTCTCCATACTCTAATGTGATTATATTATGCTGCTTGTCTGAAAGCAAGGTGTTCATCCATGAGTCTGCTCAGACAATGTCAATTGTGCCCCTTCTCTGTGTCCATGAAAAATAAACTGAGTAATATATCCTTACTTGAAGAGGCTATGTTTCAGTGTCTCCAATGTATGCTTCAAACTCAACAATGGATATTAATAACCATATAAACCACACAGATATTGTTTTATCATATACATAAAAAACTATGATAAAGCTTAATTAATAAATTTTGCACAGGTAAAGATTAACAACACTACCTAATACATATGCAATATCAAACAACATAGAATAATCAGTGTCATGTAAATGACAGTTAATGTGGAGTGTCACCTTGATTGGCTTTGAGATTTACCTGGGGAATTGGTTGTGTACACTTGTGGGTATGTTTGGATGAGACATGGAGGTATGACTTTGGTGTCTCTATCTGTTCACTTACCCCTTCCTCTCTGGCACTGTGTCCCTGCACTGCTTCTATGCCACCATAAATGAAAAAGCTTTGTTGTGCAACCTACTTCCTCCACGATGTTGCTGTCTTTGGGCCAGCCAACCAGGGAGTGAATCCCTCACAGTCATGAGCAGAGCTTCCCCTTCTTTAGTTGTGAATGTCAGGTCCTATGTCTCCACAATAAGAAAGCTCACTAATCACTTAGCCGGTAGAGTGAAGATTGATGTTTCTTTTCCTGGCGTGACATTGACATGGGTATTGTGAAGAAAGACACTTTAATTCTCAATATTTTCAAACTTATCAGACACCTGGAATCATGTTAGGAAGTACCCTTCATTTATTCACTCACCTTCTCCAGGAGTTATTGCTTTTCCAGTTTTGCAAGTCTACATGAAACACTGCCATGTATTTTACCCAAGTAGAGACACTCTAGGTGACCATCATAGAGCCCCCATCTGAGGAAATTAAAGAGTTTCACCTTGAACAGCCAATTCTTAGGTCAATTTCACTTTCACCATCTCTCTTGGCTGACATAAAAATTCTTTTTTTCTGATTGGATCCAGTTTTCATTTCTGGAACTCATGCTAGGACTCTTTCATTGCCACAACTTTGACAGATGTGAAGAACTCATCCATTTTTTTTGAATACATGCTTTTTGTTCTTTTGAGCATGTACCTAGAAATGAAAGTGTTGAGTGGTATAGTAAATCTATATTCAACTTTTTGAGGAAACGCCAAAGTACTTCAGAAAGAGGCTGCACCACGTGTAAGGTTTCCAGTTTCTCTTCATTCTTACAAATACTTACTACCTTAAATTACTGTGGTTATAGTTTGCAGCTCCTTAATGGCTGAGATGTTAAGCATGCTCATGTTTTAGTGTGGGAAATGTTGAGGTATTCATTTTGCATTCGGTCTGACTGGTATTTGTCTCAGTTTTCAGTTTGCAGTGTCAACACTCATGAGGTGATGGCCCACAGAACCATGGTCATTCAGTTAAGAGTCTCAATTTTTGGGGGGTACTGTACCCCTTGTTTATACAGTGTGGTCATTTTTGCTGATTGTACTGTACAATACAGTGCTGTGGTTTTATGATCTGTTATATATTACATACGGCAATGTTTTATCTTTCTTAAGAACAAACGCTTTTCAATAACCTTCAAAATAAAATACAGCAGCCACCAATAAATCATCACAATAGCTGGTTTTAGGCAATATTGACGATCCCTCATGTGTCAGAAGAGGCAGAGATGAAAATCATTCAGAAAATCCAAGAGATCTTATGGTATAGCAATGATATAAAAAGTGCTCATCAATAGTGTTTGCAAAACAAATGCAATCCAGGTACAATGTTTAGCAAATCAGTAAAGCATCTATTTCTATATTTCCTTACATACTCTTTCCTGGCATCTTAGCAGCTTCCATGAATTCTTCCAGGTTACATCAATCACACAGTGGATGTATCTGGAAGCTATTTTGAATGTGCAGTTTGGGCTCAATAATGAAGGAGGTTCTGCAGGTCATTGCAAGAGACCAGTGAAACTATAAAACTGCAAATGTCACAGAACCATGAATCTGCTTGACTCAGTAAAAATCATTGTAAATGGCAAGTGTCCTTGACAGTGAAACTAGCATTAGTGGAACCAGTGCTCTTTCCACTTCTGCCATACATACCTTGGAGGCTAGAAAGACATATGAAGTGTGCACTAAAGGAGCTTACTAGCCAGGAATATAAGTAAAAAATTAAACACATAAAACAATCACAGAGCCAAGAATAACAGTGATCATTAATTGTTCACTTGTTTCCTGTGGTTTAGAAGTGTACATATAACCATTGAGAAAAAATGTGCACCCATGTGATGAGACATTTCTACATGCCAAAAAGTTTCAAGGGTAACATCACTTCCAAAGAGTTTGTTTATATTTGAGAACTTATTTCACTCTAAATGAATCAGGTTTATTATTCCTAAGGGACTAGTTAGAAGCAAATAATTTTTAGAAATGAGCTGTGATACTTAACTGATTGTGCCAACTTGAGTAAGAAATGTTGAACTAAATTGACACAGCATTGTTCTGAGTGTGGAAGACCCACCCCAGGGAGGATTGCCTTCAAAATGCTATAAAAGGGAAATGAAGTAGGAAGATTTGCTTCTGTTTCTTTAGAGGTGCTTCATCCTTCACCTTCACCTAGGACGTTGTCTTCCACCTTCCAGTGCAGACTCTTCAGCCTCCAGAACAGACCCTTTGGCCTCCTGATATGGACTTGCACAGGACACTACAGTGGGCTCCAGGCCTTATATTGGACCGTTCAGATCTCCAGCACACAGACAGTCCTCTTTCACTCTTCCACATCTGACTCTGTGGCCACTGTAAGCCAATCTTGTAAATTCTTATAAATTTGTATATCTTGCATTAAATCTGTTTCACTAGTAAGCACTGACTAACACAGATTTTGGCACTGGTTCTAGAGAAAAAGATGAAATTTTTTAATGGCTTAGCCCTGTAATTAGCCCTGTAATTTGATGAGATCTAAAAATGCCATGGCCTCCCCATCTGGTACTGTGGGAATACTGTTACCTTGGTGTGAAGTCTTCAGATTGATATATGATATAGATCCTTTTGATTATCTTAACTCACAATGTGAAATGTATGGAATTTAGTGACTCCCATCTATGAAACTTTTGAATATTTTTGGCAGAGTGGGAAATATAATGGTGCTGACTTGTTTCTCGCAGCAACTCTGGATAAGCTAGTGAAGGAAACAATGAGATCAAAACTTCCATATGTAGTGTAAAATTTTCTCAGTGTGAGGACAAATTAATAAAGGAAAATGATAACCTTAAAGATTCAAATGCTTTAGACACACATAAAAATGTTTACAATTTTCTCAGTGTGTCTTGGAAGATCATCTCGTCACCTTTAGCTGCTGGGCTGAGATTGCAGAAACCCGAACACAGGTCCTCATAACTCAAGTGGTTGAAGTACCTAGACACTAATGAGCTCCTAGATCCTAATGAGATTATTTTGCTAGAGGAAGAGATATTCCCACCCCTAGTGGGAATTTCCACCCACCCTCACCCCCTATGGTGTTGGCCTCTCCCAGTTATACCTGGGAAATTGAATCCTGTGTTATCTGAGCATGATAGTGCTGACACTCCTCAGGAACCACCTTCACCACCCACATTTGCCTCTAGACCTGGAAACAGGCTCAAATCACAGAAAGCTCCTAGGGGTGAGGTACATAGTGTGACCCGTGAGAAGGTCCACTATTCTCCTAAAGAACTCCCTGAGTTTTCTAACTCATAAGCAGAGGCCTGATAAGCAAGTGTGGAAATGGATTTCACAGGTGTGGCATAATGGTGGCAAAAATGTACATATGGATCAGGCTGAATTTGTCAATATGGGCCCATTAACCAGAGATTTTCACTGTAATATTGCAGCTGGCTGAGCAAAGGAAGGTATTAGCAGTTTATTTGGCTGGCTGGCAGAAGAATGGAGCAAAAGATGCCCCACAGGGAATGGGTTAGACATCCCTGACATTCCATGGTTTACTTTTGATGAGGGGATTCAGAGGCTTAGGGAAATGGAAATGCTAGAGTGGATTTGTCAGGTCAAACATAATCTGCCACACTGGGATAATCCAGAAAATGTACCCTTCACTAAAACTTTGAGAAACAGATTCCAGAATAGAGCACCAGCATCCTTCAAAAACCTGGTCATTACTCTTCTCTGTATGCCAGTGGGGACCACAGTGTAAATTGAGAAACTTAAGGGCAATGGGTTTGATTGGATCTCAGTGGCAGGAGTCAAATGGCAGCACTTAATCACCAAAGGCAGGACACACACACTGTAATGAACAACTGAAGCAGAACAATGATCAGAATGGTCTGGCACGTGTGGACCTCTGATATTGGCTGATTCGCCATGGTGTTCTCAAAACTGAAATTGATGGGAAGTCTACAAAACTTTTGCTAGATTTATATAATCAAAATATTTAAGAGCAAATGAACAGAAACCTACTTCAAATCATAGTAACAGGGAATCATGGCCCTTCAACCAGTTCTCAGATCTGAGCCAGTATACAGACCCAGAACTCCTTGAATGAAGGGGAGGTCAGGACCCCTTGGGGAAGGATCCTGATGCACCACCTAAAATTTAAATTGTCTTTCTCAAAGGGAGTTGAGGCTTTTTATAAGAGTAACTGTTTTTAGGGGCGGGGAAATGATCAGACATTTGGGGGACTACTGGACACTGGTTCTGAACTAACACTGATTCCAGGGGATCCGAAATGATATTGTGATCATCCAGTAAGAGTACCACCAGTTCTACACCACCATATTGAGGACTAGGCCTCCTAACACCTGGATCCTTAAAGGAAAAACCCCCCACGCAAACCTTATTTACCATGAATAGAATTTGCAGACTGGGAAGTTGATCAGTGTGAGAGGGAGGTGAGTGTGACATCCAAAGCATCACTACACACTGCTGTGAGCATTATAAGCCCTCTGCACTTCAGATACAATACATTTACAAATGTACTTTTCTTTCTCCAAATATTCCTTAAGTTTGTCTGTATTTTATATCATTAAAAACATAAATATTGCATATTAGCCTAGGCCTGTGTGGAAGAGGATCTTCTACACCTCTGGCTTCCACTTCCACACCTCATCTTACTGGAAGCTCCTTCATGGCAATAACATGCACAGAGCTGTCAACTGCTCTGCTAACCATGCTTCTGGAGCTCCTCCTAGGAGACCTGTCTGAGGCCCTTCTTAAGCAGGAGTCACTCTTTCCCGAAGCCTGTCCATGATGGCTTATTTGTTGACTTGTTTTCATTATATATGGTTTATCCCTATAAGAAGATCAGGCCCAGGGAACTTTTCTCTCTATTAATAAAAACACTGCAGTACTGGGGTCCATATTTGCAAGACTTGCCAGGTGTGGTGGCATGCACCTGTAGTCCCAGCTACTCAGGAGGCTGAGGTGGGAGGATTGCTTGAGTCCAGGAGTTCTGGGCTGCAATGCGCTGTGCCAATCGGGTGTCCACACTAAGTTCAGCATTAATATGGTGCCCCCCCGAGAGTGGGGTACCACCAGGTTGCCTAAGGAGGGGTGAACCAGCCTAGGTCAGAAATGGAGCAGGTCATATTTGCAAGACTTAAGCAGCTAGTTGAGTTTGGAAAATATTCTGCTAAAATTTTCAATGTGAATTTTCTGGCGGGTTATTTAGTTTTGCTTCTTCAAACAATTTTCTTTCCTCTTGCTGCTTCTTCTGATACAATTCAATCACCTTCTTATCTGGCAATTCCTCCTCAGGAACCAAATCTTGGAGCTCTTCCAAGTCATCCTTATCTGCATCCAGGGTAGAGTCGTTGGTCAGCTTAACCAGAGCCTTGTTGATATCTGCAGCCTTGTCAGCCCCGGGAATTGGTGTGAAGATATGGAAAACTCCCTGAGTGTCTTACACCAGAAACCACTCTTACACTTCATATTGATCTCATCCCTGGGCAGTAAAAGACTTTTGACTCAACCATAGATGCTGTGTGTCTTCCAGAATTGCAATTGTGTCTTTCCCTTTTTTTTTTTTTTTTTTTTTTTTGAGTGTGCAGCAATAGTCTGAGGAAAGGCCGTGCCCAGGCAATGGGTGGTACAAGCTGCTATAACACCGTGAGGTACAAGTCAGAGAGGTAGTGCTTCCAGGAAGAAATACTACTTTCATTTTCCAGTTAAAATTGGCAATAAAAAAGGATGTGGAGAGATACTGTCAACAGTAGAAAAAGTCATGAGTTGCCTGCTATTGTCCACAAAGAACTTCTGCATCTCTGTTACAGCAATTGAGGTGAGGATCTTGGAGAGGAACAGGGTCACACATTACCTTTTCTTCCATAGTGATTAGAATCTGTGCACGTTGATGAGTTTGAAAGGGCTGTATTCTCACAGCACCAGATTGCAATGATATTCAATTTGTAGCCTGCATAGACACAAGACAATAGTTATCTTGTCCTAAAAAGCCTTGAAGTATGACATGTTGAATTCACCATGGAGGAAAATCCTTTAAGAGAACTTTTTCAAAATGAATGAGGGAGGTTTTCTCTGGTGATAATTTTCCCCAATGTAGTTAGCTTTATTTTCCAACATTCTTCAGTTCCCTCCATGTATGCATTCAGAGACTCAGCACTGACTTGAATTTTATGTAATGAATAATTTCCATTTGATTGTTAAACCACATATAGCTAGTAGCAAATCCTCCATCATGGCTGTGTCCTGATTTTTTTTTTCTTTTTTTTGAGATAAGGCCTCTTTATGTTCCTCAGGCTGGTCTTGAACTCAAAGCTATCCTCTTGCTCCAGCCCTGAAAGTGCTGGGATTATAGGTGTGCACCACCATGTCCAGCAGACTTTATTTTTAAAATCACAAAGAATCTTGTCCATTGGCCAAGACCATGGTGCTAGAAGGGTCATGCTTCTGTGTCTGCTCTTCAGTGAAGTTCATGAGAGGTTTACCCTTTTGCTTCATAGCTCCTTCTCTAATTTTGGATAGTGTCCTTGCTTTTAATAAAACAGATCAGTAAACAGATACATGGTAACACTAAGATGTATGAAACTCTTTCAAGTGTAATATCACACACTGCTTTGCATGAAAGTATTTTTAGGTGTCAAAGGAGCACATTCGAAAACACCAGCAAAATTTTAAAACATTAAACAGACAAGTAACATAATCATTTATTATTGTTAACAACGCTCATGTTTGTACAAAATTGATTGGAATTTACTCTACATGTTTAATGGTGCAGCATTAAAGTCATCATATTATAGTAATACATGTTTATTTTAGCACAGCTCACAATTGTTAAATTATGGAAGTGACCTATATACCCATAAGGGAAGAATGAGCAGAGAAACTGTAATACACACACACACACACACACACACACACACACACACAATGGAGTACTACTTGGCCATGAACAAACAAATTTTAGTCATTTTTAGGAAAATGGATGGATCTTGAGACCATAAGATTAAGTAAAATAATTCAGATGTGGAAGGTTAAATATCACATTGTGTGTCCAATATGAAAGATGCAAGTTAGAAAGAATTTAAAGAGCAAAACAAACTTGTTAAGGAACTAGAAGGTAACCTCTATAGAAATGTGAAGAAATCTAGGGCAGGAGGGAGAAGGGAGGGAATGTCAAAATGATCAAGTTGTGATATGTAATCATTATACATCACAATTTTATACTGATGAAAAATTTAAAAGGAATGTTGATAAACATAGATGGCAAAAGAAATTTGGAAAATTTTTCAGGTGAAAATGATGGACCAGGATATTGGGAAGCAGAAGGAAAAACATCTATGATATAAAATGGAAAAGAAGGGTCTTCATGAACCAGTGTATTGTTAGTGTGGAGAATTAAGAACCGTATACCAGGATTTATTGCAGAACAAATCTTCAAGTAATGTGTTGAAGGTTTGGCATTGTTTCCCTTGATTACTAAGTACAAAATGTGAGAAGATAGAGGTACAATACAAAATCATTGGGAAAGAAAACTTACAGATTTTGAAAATTGTCAGCCTGGCCATGTTGTGAATAATGCAAAAATTTGGAAAAGAAACCAAAAGTATTGTCATGGGTACATCTGGTAGGGGATTAGCATGGGCAGAAGGAAGCCAGTTGCTGTCTATTGGATAAATAGGAGAAGGATCAAAAAGCTAAATCAGAGGCTGCCACTCCCACCACAGTTCCAAAGTGAAGGCCTGTGACAGCAGTACAGTGTCATGGATGGCTGAGGACACCTCTGTAACCTCAAGTCTCAGTTCTGAGGCTACCTAAAGTTTATGCCTCATATATCCTGTGGTGGAAACCACCAATCACCCACACGTGGCTGCACAATTCCAAGGTGAACTTTGGGCCTTGGAATTGTCCCTCTTGAGGGTACAGACCATCAAATCCAATGGTGTCCATGTGGTGCTCAATCTGCAGGTACAGAGTCCAGGAATTGGGGGACACACTCAGCTCCATTGTGCTTCCAAAGAATGCTCAGATGGGGGCAGCAGAGGAGAGAGAGAGAGAGACTGGCAGAGAACAATTGCAGTACTCCAGAAAAGGAGACACTGAGATAGCCTTCATTAAGGCAATGCCAGTACAACTCTGGATTAGAGACCCCAAAGCAAAATGCATAACAGACCTATACAGTGGGTCTGTTCCAGTACCTTAGTTCTTTAGAGCCACCAGGAAATCAGCTGTGGGTTCCCTCTCACATACATAGGGGCATTTGTATCACTGCCTCTGGTAAAACAAGAAGATGGGATACCAGAGCCACTTGTATCCCATCTACACCCCAACATGGAGGGGAAGACATCACCTTAAAGAAAGATATTCTGGACTCTCAAGTGTAAGTGTTGTTCAGCTGGATTTTGGATTTGATTGGGGCTTATTATTCTTTTCTGTGTTCCATTTATTACTTTTGGAATGGGAATGTCCACCCTATGCTTGGCCCATCACTGTATTTTAAAAGCAATTAACTTGATTGATTTCATCCAGTACAAACTGGGGAGAATCATACCCCAAGTCTCACCCATAATTTATTTGGGAGTTATTTACATCAGACTTTGAATTTAGATTTAAAATTGACACTAGAGATATTGAGAACTTTGGTGCAATTTTGTTGGTTTAAGTGATAGAAGGGTATGAAAATGAGAGGACAAGATGGAAAGCTATGATTTCAATGCACAAGGCCCTTGATGTTCATATATTGGAACTTACCCCCAGGATCATTAACACATGTGCCATGTGTCAGGAAATTATTCCAGGAGCAAAGTAAATTTCTAGATGAGATCAGTGCTCTTATAAAAGAGCTTGAGGAATGAGTTGATCTCTTTTTGCGTTCCTTCAATATAATGACACAGTGGGATCTCTTCTGCCCTGTGAAGATGCAAAAACTAAACAAGATGTACAAACACTCAACTTGATTGAAAAGTTAATATGGAGACAGGACACAGGTGATCTCCTGGCAGACAACAAATCTGTCATTACCTGTTCTTGAAACTACCCGGCTCTAGAAATATGAAAAATAAACCTGTTGTTATAGCTTGTATCTAGATTTCCCTCAAAGGCCTCATACAGTCCTAGGTGTACAGTTTTGGACCTGGCTGGATCTAGGGTATGTGATGCTGGGATTAAGGGTATAATGCTGGTATCAAGGGTGCCTCACCCTGGGTGTAGGTGATACCACCCGAAGGGTGGGTAGTGTGGATGAAATATAAAGACAGGCTTGGTTGCTGCTGCTGCTACTTCACTGCTTGCTGCTTCCCTGTCCTCTGCCTGCCATGCCACGAAATGCTACTCCTCTGCTGTGGCCCTCTGCTAGGTTGCACTGCCTTGGATCCAGTTGACTACAAACTAAAATCCCTACAAAGTGTGAGTAGAAATAAACCTTTCCTCCTTTAACTTGTAGGGTTGGATATTTTGTCTCTGCAATGAGAACAGTAACTAAGACACCTGTATTTATTATAAGTTTCCTATTGTGGGTATTTTTATAGCAGAAATAATGGACATACACAATCTTCTCAGTTTGTGCACCCTGTCATAGTCACATTCTGATGCTTCAGCACACTCAGGTTTTAGTAAGGCAAATCCCTAGGCTTTCCTTGTGACTGCCACATGGACAGGAAATCATAGAGGACACAGAATCTCACGTTGTCATGCACATCAGTGTGACAAGAGTGGATTAGAGCAGAAGGAGCTGCAGGAACCAGGTTTGTCTGAGAGGAAAATTTAGTGAAGCTGCAGACAGCAAAGGAGACCAAAGAAAGAACGACAGCCTTGTGGAGCCTCTGCCTCCAGCACCTGCCAGTCCATGCTCCGAGCCCCCAGGGCCTCAGGCTCATTTCTCCCTTTCGCCTTGGTGTTCACTGAAAGGTTTATCTCCTCCTGAGTATTTGAGACATCCAGGTGTGCCATCAAGTGCAGCTGAGTCACAGACTCAGAAGGACACACATGTTCCTGCAGGGAACTGGCCACATACCTGGGAGACTCATGGGTGAGTTTGTGTCCATGTCTGCCCTGGGGTCTGAGGTCATGAATGGAAGAGGCCAGTAACTGGAGCTCACCAGTCCAGTACCATGTCCTTCTTTGTGAAAATGTATCCTGCAGAACCTGAGCTTCTTTCATGGAGATGAACTCCCTCACCAGGAAGCTGCTGTCCCAAACAGGTGAACCTGACACCACATCACCAGGGTTAGTAGTAATGATGTTGGCACCACTTCTGTCTTCTCCAGGGTTCCAATCTGTGCAATGGGGTTTCAGGGATCTGACTGCACCCACAGCTTCCTGTGAATGTGCTCAACTGCAATGCTCGCTCCTGGTCCTGGTGATGTCTGCAGCACGGGGTCCTGATTTCCAGGCATATAAGTTGGTGGCAGTGAGGCCCAGGGCCAAGCCAGGGTGTAGGACACACACACCCCACCTCTTGTGGGAGGCACTGGAATTCACATTGCAATGGACCTTTCTCTAGGATGCAGTGTTACAGCCATGCTGGAGTCACCCTCATCCTTTTCAGGTCTCATGCAGCCCCTGTTGGATTTGGGCAACACATGGACCCTTCCCATAGTCAAAACTAAGGAGGCTGGAGCTGCACTAACCCAGTCAGGAAGATGCTCTGTCCTGGAGCCTCAATAATTGGCATGAAGAATAGGTCCTGACATGAAGCCAATCCACCTAGGGGAACAGGGACAGAACCACACAGAACACCCACCAGGAGGTCCAGTCCTAGGCCATACACACATGTCACCAGGGCCAATGATCCAGGTCTCGAACCTAGATCAGCATGATTCTGCTCCCAGAGGAACGTCCTTGTGTTTGGATCTTGCCTGGCTGTGCCTCAGTGCATGGGGACCAGCTGACTGGGTCCACCCAACCCTCTTATTCATGGAGCTCAGACTCTCACACTGACTCACGTGATTGGCTGGATGACCCTCTGTGGGCCATCTCCTCCTCAGCACCTGCAGGTCCAGAGTATTGGGAGGACAGGGGATCCACAGTATATTCCCTGTCCGAGTCCATGTATCACATCTGTTTTGTGCTCAGGACAAACTGACTGTCCCACCAGGAGGAGAGGGGGCTTCCAAATGTGGGAACAAGGAGAGGATGGATAGGTCATACTTCAACTTCAGCCACTTTCTATCCTGTGGCCTCATGGGAAGACTGACACAAAGGGTTCTTGTGCCTTCATGGTCCCTGCAGCTGTCCCCTGGGTCAGCTTCCCAAGAAGGACTTAGAGAACAGGCTCTGTCCCACCCAGAGTGACCAGACTCCCAGGAAGATTACTGTCCAGCCTCGACAGACCCTTGGGATTATTCAGTGGTTCATAACCTCCTTGCTTGGGTCTCCCTACAGATTAGGAGGGTCAATAGGATTGTCTCCAGCTCCAGAACACAGTCAGAAGCTCATGGTCAAGCTGAAATAACCACTGATACTGGCCTACCCTTTGCTGTGTGCTGGAGACACTGCAGGAAATGCATGAGAACAAGACAGGGCCCTATCTTCAAGGCAGCAGGGACCTCAGGACCTGTGCTGCACATCTGTAGGGCAGGAGCAGTTGCCAGATGAGGGGCTTGTTCCTCTAGGACTTAGGTCCTTTTGTGATCTAAAATTAGAAGTTTGTAAAGACTGGGGATGTTTAATAAATATGTTGTTTGATTGGGTGAGTTTACATAACTAAGCAGTGCAACGAGATTCATGTAAGAAGAGTTCTTAGTGGAGTGAATATCTCAGCAGTAAGGGCCTGGAGCATAGGAAGGAATTTTCTTAACTCAAACACTGCAGCATGTTGGGAGACACACTTGTCTCAGTGTCTTTGCTCTCAAGTCTTGGTGTTGACACCAGGCCTGAGTGGGTGGCAGGTAGTGGGAAACTGCTTGCTAATTCCACCATCGTGCCCAGGGAGGAAGATGAGAACAGTTCTTAACCCAAGAACTGCTTCAGTGTCAGATTCTGCCTGACTGACTGCAAGAGATTAGATTGAAGCCCCGAGACAGGGTGTGCTTAGTCTTGGAAGGTCAGAGGTGATATTGGCACGGCTGCATATAGTCATGCTACAATCGGTGCAAGAACGGACAGGTGTGAACTATAATTTCTGGAAAAGACAGTATGTATTAATTATGTGCACTAGTTTTTGGAGTATTGAAAATGAGTTCCTACCAGATATCTTCTGGGGTTTGGGTTTTTGTTTGTTCTTTTTTATGGGTTATTATTTTAGTTTTAATTTTTTCTGTTTTCCTTAAAATGGTCAGATTTTTAGCTATTGAAAAAGGGCAATTGAAAACGAAACTGAGGTTTCACATTACCCTAGTAAGAATGGCCATTATTAAGGGCTGAAAAAACAACAAATGATGGTTGGTTGTGGGCAGAAGGAGCACTTCTACTTTGTTGTTGTTAGGAATGCAAACAGGTAAAAATCCTGAGGAAATCTGTATGAAGATGACTCAAAAATCTAATATGAGAAGTTACATTTGACCCAGTTTTACTACATCTGGGTATAGTCCAAACAAGTTAAGAACATTATAACACAGTGGGCCACGCATACTCATGTCTATCATAGCACAACTTATAATGACTAAATCTTTAGGTGACTAACATACCCATAAAGAGATGAATGCATAAAACTAAGTGGTATATTTACACAATGGAGTACAACTCAGGTACAAAGTAGGATAACATACAGTCATCATTTTCAAGCATCATAGTTTAAATATTGGATAGTTTCCCTTACATGAGAAACTGAAGACTTTAATAAAGACCAAAATAAATGAGAGGTTGTGGGAAATGGGGGTTTATGGAGATGGGAAGGGAGGATTGAGAGACATGGGAGGGAGAACAGAAGAAAGGGAAGTAAGGATTTAGATGTGAGATGATTATGTACCATTTCCCAAAGATGAATGCATTTATTATGTATTGAAAATACACACTGATTGAAACACATACACGCACACATACATGCACAGAAACACACACACATACACACACACACACACACACACACACACACACACACACACCCATTCCCTGCAGGATGTTCAACACCAGCAGTGAGCACTCAGGTCCAGCAATGAGCACACTTGACCTGCAGAGAGCAGGAGAGAACTGCAACTGAGCCCAGGATCAGCATCTGGTCTTTGGAGTCACAGAGCACCAGAAAGAAAACACAGGTGCAGAGAATGAAGCTGGGAAGAGAGGGCCTTTCTGTCAGTCCCTGGGGTTTCCTCTCTTTTGCCATTGTGTAAACGTCAGAGATCTTGGAGTAAATTTACTGCAATTGATGTGTGATATATCCAGGTTCCAATAAAGTTTTCTTAAAGTTCATTATACACATATGCATACACACACACATACATACACATATACATATGTATATGCATGCTAACTTATTTTCTTTTTTTCCATTAAATTTATCAATACATTTTACTGAAGATACATTTACTGTATTTTATATAATACAGTTACATTCATCATTAGGATCTTGTAACTTTACATGAGTATCTTGATTCTTATTTTTCCCCTCCCCCTGCCCTCCCTTCATACCTCCACCCTTCTCTATTTGCAAAGACTTTGTTTCTATTTTTTTCCCTTTTGTCATACTTTTTCTTTTCTCTTCTTTCCTTTTCCCCACTCCTCCCACTTCCCCTGCTCCTTTAGACCTTTTCTTCCCATTACACAATATCAATTATACATTTTTAAATTACAATATCAAAATTTAGATGACATTACCACAGATTTTACAGAATTTAAAAGGATATAGAAAGCATATTACAAAAATCCTTTTTGAAATAAATTTGACAACTTCTAAGAAGTACCTTGGAAAACAAATTAATGAAACTAACTCTGGAGGAAATGTAAAATTTGAATAGCACCTATTAAAGAAAGTATATTCCTAGCTTGAAAATCTACCCACATGACAACAACAGGCTCATATACATTTTAACTGATGAATTATATCAAACATTTAAAGCAGAAAAAAGAAGGAACACTTCTCCCCTCATTTTAGGAACTCAACATTGTGCTAATCCCAAAACTGGATAAAGATAATAGAAGAAAAAAGGATGAACATAGATAAAAATTTGTTTAACAAAAAAAACTTTTAGAAGTCAGTTCTGGCAGTATGTAGTAGGTGGTTTTATTATAGGGATGGCAGTTTTGGTTCAGCATTGGAAGATTCACCCCCGTAAGTCATCATTTTAACAGAGGATAGAAAAAAGCCATATGATCTTGTCAGGAGTTGCAGAAAAAGTATTGGACTAAATTCTACAGCTGTTCATGGTAAAAGCTATCAGGAGACTAGAAGTAGAACAGAAACTTCTCCATAGATTAAAGACATGTACTCCATACTTCCAGCAAAAACACCTTATATAAATGGAGAAGATACAATGCTTTCTCCTTAAGGTGGGGAACAAGGGCCAATATGCCTACTCTTCATCTGTCCATTAAACTTTGAAACCTAGGCCTAAACCAAAATAGTCTGGCAATAAAATGACACAATTAGGATAGGATTGACAAGGTAGAAGCAAAATCTTTATATGTAGATGAAATGATCATCTACAGAGAAAATACTAAGAAATCTCTAGGAGCTCCTAGAACTTGTATTTGAATTTAGCAGGATTAGAAAACAAGGTATATATAAAAATTTAGGTCTATGTATACTTGCTATAAATGAGGAATTGGATATTGAAATTTAAAAGTTGTGAATGAGTACAAAGGACCTAGAAAAGTAAAAAGAAAAAAAGAAAGAATCAAAGGTTAACTTATTTTCTTTGTGTACTGTCAAGAAATTTCACTGGAAGGGCAAATACAATTTGGATACCCCTAAAAACAAAAGGTAAATATTCAGAATTTATGTGTCCTTAGAATGTCCAGTTACCATTCTCATGCTCATCTGAAAATCAACCTGTCAATGTTTTCACCAAAAGGAGAGATAGAATCAGGCTGGAATCTTTGTTTTGGAGTACAGAATCAAATCCTACACAACCCTATCTACAGGGTCTGAGAACACACAGCTCTCTCCTCTGCTTTAGCCACCTCAGGAGACCCAGGGCCCAGGCTCAGCTCCAGCACCTTGTGGAGCCCTGTGCTCAGGGGAGGAGGGAAGAGGGGCGGCCAGGATGGTCTCACGGCAGAGTCAGGATCTCACTGGGCTTTTTCTGTCTCCAGTGGCTGAACAGGATGAGGGCCTGCACTTGCACCATGGAATTTGTAATTCAAGAATTCATTAAATAACATGTTACTGTTTGTTCTATTTCTTTTCTCTCTTGTGCACAAATACACAAGTTTCAATATATTTATTGGAACATTTAAGAGAATATATATATGTTTCCAAATATTTACATTTTCTTTTCTATAAAGTTTTCTCTTGACTGTCATTATTGTAATTATTTTATTTAACATTTCATTCATCAGTGACTTATATAAGTTCTCTGAAATAATCAATTATTGCTTGTCCTACATAATATCAAGCTCCTGGTACAGTTTTCTGTAAAACAAGAATTTAAGAAATGAATTGCACTAATGATTTCCCCACACAGGCACTGGTTCCTGCACGTAGAGCTGAAGAGATACTTGCACCTGTAGACCACGCCTCTCAGAAGTGACCTTGGCGCGCTCCTTCCAGTACAATCTGGGAAGCACTGAGCACCTCCATCTCCTCACTCTGCTCTGCACCTCACCAGGACCAGGGTCATCACTAAGGTGTCTTGCCTTTAGGAATGAGAGTTCCTGTCCCTGGAATGATGTCCCAGGTGTACCTGGCTGCTTCCAGCCCAGGGAAGGGACTCCTTCCAGAGTAGGCCATCACCTGAGTCGAAGCCATCTGGTCACTGTTCTGAATTTCAGCCTTCAAGAGATGCCTGAAGTTTCTGAAACCTTATCACAAATTACATGCTGTGTCCCACCTCGGAGTCTCAAGTTCCTCCATGAGCATCCAGATGACATTTACATTTAGAGAGAGCAGAGCTCTGACCTAGGAATAGGGCACAAATGAGCTGCTGAAGGTGTTTCTGGTTTCTGATCCAACCTGAAAAACTTTTTGCTATCACCAAAATTATCAAAACTACAAAAACCTATCAAAACAAAGCATCACTACATATGCTTGGACACATCAGAGTAGTGATATTGCAGAAAGATCACCCAGAAAACTGGAAAGACAGGAAGGTGTGAATCACAGGTGACACCAGCTTTTCTGGACTAGAAGGTGCTTGAGGGGCACAGAGAAAGAAACACTGAAGTGGAAATGGTGGATGGCTGAGGACAGGAGAGGACCAGGGTGTGGGTGAGAGCTCCTGGTGGCCACACACCTCACAGGTTCCCTCCAGAGCCTTCCAGGGTGTGAGGTGAGGACCCTAATTGATCCTCAGGGTTCTATCAGAGACAAGGAAGCCCATTACTGAGAAATACACCCCAGAGTGTTCTACAGGCAGACTCATAGGGAAGGTCTTTTCTACAACCTTATGAAGGTGGAGAAGCTCTTCTGACCCATATGAAACTTCCCATCAATTGACTTCCAAAATCTATGTATGTGCCATCACCGGAAGTCTCACATGCCCTGATCTAAATAATTCAAATCAATTTAAGTGAGAAATTCCAAGCGCCTCTATCCGAAGCCAAATTTCTCTTCCTCTGTGGAGCTGTGACATAGAACACAGGTTCTCTGCTTCAAAACTGAAACGAGGAACAGAAATATGACAGGCCTGACCCATGGCTCTGTCCTCGGATTAACACTTCTTTTTAAAAAAAAATTATTAATTTTAATGAGATCCAAACATGGCTAATATCATTTTACAATTAAAATTTTATCATTTTAGTATTAAAATTACTAGGATTATTTTTTGAATTCAGGAAAATAGACATATATAGATAATAAAATTGCTTTGAAGAATAAAAAGTGAGGTTGTTTGTAATCTCAATTTATTAATTTACTAATATATTTGTAAGCATGTACAGTATATTTTCTAGCTAATCTAATAATTTTACATAATGTCACACATGTATTATGTTTAAATAGGAATTCATGTATCAGATTTTTACTCCTTAAATGTAAAATAATATTTAACTTTAAATGTATCTTACTTGTAAGCAAGGCATAAATCATAGAAGGAAAATGAGGCCTAAAATTATAACAAACTGTCAAAAGAACCTTTTAATTAAAAAATTATATAAAGTCTCATATATATTTCTATCAATTAAAATAGTGATGAATTAGATATATGCAATATCACAGGATAATATAAATGTGAATTTGGAAAAGAAAAGGTTCTAAGATCTTCATTGAGCTATACACAATTATAATACTATGAAGCTTATCCCACTATTGAACAAGGTGATCTCTGAAATTACAAGGCAGTGAATTCAGAACTATAAAAAGGAAATATTACTTCATAACATTTAGTTAATTTGTAGCTACAGTTCCACAGGCGGTCATAAAATCCAATTCTGAGGTTGGATTTAAAAGCTAGATAATTTTATAGCCACTCATAATATCACAGTTCAAGCTCATTTCTTTCAGCAACTAGAATAGAATTCTTTCATCATGCATATGAATATACTATGAAGGAATAAGGTAGGTGGTATAAGGTGTTGTCTTAAAGGTTAAATATTGGTTGCTTGGAGTTAAGTGACACTTTAGTCTCCTTTCTAACATGCAAAGAGTAATGAAGGAGAATAGAGACCACAGGAAGAGGCCTTTGTAATTCCCTAAGGAATCTGCCCATCAATTTTCAGACTCACATATACAATAAAGCCCACATCTGATATAAAACTATCATCAGATGAGTGCTAGAATGTACATTTCCCAGTTATTTCATTTTCGGTGATCCACCACTTCCAAAATTAAGCTTCACTTGTCAGAATGTCTTTTCTTCTCTGCATAGTGTGTTAGCTTAGGATAGTTCCATTATAATCTGTCATGTACCAGCTGACAATTATTTTCTTGCTTGCTTGCTTTTGAAATTTGCGATCCTTTTTGGAAAAAAGTAGCCCACAGGGCCTTCACAGCATGCTGCAGTAACAGTCAGGATCAGGATTCCCTTCATTTTTAAATGTCTTAAAAGGTACAGAGGAAAAATTATTTATATTGTTATCCATTATATTCCTATAAATTATATTTCTCTATTAGCCACAGATCTGATTCTGGTTGTTTCCATTCTTCTCCAAGCAGAGTGTTAAAGCTAAAGGGCTTGAAATATTCTAGATGATGGAAATCAGGTTTTTGTCCTTGTTGCAGTTCATGCTGTGGTACAGGGTAGAGGGCTTCATAGCTTCTTTTATCTTTTGATCCATGAAGTGCATATGAATTGAATTTTGTCACATTTGGTGGAAAACAATTCCATGGAAGATAAGCTTTGTCTTCCCATTTTGTGACTCCTTTGGACACTTTGAATGACAAATCAAGTTCTTGTTTCCATACGTTTCTTCTTTCACAGAGTAAAAGTAATAAATGCTGTCCATGGCAGGAATTGAAATCAGGAGCTTGCACTAGAAAGGCCACCCTTCCTTTTTCTTGAAGGGCAGAAATGTTGGCATTCATCCTTTTATCACCTACTTCTTCCCAGTAGAATTGAACAGTCCAACAGTGCTGTAACTTTATCTACTCTATGTCCCTCAGTCAAACCTGAAAGTGAGAATATTACAAAACTCAAAGGCTTAATGCAATACATGTCAATTTCATACTCTGGCCAAATGTCACAGTCACTCAGGGATGTAGGCTCCTGCCATGGAAACCCTTCACCCCACTGTGCCTCCTGGAGAGCTTTGCATCCAGCTGGCAGGAGGAAGAAGGCAGGGCCAGGAAGAGGTGCAATCATTGCTCCCCATATTGATTTGGCTTCAATTCAGCCACTTGGCCGCTGCCGACTACAGAGGAAGTTGGGAATGAATTTGGTGTATAGGTAGCCTGCCATGACCACCAATAGAAAGATCTAGCATGAGAAAAATTCTAATGATTTTCATTTATTTGTTGAGTAGTCAAAGTCATCATTAGAGCTGCCTCTTGAATTTACTAAATAAGTGTTCTTGTGGTGTACACTGGCCCTCACAGGACAGGGATTATCATGAGAGAGACATGCTGCTGAGACCTGTACCTTCACTAATGGCATCTGTCATCACATTTTTAGTCTTGAATTAAAGTCAGATAAGTTATTAGGAGCAACTCTTAATTAGGGGCAACTCCTGAGTTTCCACAGAACATTAAGACTCTCCTTTATTTAACTCAAGATTGTAGGCTACAGTTCCATTTATAGATCCAAGGAAGTTTGAGAAAGTATCATTTGCTTCAAAATGCCCCAAAAGATAGGTACTGCTAGTACCAGAGAGGTATCCAGGAGGGAGTGAGAATTTACTTACCAGAGTAAGGAAATTTAGAATCAGCAGATGAGATTACTCTGCATTTCCAATGAAAAGTAGGCATCATTTAGATAAATCTTTTCAGAACTAGCTAACCCAAAATTTTCATTATCTTTTATCTATTTTACACTCCATGACAAAAAGTCATGTATGTCTATGAACAAACAAATGAATTCTCTGGTAGAGGGACAGCCCTCTCTTCCTATGGCTCCATTCAAAAATTATGAAAATTGTATTTCTGAACTACAAATATAGATTTACTTTGGATTTTCTCCTAAAATACACTTTACCCAGAGTGAGTCCCCAAATTTTGCAATTATCTTCAATGTGCATAGGCTGAGAATTCCCCAAATGATTAACTTATGATTTCGTTGTACTAAACATTTATTCCATTCTTATTTTATTATAAACACAGAAACAAAGACATACCATCAGCACAGTACTTGCAAATATCTTTAACTAAACAATTTATTATTCATAAGATCTCCAGTGTATGAATTATTGAACTCGATACACTAAAGCTTTCTAGCTCCATAACAAGGATCTTTGTCCCCCTCGGGTTTCCAGTAATATTTCTAATTTCCTTCTGTGCCCTTACTGGCAAGGCTATTAACATTCACATTTGTGATAATAAACATTTAAGCAAATATACAATTTTTCTCTTTTGAACCTCAAAAGCTTCCTATCCTCCATAAATCACCCAATTACCCTGCCATTTTCACATGTTCAGATATTGGTTATAGCAGTGCTCTGTTTACAGATGCCAAGATCTGGATAGATTCCTATGTCTGCTGCATCTTTGAGATGAAGTAGAGACTTAAATCATGGCACATTTGTACCATCACAGCTCTAGGAATACAAACTCTGCAATCAATTTCTCTGGTCTGTAACCCAGTTGTCACTCCTCAGGTGTGACAGCATTTGCTACCTCCCCAGGTTAAGAAGAGCTTTCCTTTCCTTCTCTGGCTCCTGGCTCCTTCCTCCATCATCAAGCCTGCAGCTGGCATCTGGTCTCAGCCACGGGGTCATCTTCCCCTTCTCTATCCTCTCCATCATCTGCCTCTTTTTTTTTCAGTGAAAAATAAGTATATTTTAAAACAAAAAGTATTGAATAAAATTGCAATTTTTTGCATTTTTCCTAATTCCCTTAGTGTTTGGTTTAGTAGAAGATCGTTGGATTCTCATGACTAGTTTTTCACTTAACTTATCTCAATACCATATGCCCTTTACCTTGAATGCGCAGGTTTACTTTACTCAGGTCTCTGCAGAGATCTCCCTTTCACATCCATTTATGCAGTCACCTTCTAGTCCATTACCCTGTTTTTACTTTCTCTATAACATTTAAAACTATGTAAAATTGTATTATCATGTTTGTGTTTGTCATTTATTTTTACCCACTCAATTATAAACTCTACTTAGTGTAAGATTTCATTTATCTTATAAATCATTGTGTGTTAGTTTTCTATGGTTGCCTAACAAATTTTCACCAAATTTAACAGCTTAAACCATATTGTCTTACAATTTCTGTAGGTCAGGAATCTGTGTGTGTGGCTTAGCCAAGTGATCACTCCTGGGGCTGCAGTCAAGCTGGGCCAAGGGATTTACTCTCAAGCTCACTCCTGTGACTATCAGCAGCCTAGATCTACTTTTGAGTTAATTCATGGGGGCCAGAGCTGCCTCCCTATCCAGAGCTGGTTTTCTCCAAGGAAAGAAAGGGCCTCCAACACAGAAGCCACAGTATTTTCTTTTCTTTTTTAAAATTAATTTTATTGGTACATTTTAGGTATACAATACAATGACATTCATCATTGGGAATTTGCACCTTTACATAATCCATCTTGGTTCTTATTTTTTCCCTATTCCCCTGCCCTCCCTTCAACCCCTCCATCCCTCCCTATTTACAAAGACTGTTTCCATTTATTCACTTTCTCATATTAATTCCATTCCCTTCTTTACTTCCCCTACCCTCTTATTTCCCCTTCCCCTTTGCACCTTTTCTTCCTATTTCACATTATCTATTATACCTTTTAGTCCTCATTTACACTTTCAGCTTCTCACACTAGAGAATCTATATGGTATTTGCACATGTGTCCTATTTATTTCACTGGAGTATCACCTCAATGTGCATCCATTTAGCCATAAATGTCTCTAATTTCTCATTTTTTACGGCTGAGTAGTATTCCATTTTATAAAAAGACCACAATTTCTTTATCCAGTCTCCGTTTGATGGGCAATTGGGCTGCTTCCTAGTTTTAGCTATTATAACTTTTGCTGTTATGAACATGGGTGCACATACATTGCTGTGGTATGATTCTTTTAATTCTTTTGGGAAGATCCCAGCAGGGGAATAGCTGGGTCAAATGGGACCTCTAGCTCTAGTCTGAGGTATCTTCACAGTGGTTGCACCAGTCTGCACTCCCACCAACAATGGAGAAGGGTTCCTTTCTCCCCACAGCCCCATCAGCATTTGTTATTGGTTGATTTCATGATAGGAGCCATTTTTTCTGGGGTGAAGTGGAATCTCAGCATTGTTTTCATTTGCATCTCTACAAAGATCAGTGATTTTGAATATTTTTTCATATGTTTATTTGCTATTTCTACTTTTTTGAGAAATGTCTGTTCACTTCAGATGCCCATGTTTGGACTGGGTCTCTAAATTTGGGAGCTCTGATTTTTTTTAAAGTTCTTTATAGATTCTAGATAGTGGAACTCTGTCTGGGAACAGCAGGTGAAAATATTTTCCCACATTGTGGGTTGTCTCTTCACACTGCTGGTGGTTTCTCTTGCTGTGCAGAAGCTTTTTAATAAGAAGAGACCCCACTTGTTGATTATTTGTGCTAGTTCACGGGCAACTGAGGTTTTGTTCACAAAATCTTTTCCTACATCAATATCTTCAAGAGTTCTACCTAACCTCTGTTCCAGCTGGTTCAGTATTTCTGTTTTAATATTTAACTATTTAATCCATTTTGATTTTAGTTTAGTGCATGGTGAGATATATAGGTCTAGTTTTAATCTTTGGCAAGTTGAAACCCACTTTTTCCAGAGCCATTTATTAAGGAAGCTATCTTTCCTCCAGTGAGGGCATTTGGCTCCTTTGTTGAAGATGAGGTGGCTCAGTGCGTATGTAGTTATTTCTGCATCTTCTAATCTGTTCCGCTGCCCCTCCGGTCTGTTTCTTTGTCAGTATCATGCTGGGTTTTTTCTTAGATTCTTTTATTGGTACATTTTAGGTATACAGTACATTTACATTTATCATTGGGTACTTGTCCCTTTACATGATATATCTTGGTTATTTTTTCCCCATTTCCTGTCCTCCCTTCACCCTCTCCACCTGTGCCTATTTACAAAGACTCTGTTTCCATTTTTTCCTTTTCTCATAATTTTTAGTTTCCCTTCTTTCCTTTCCCCTACCCCTCCCACTGGCCCTACCCCTTTGGACCTTTTCTTTCTATTTTCCATTATCAATTATTCATTTTAATCATTATTTACACTTTCAGTTTCTCACCCCAGAGAAACTATTTGGTATTTACACATGTGTGTCCTATTTAATTCACTTAAGTGTATGTCCTCAATATGCATCCATTTAGCTATAAATGTCTCTAGTTTCTTGTTCTTTATGGCTGAGTAGTACTCCACTTTATAAAAAAAACACATCTTTTTTTATCCAGTTTCATTTGATGGGCATTTGGTCTGTCTCCTAGCTTTCGTTATTACAAACTGCGCCACTATAAACATGGATGTGTATATATATCACTGTGCTATGATTCTTTTAATTCTTTGGGGAAGATACCCATCAGGGGAATAGCTGGGTCAAATGGGACCTCTAGCCATAGTTCTTTGAGGTATTGCCATGTTGGTTTCCACAGTGGTTGCACCAGTCTGCAACCCAACCAACAATGGAGAAGGGTTCCTTTCTCTCCACAACCCTGCCAATATTTGTTATTGGTTGATTTCTTGATAGTAGCCATTCTTTGTGGGGTGAGGTGGAATCTCAGTGTTGTTTTCATCTGCATCTCTCAAATGACCAGTGATGTTGAATATTTTTTTCATATGTTTATTTGCTATTTCTACGTCTTTGTCTGAGAAATGTCTGTTCATTTCAGATGCCTATTTTTGGATTGGGTCTTTAAATTTGGGGGGGGTCTGATTTTTTAAGTTCTTTGTATATTCTACGTAGTAGTCCTTTGAGATACTGAGGCTAAACTTTTGTCCCCGTGTTGTAGGTTGTCTCTAAGCTCTGTTGGTGGTTTCTTTTGCAGTGCAGAAGCTTTTTAATAAGATGAGATCCCAGTTGTTGATTCCTTCTGCTAGTTCACATGCTACTGAGGTTTTGTTCATAAAGTCTTTTCCTATGTCAATGTCTTCAAGAGTTCTACCTAACTTATCTTCCAGCAAGTTTAGTGTTTCTATTTTAATATTTAGATGTTTGATCCACTTTGATCTTAGTTTAGTGCATGGTGATAGGTATGGGTCTAGTTTTAATTTTTGGCAGGTGGAAATCCAGTTTTTCCAACACCATTTATTAAAGAGGCCATCTTTCCTCCAGGGAGGATGGGCTCCTTTGTCAGAGATGAGGTGGTTGAGTGTGTCTGGAGTTGTTTCTGCAGCTTCTAATCTATTCCACTGATCCTCAGGTCTGTTTCTTTGCCAGTACCATGCTGTTTTTATCACATTTGCACGGTAGTATAGTTTCAAGTTGGGGATTTTGATACCCCCTGCCCTGTCTCTGTTACCTAGAATTGCTTTTGCTAGTCTAGGTATCTTCTGGTTCCAAATGAATTTTTGGATTTTCTCTGGTTCTGTGAAATATACTGTTGGAATTTCAATCGGCATTGAATTGAATCTATATAGCAGTTTTGAAAGTATGGACATTTTCACTATATTGGTTCTTCCTACCCAGGAGTAAGGGATGTCTTTCCATTTTCTTATATCCTCTGTGATCTCTTTTTTCAGAGTGCTGTAGTTTTCAGTGTAGAGGTCTTTTGCTCCCCTTTTTAGATTGATTCCTAGATATTTCATTTTTTGATGCTATTTTGAAAGGAATTGTTTCCCCAATTTCTCTCAGTGAGTCTGTTATTTGTGTACAAGAAGGCTATTGTATTTTGACTGTTGACCTTTTTCCAGCTACTCTACAGAATCTGTCAATTAAGTCTAAAAGTCTTTTGGCAGAGTTTTTTGGTTCTTCTATGTAAAGTATCATACCATCAGCAAATAATGACAGTTTAACTTCTTCCTTTCCTATCTTTATTCTTTTTATTTCTTTCTCTGTTCTAATTGCTATGGCTAATGTTTTCAGAATTATATTGGTTTTTTTTTTAGTTCTTTTATTGGTACATTTTAGGTATACAATACGTTTACATTTATCATTGAGTGTTTGTACCTGTACATGATATATCTTGGTTCTTATTTTTTTCCCCATTATCTGCGCACCCTTCACCCCCTCTGCCCTTCCCTATTTACATAGATTTTATTTCCATTTTTTTTCTTTTCTCATAGTTTTTCCTTTCCCTCTTTTCCTTTCCCCTTCCCCTCCCTTCACTCCTTCGTCTTTGGACCTTTTTTCCTATTTCAAATTATCAATTATTCATTTTAATCATCTTAACCCTTGTTTACACTATCAGTTTCTCACACTAGTGAAACTATTCGGTATTTACACATGTGTGTCCTATTTATTTCACTTAAGAGTATGGCCTCAATATGTATCCATTTCATTATAAATGACTCTAGTTTTTCGTTCGCTATGTCTGAGTAGCACTCTATTTTATTTAAAAAACCACATTTTCTTTATCCAGTTTCCAGTTGATGGGCACTTGGGCTGCTTCCAAGCTTTAGCTATTACAAACTGTGCTGCTATGAACATGGGTGCACATATATCACTGTGGTATGATTCTTTTAATTCTTTTGGGAAGATACCCAGTAGGGGAATAGCTGGGTCAAATGGGACCTCTAGTCCTAGTTCTTTGAGGTATCTCCATACTGACTTCCACAGTGGTTGCACCAGTCTGCACTCCCACCAGCAATGGAGAAGGGTTCCTATCTCCCCACAACCCCACCAGCATTTGTTATTCGTTGATTTCTTGATAGCAGCCATTCTTTGTGGTGTGATGTGGAATCTCAGTGTTGTTTTCATCTGCATCTCTTGAATGACGAGTGATGTTGAACATTTTTTCATATTTTTGTTTGCTGCTTTTACTTCCTTGTTGGAGAAATGTCTGTTCATTTCAGATGCCCATTTTTGAATTGGGTCTTTGAATTTGGGGGGGGTCTGATTTTTTTCAATTCTTTATATATTCTAGATAGTAGTCCTCTGTCTAAGGTACAGCTGGTAAAAAATTTTTCCCATATTGTAGGCTGTCTGTTAGTTCTGTTGGTGGTTTCTTTTGCAGTGCAGAAGCTTTTTAATAATATGAGATCCCAGTTGTTGATTCTTTCTGCTAGTTCCCTTGCTGCTGAGGTTTTGTTCATGAAGTCTTTTCCTATGCCAATGTCTTCAAGAGTTCTACCTATCTTCCAGCAAGTTTAGTGTTTCTGTCTTAATATTTAGATCTTTAACCCCCTTCAATCTTAGTTTAGTGCATGGTGATAGGTATGGGTCTAGTTTCAATCTTTGGCAGGATGAAATCCAGTTTTTCCAACACCATTTATTAAATAGGTTATCTTTCCTCCAATGATGGTGGTTAGCTCCTTTGTCAAAGATGAGATGGCTGAGCATGTCTGGAGTAGTTTCTGCATCTTCTAATCTATTCCACTGATCCTCAGGTCTGTTCCTTTGCCAGTACCATGCTGATTTTATCACAGTGGCTTTGTAGTATAGTTTCAAGTTGGGGATTGTGATACCCCCAGCTATGTCTCTGTTGCTTAGAATTACTTTAGGTATTCTAGGTCTCTTCTGGTTCCAAATGAAGTTTTGGATTGTTTTCTCTAGTTCCAGAACTATATTGGATAGGAGTGGTAATAGTGGGCATCCTTGCCTTGTTCCCGATTTTAGTGTGAAAGTTTTCAGTTTTTGACCATTTAGTATGATGTTGGCTGTTGTTTTTTCATAGATAGCCGTAATCAGGTTGAGGTAAAGACCTACTATTCCAATTTTGTGTACTGTTTTTATCATGAATGGGTATTGGATTTTGTGGAATGTTTTTCTGCATCTATTGAGATGATCATATGGTTTTTGTCCTTGACTCTGTTAATATAGTGTATTATATTTATTGATTTACATATGTTGAACCATCCTTGCATCCCTGGGATAAATCCGACTTGGTCAGGGTACATGATCTTTTTTTTTTTTTTTTTTGCATGATCTTCTTAATGACCCTCTGTATTCTGTTTGCCAGTATCACATTGAGGATTTGTGTTTTTTTTGGTACCAGGGATCGAACTCGGGTCCTCGTGCTTGCACAGCAGGTGGTGAAACCACTGAGCTAAATCCCCAGCCCTTGTTGAGGATTTTTTACTCTGTGTTCATTAAGCAGATTGGCCTATAGTTCTTTTTTTTAGTTGGGTCTTTCCCTGGTTTTGGAATCAAAGTAACACTTGCTTCCAGGAATGAATTTGGAAGTATTGCTCCCCTTTCAATTTTGTTGATGAGTTTAAAGAGTAATGGTGATATTTCTTCTCTAAATGTCTTGTAGAATTCAGCAGTGAAGCCATCTGGACCTAGGCTTTTCTTTGTTGGTAAATTTTTTATTGCATTTTCAATTTCACTCATTTTACTTGGGTGTTTAGAATTTCTGTGTCTTCTTCATTTAAATTTGGCAATGTGTATGTATCTAGAAATCTGTCCATTTCTTCTGTGTTTTCTATTTTTTTAGAGTGTAGGTTCTTGAAGTAGGTGTTGACAATCCTCTGGATTTCTGCTGGGTCTGTTGTGACTTTACCTTTTTTGTTCTTAATTGCATGGATCTGAGCCTTTTCTTTCCTTTTTCTGATAAGATTGGCTAAAGGTTTATCGATTTCATTTATTCTTTCAAAAAACCAACTCTCTGATTCATTGATTTTTTTTGTTTCATTCTCTTAGTCTCCATTGCATTGATTTCTTCTTGGATCATTATAATTTCCTCTTTTGTATGAGGTTTGAGTTTGTTATGCTCTTCTTTTTCTATGAGCTTGAGGTTCTGCATTAGGTTGTTTATTTGAGTTCTCTCTGTTTTCCTAATATGGGCATTCACTGCTATGAATTTCCCACATAGAATTGTTTCCATTGTGTCCCATAGATTCCTGTATGTTGTACTGGCATTATCATTTACTTGTAGAAACTGTATAATTTCTTCTTTAATTTCCTCTGTGACCCATTTGTTGTTCAGGAGAGTGTTATTCAATTTCCATGTGTTTGTGGGGGTTTTGTGGTTCCTTATCCTATTGATCTCCAATTTTATTGCATTATGGTCTGATAATATACAAGGGGTAACTTCAATTCTTTTACATTTACTTAGACATGTCCTATGAGCTAGCATGGGGTCTATTTTGGAGAATGACCTGTGTGTGGCCAAAAAGAATGTGTATTCTAATTTTGTGGGGTGGAACACTCCGTAAACATCTATAAGTCCATTTGTTCAAAATCTTATTTCAGTTCTAGAATTTTGTTGTTGATTTATTGTCTAGATGATATGTCTATTTGTGATAGTGGGGTATTGAGGTCCTCCACTACAACTGTATTAGTGCTTATTTGGTTTTTCACGTCCATTAATATTTGTTTTGTATAGTTGGGGACATTCGTATTTGGTGCATATATATTTATGATTGTCATTTCTTTCTCTTGGATTGTTCCCTTCACAAGGATGTAGTGACCATCTTTATCTCTTTTAATTAGTTTTGGTTTGAAATCTACTTTGTTTGTAAGATTGCTACCCCTGCTTTTTTCCAGGGTCCTTTCACATGGAGAGCTGTTTTCCATCCTTTTACTTTCAGTCTATGAATATCTTTTTGAATTAGTTGTGTTTCTTGTATACAGCATATTGTTGGATATTACTTCTTAAACCATTCTGCCAGTCTATTTCTTTTTATTTGTGAATTGAGGCCATTAACATTGAAAGTTATAATTGATAAATATTGACTCATCCTTGTCATGATGTTTTACTGTTGTTGGCTCTTTTATTTTTTATTTTCCCCCTTTTCCTTTTGTTTCTTGCCTTTCCTGGTGGCTTCACTCTGTTGGGCTTCACGGAATTGTGACTTTCATTGTCTTTTTCTAGGATATTGTTTAGAATTTTTTGGAGTGCTGATTTGGTGTTCATAAAATTTCTCAGGTGCTCTTTGTCATAGAAGTATCTAATTTCCCCATGGTTTTTTTTTTGGTACTGGGAATTGAACTCAGGTCCTTGTGCTTGTGAAGCAGGCTGCAGAACCACTGAGCTAAATCCCAGCCCTCCCCATCAATTTTAAAAGATAATTTTTCAGGATACAACAGTCTAGGTTGGAAGTTATTTTCTTTTAGGGCTTGAAATCCTTCACTCCAGGCTCTCCTTAACTTGAGGGTTTGTGTTGAGAAGGCTGCTGTGATTCCTTTTTTAAAAAATTAATTAATTAATTAATTCTTTTTTATTCATTGATTTTATTAATACATTTTTGGTATTCAAAGTGCTGACATTCATTATTGGGAATTTGTACCTCTACATAATATATCTTGGTTCTTATTTTTTTCCCAGTCCCCTGCCCTCCTCACCCCTCTCCAATCCTCCCTATTTACAACGACTTTGTTTCAATTTTTTCTTTTTCTCATATTTATTCCTTTCCTTTCTTTTCTTTGCCCTACTCCTACCCCTTCCCCCTCCCCTTTGGACCTTTCCTTTCTATTTCACATTATCTGTTATACATTTTGATCCTTACTTACACTTTCAGTTTCTCACATCAGAGAAACTATTCAGTATTTACACGTGTGTCCTAATTATTTCTCTTATGAGTATCACCTCAATGGGCATCCATTTAGCTATAAATGTCTCTAATTTCTTGATCTTTCTCTCTGCTGTGATTCTGATGGGCTTTCCTATGTATGTGATTTGTTTCTTTTCTCTAACTGCTTGTAGAATTTTATTCTTCTGTTTGGTTTCTGGAATCTTAACTATTATATGCCTAGGTGTAGTTTTTTTTTTACCATGGCTAGTTGGAGTCTTATATGCCCTATTAATCTATATGTCAAGTCATTTTCCCCTGCTTGGGAAGTTTTCTGCCATTAATTTTTTTTAAAATATCATTTGCATTCTCTTCTGTTTCTTCATTGACCTGATCAGTCTTATTCTTCTTTGCATCATCTAGCAGCTGGTGGATTGATTCCTTGTAGTCCCTTAATATTTTTTTTTTTGGTACTGGGGATCGAACTCAGGACCTTGTGGTTGCAAGGCAGGAAGCAGAACCACTGAGCTAAATCCCCGGCCTGCTGCCTTAATATTTTTAAGAAATTTTTCTTTTCCTGGTCACTAATTGCAACCTGGCTTCTATATCTGCTAGTCTGTCCTCACATTGGCCCATTCTGCTGTGTAAATATCTGTTTGCATCTGTTTTATGGATTTCATTCATCCCTATGCTGGGATTCTCTCATGTTTCCAAGTTCCTCTATTTTTTTAATGTGTGTCTGCTCTAGAGTTATTAATAATGTCTTTCACTATGAACACAATCTCTGTTGTTATCTGAGAAATTATTTGTGATTTGATTTTTTTCCAGATCCTCTTTTGTTGCCAGTTCAGGGAGTCTAAGTGGTTGAGTATCATATTGTTCCATCTTATTGCCCTTTGGGTGTGCCTTAGGTGGTCTGGTGTCTTGCTTTGAGACTTGTTTATGTGTCTTCTCATTTCAACAGAGGCAGCCTGCTGAGCCTTTGTTGAGGTGACTCTTTGCTCACCTAGTGGGATTCAATTCTCAGCAAGCCTGAGAGAGGCCTTCTCTCTGCTGCTTACCACTGCACTAATCTCTGGGTTCAGAATGGTGGTTTTCTGGATCCCTGTGCTGCACTCTTGTTCAGGTGGGGTTCTGGCTGGGACCTGCTCACCTTTGTAGTTGTTGTCTGGGAGGGCCTTTGGGTGGGGGGCTGTGCACCCGAGTCACTGGTGTCTGAGCAGGTTTCTGGCTGGCATCTGTGTTCACTTACTGATGGTATCTGGGCATGACTCTGGCTGCTGCCTGTGTGCCTGTGCAGCTGTTTTCCAGGCAGGCCTTCACTGGGGCTTGTGGTCCCAAGCTGCTGATGTTTGGGCAGGGCCCTGGCTGGGCCCTGTGCAGCCACACTGCTCTGGTCTATGAGGGCTTCTTGCCACCCTGCTGTTTTTATCACAGTAGCTGTGTAGTACACTTTAAGTCAGGGATCATGGGCTCCTTTTCTTGTCTTTGTTGCTCTGAATTGTTTTTGCTATTCTAGGACTTTTCTGGTTCCAAATGAATTTTAATAATATTTTCTCAAGTTCTGTGAGGTATACTATTGGTATATTGACTGGGATTGCATTAAATCCTTGTAGAAATTTTGGGAGATTGGCCATTTTCACTATGTTGGTTCTTCCTACCCAAGTGCAAGAGATATCTTTCCATTTTCTGATATTCTCTTCAATCTCCTTTTTCAGAGTTCTGTAATTTTCAATGTAAAGGTCTTTTACTTTTTTTGTTAGATTCATTTCTAAGTATTTCCCTTTTTTTCAATGCTATTGTGAAAGGCATAATTTCCTTAATTTCTCTCTTAGTAAGTTTGTGATTTGTGTACAGGAATCCTATTGATCTTTGAGTATTGACTTTGTAACCAGCTATGTGAATGTATTTGGTTATTAAATTTGGGGTCTTCTATGTAGAGTATCATGTCATCTGGAAATAATGAAAATTGAACTTTTTTTCTTAAAAGTTTTTTATCTTCAAGTTTATTGGTACACTTTAGGTATACAATATAATGACATTCATAATTGAGAATTTGTACCTTTACCTGATATATCTTGGTTCTTATTTTTCCCCATTCCCCTGCCCTCCCTTCATTCAAGCCCTTCACCTCTCCCATAAATTGAACTTCTTATTTTCCTTTCTTTATTCCTTTTATTTTTTTCTTTTGTCTAATTGCTTTGGCTGATGTTTCCAGAACTATATAGAATAGATGTGATGATAATGGAAATCCTTGTCATGTTCCTGATTTTAGAACGAAGCTTTCAGTTTTTAGCCATTTAGTATGATGTTGGCTGTTGCTTTGTCATTGATGGCTTTTATCACATTGAAATAATCACCATCTATTCCAATATTCTGTAGGGTTTTTTTAAAAATCATGAATGGGTTTTGGACTTTGTCAAATGATTTTTCTGCTTCTGTTGAAATGACCATGTGATTTTTGTCCTTGGCCCTGTTGATATGGTGTTTTGAATTTATGGATTTGCATGTGTTGAACTGGCCTTGAATTTCCCTGGGGTAAATCATAATTGCTCATGGTGTATAATCTTCCTGATGATTTGCTGTATTCTGTTTGTCAGTATATTGTTAAGGATTTTTGCCCCTATGTTCATTAAGAAGATAGGCCTGTAATTCTCTTTTTTGGTTGGGTCCTTCTCTGGTTCTGATATCAGGGAAATATTTGCTTCCAGGATGATTTTGGGATTATTGCTTCCCTTTGAATTTCATTAAAGAGTTTGAGGAGAACTGGCATTACATTTTCTTACGTTCTTGTAGAATTCAGCTGTGAATCCATCAGGACCTGGGCCTCTCCTTTTTGGTAGATTTTTATCTGTTCAATTTTATTGACTGCTATTGGCTTATTTAGAATTTTTATATCTTCCTGATTGAGCTTTGGTAATTCAAATGTCTAGGAATCTGTATATTTCTTCTGCATTTTCCACTTTATTTGAATAAAGGTTCTCAAAATAAGTATTCATGATCTTCTGCATTTTCACAGAATCTGTTGTGATTTCACTCATTTCCTTTCTAATTGCATGGATTTGAGTCTTTTCTTTTTTAAATGAGGTTGGCTAAGGTTTATCAGTTTTATTTAATCTTTCAAATAACTAATTCTTCAATTCATTGATTCTTTGCATTGTTTACTTAGTCTTGATTGCATTAATTTCTGCTGTAATTTTTACAATTTCTTCCCTCATATGAACTTTGGGCTTGGTTTATTCTTTTTTTTTCTCTAAAAGTTTGAAGTTCAACATTAGGTTGTTTATTTGAGCTCGCTCAGTTTTCCTGATATGTGTTCACCTGTATAAATTTCCCCCAATGATTGCTTTCATAGCATCCTTTAAGTTCCATACATTGTATTGGTATTAGCATTTAATTGTAGAAACTGTCTAATTTCTTTTTAAATTTCATCTGTAACCCATTGGTTATTCAGGAGGATGTTATTTAATTTCCATGTGTTTATGATTTTTTTGTGATTTTTATTGCCATTGATTTCCAATTTCATTGCCCTATGCTTTGATAATATTCATAAGAAAATTTGAACTCTTTTTCATTTGCTTAAGCATGTTCTGTGAGCTCTTCCATGGTTTATTTTGGAGAACATCCCATGCACAGCTGAGAAGAATCTGTATTGTGCTGTTGTGGTGTGGAACATTCTGTAGATGTCTACTAATTCCATCTGTTCACAGGTTTGGTTCAGTTATGATATTTCTTTTTTGGCTTTTTGTCTAGTTGATATGTCTATATGTGACATTGGGGTATTGAGGTCCCCCATTACAATTATATTAGTGCTTATTTGATTTTTCATGTTCATCAACATTTGTTTTATAAAGTTGGGTGTACCTGTATTTGGGGCATATATATATTTATGATTGTTATCTCTTTTTCTTGGAGTTTTCCCTTAACAAGAGTGTAGTGATCTTCTTTGTCTTTTTAAAAATATATATTCTTTGTCTTTTTTGATCAGTGTTTGCTTGACGTTGACTTTGTTTGCAAATAGAATAGCTACCCCTGCTTTTTTCTGGGTTTCTGTCACATGAAGTATTGTTTTCCATTCTTTGACTTTCAGTCTATGAATTTCTTTTGAGTTAAATGTGTTTTTTGTATGCAACAAATTGTTGGATCTTGATCCATTTTGTAGGTGTATTTCTTATGAATTGAGACCATTTACATTGATGGTTATAACTGATAAGTATTGGCTCATCCTTGTCGTATTATTTTTCTGTGTTGGTTCCCTGTCTTTTTCCTTTGTTTAATTCTTTGCTTTGCCTGGTGGCTTCTTTCTATTGGTGTTTTTGGAATTATGTTTTCTTTTTGTACTGGGGATTGAAGGGAATTGTGGTTTTTGTTATATCTTGCTAGAATATCTTTCAGAACACTTTGTAGAGCAGGTTTGGTGGTCATGAATTTCTTCACCTGTTCTTTGTCATGGAAGTGTCTATTTGTCAACTGATTCAGAAAGATAGTTTTGCCAGGTATGTCAAACTGAGTTGGAAATTATTTTCTTTCAGGACTTGAAATACTTCACTCCATGCTTTCCTGGAATTAAGGTTTTGTGTTGAGAAGTCTGCTGTGATTTGGATGAGCTTTCCTTTATAGGTGATTAGTCTCTTTTCTCTAACAGCTTTTTTTCTAACAGATTTCTAACAGATAATGTCATAGTTCTACATAAATAAGTCCAACTATATTACAGTCCTTGAGTACGTAATGCAGTAAAGAAGTTTCAATGAAGGGAAACATTTGATGAAGTCATACACACTAGGGATCTTGTTCTGAATTGTGATAAATATTAGATTACGTACATCTTGATAGTCCAAGCAGAAGCTACTGGAGAAGTAAAAGTGTGTTTGAATGGGCACAGCATAAATTAGATAGTTCTGGTTATAGTTTTTATAAATGAAAAAAATGATGTATATAGGTAGGTAGATAAATATATGATAGATAGTTTGACAGATGTAGAGATTATTTAAAGACACTATATTATATTTCTCCTCACCAAATTTATGTACTTTGGACACAGACAAATTGTAGCAGCATTTGTATTTGACATCTCTGTGCAAACCTACTTCACCTGAGCTGAATCAAGACTGCCTTACAGGTGACCTACAACCTTCTACATTGATGTACAGTGATGTACACAGGTTGATGCATCCCTGAAGCACAGGTAACACTGGAGTGAAGAAAAATTGGAGCACATTTTTAATGCAGGTAAGAGGCTTTGTGAATCTCACTATGGATGTCTAACTCTGTCCTGGAGATTGTGAGGGAGGATCTGGGTCCACTGCATTTAGACCATGTATGAACCCTTAATCACACTGAATCACTCACTTGTGCTTCTGTGAGGAATTCTACATTTGCACAATGGAGTATGCACTGACACCTGAATCATGTGTTGTTTGAATGTGTAAAAATAAGCTATTATGAATTATAAGTGAATATCATAACATAGTTACATAAAATTCTCATTTTCCTTAAATGTTATTATTTTCACCAGATTTGTCCTGCAAGCTCACATCTAATCTGGTATTGAAATTTTACTGCTTCTAACCCACAGAGCTCTCTATATAGCAGGAGGACATGCAAATAGGGCCTCTCTCTGCTGATATAAGCAGCCCAGTCCTCTCTGGAGAGGAGCCCAGCTCTGAATGCCAGGTGTTCTGACTCAACAATCAGTACTGAATATAGACAGCTCACCATGGAGCTTGCACTGGGCTGGGTTTTCCTTGTTGCTCTTTTAAAAGGTAATTAATGAAGAATAAGAGATACTAAGTGTGTGTGTGGACAGGAGTGGGATAAACAGTGGACATGTGTGACATTTTTCTGAGCAGGATGTTTCTCTGTTTGCAGGTGTGCAGTGTGAGGTGCAGCTGGTGGAGTCTGGAAGAGGATTGGTGCAGCCTGGGGGGGCCCTGAAACTCTCCTGTGCAGCCTCTGGCTTCACCTTCAGTAATTACTACATGAGCTGGGTCCGCCAGGCTCCAGGAAAAGGTCTTGAGTGGGTTGGTCTTATTAGAAACAACGGTAACAGTTATACAACAGAGTATGCTACATCTGTGAAAGGCAGATTCACCATCTCCAGGGATGACTCCAAAAGCACACTGGAGCTGCAAATGAACAGCCTGAAAGTTGAGGACACAGCCATGTACTACTGTACAAGAGACACAGTGAGGCGACATCAGTGTGAGCCCAGACACAAACCTCCCTGCTGTATTGCTCAGGACCAGCAGGGGGCACACAGGACACACTGAGTTCAGTATCAGTCCAGACACGTTCAGAGGGTGGACCAATCTGATTTCCTGTCAGGATCTGAAGCTTCCTGTCTGTGTGACATATTCCCCAGGAGACTCTGCATTCATGACTCTATATGTTCATGTCCCTGAATTTAAAATTTCATTCAGTAGTGTGTTCGGTACTTTTCTCTTGTTGCTGAGACAAAATACTTGACACCCAAAGTTAAAGGGGGAAAGGTTTATTTGGCCTACAGTTCATATAGGTTTCAGTCCATAATTGGCTGGCTCCAAGGCAGAGTGGCACTGGGGCAAAAGTTCATGGCTGTGGAAGCAGCAAACACAAGTGACTGTAACAGCATTTTTCTGGCCCTTTTATCTCACCCAGACTACCAGATGAGGGTGGTGCCAAACCAATCACTCACACACAAGAAGTGGTTTAGTAATCACTTCCCTTTAATCCCAGTATCACACATTCCAGATTCAGCCACATCTGAAGAAAACCCCACCTCATGCAGATGAAGTTTTGGGGGGACATCTAAACACAAGCCATAACAGATAGTAAGATACATATATTCTCATCTCCACACATGTTCAAATGTCATTTCTGAAGGCAAAAATGACTCTTATGTGGTCACCAGGACCAGGTCCTGAGGGCACACAGTCAACATGTCATACCTCAGTGATATTCTCTTTTCACCTCCAATTTTGGTATTTAGAATAGAGGCAAGACAGAGATATCTAGTGTCAGTGATGGATAAAATTTAGTAAATTTAAATCTTACCTTCTCTCCTATATATAACTGCATACATCACATTCAGAACTCATCTAATTATCTTTTAAAATAGTATATTTATCCTTAGTTTTTATTCCCCAATTTGTTTTTTTAATCTGTTTCCTTAGTATGGAAGACAATGGAGCTAAGAAGGTCCATGCCTGATGAATATGCAAAAACCTGAGCCTACTGAGGTAAATATTGATATGGCTATGACCCAGAGCACCCACAACCAATATCATCCTTTGCAGAATCCCCCAGAGCACAACTTCCACAATGGACTCTACCTGCAGAATCCTCTTCTTGGTAGCCACTGCTACAGGAAAGGAAATTCTGTCTCAGGGCTGAAGAGGGGATGAGAGACTCTCAGGGGGCATTGCCTTCACTCTTGTCTCCTCTCCATGGTGTTAATTCCCAGGTGCAGTCTGGGGCTGAGATAAGGATAACTCAGGCAGACTACTCCTAGGGCACAGGAGGTGAGCCAATTCCAGCGCCCAGGAGGAGGCTCCCCGCCACCATTCCACTACTCCTAGGGAAGAGGAGGTAAGCCAATCCCAGCAAACATGAGGAGGTTCCCCACCACAATTCCACCACTCCTAGGGCAGAGGAGGTGAGCTGAGCAGGGACCAGCAGCACCCCCCCCCATGGAAACGAGAAGACACATAAACAAGTCTCAAAAACAGACTTCCAGATCACCTACAGCAACGCCAAAGAGAAATGAGATGGAACAATCTGATACTCAACCACCTGGACTCCCTGAACTGGCAACAAAAGAGGATCTGGAAAAAATGAAATCAGAAATAATTTCTCACATAACAGCAAAGATTGTGCCCATAATGCAAGACATGATTAATAAATCTAGAGAGGACACAGATAAAAAAAATAGAAGATCTGAAGAAAATGATGGAATCCCAACATAGGAAACAAATGGAATCCATGAAACAGATGCAAACAGATTTCCAGGAGATTAAAACTCCATTGAAAGTCTATGCAGCAGAATGAACTAATGTGAGGACAGAATTTCAGATATAGAAGACAAATTTGCAGTTAGTGACCAGCAAAAGAAAAATTGCTTTAAAATTGTAAAGAACCACGAGAAAGCAATCCAGCAGCTGCTAGACAATGCAAAGAAGAATAACATAAGACTGATTGGAGTCAATGAAGAAACAGGAGAGAGTGCAGATGACATAAAAAAATTGTGCACAGAACTGATGGCAGAAAACTTCCCAAGCAAGGGAAAAGAACTTGACATACAGATAAGTGAGGCATATCCAAATAGAACTCCAAATAGCCTTGATCAAAAAAAATCTACACATAGGCATATAATAGGATTCCAGAAACCTAACAGAAGAACAAAGTTCTACAAGCAGGGAGAGAAAAGAAACAAATCACATACAAAGGAAAGGCCATCGGAATCACAGCAGACTTCTCAATGCAAACCCTCAAGGCAAGAAGAGCTTGGAGTGATGTATTTCAAGCCCTAAAGGAAAACAGCCTCCAACTCAGACTGATGTACCCTGCAAAACTATCTTCAAAATTGATGGACAAACGAGATACTTTCATGATAAAGAGCACCTTAGGAACTTCATGAACACCAAACCAACACTCCAAAAAATTTTAGACAATATCCTAGGAAAAGACAATGAGGATCACAACCCCATGAATCCATTGGGCGTGACAAATTAAATGCAAAGGGGGAGAATCCAACAAAAAGAAAAAGTCATGACAAGGCTTTTAAAGCTTTTAACTTCATCTCCCTAATGAGTGTATAATTCAATCTTGTTATTGTACTGATTAGTATTTTCTGATTCTAGTGTTGCATACCTTTCCTTGTGCAATATTGGCTATTTATCATCTTGTGTCTACTTTTTAATTGGGTTGTCTATTAATGAGCGGTAAGAGTTCTTTATATATTCTGGTCATAGGTTATATGCATTGTAAATATGATCTGTTTAAGGATAACTTTTCATTTTGGTTCACTTTTTTTTGTGCTGGGGGATTACTTTTCATTTTAACTATGTCATTTAAAGTTCTAAATTTTGATGGAATCTCATTTATCATTTTTTTCTTTTATACATCATGTTTTTTGTAGCCTAGGAAGTTCTTGTCTACCCTTAATTCATAAACATTTTCCCTTATAATTTGTTCTTAAAGTTTTATAGTTTTAGTCTTTCATATTTAGGTTCACATATCCTTTCAAGTTATTGTTATGTATGGAAATAAAGGGTTGAGGTTAATTTTTTTTTTTTTTTTTTTTTGGTACCGGGGATTGAACTCAGGTCCTTGCGCTTGCGCAGCAGGCGATGAAACCACTGAGCTAAATCCCCGGCCCGAGGTTAATGTTTTATATACAGATATCAGGTGTTCTAGTGCCATTTGCTGAAAACACTATCTTTTCCTTGGCTCTTGAATTGAGCTTACGTTCTATAAAATGTTAATGTTAAATAATTTTTCAAAGCTCAGTGGACCATATATGTGTGGTTCTATTTCTGGATTCTTTGTTTTATTCCAATAATCTATATGTCTTTCCTTACACCGACACTGCCTTGATTACTTTAGCTTTAGAGGAAGTCTTAAAATTAGACACTAAAGTTAGTCTTCCAACACTGTTTTTTTCTTTTTCTTTTTACCTTTCTAGGTCCTTTGTACTCCTACATAACTTTTAAATTTCAGTATCCAATTCTTCATTTATAGCAAGTATACATAGACTTGAATTTTTATATATACCTCGTGTTTTCTAATCCTGCTAAATTCAAATACAATTTCTTGAGGCTCCTAGAGATTTTTTAGTATTTTCTCTGTAGATGATCATTTCGTCTACATATAAAGATTTTGCTTCTCCCTTGCCAATCCTATCCTCATTGTGTCATTTTATTGCCAGACTATTTTGGTTTAGGCCTATGTTTCAAAGTTTAATGGATAGATGAAGAGTAGGCATATCTTCCCTGGTTCCCCACCTTAAGGAGAAAGCATTGTATCTTCTCCATTCTTATAGGGCGCTTTCACTGGAAGTATGGAGTACATGTCTTTAAATTTGTCGAGAAGGTTCTGTTCTACTTCTAGTCTCCTGATAGCTTTTACCATGAACAGCTGTGGAATTTACTTCAATACTTTTTCTGCAACAACTGACAGGATCATATGGCTTTTTTCTTTCCTCTGTTAAAATGATGACTTTTGGGGGTGGATCTTCCAATGCTGAACCAACACTGCCATCCCTATAATAAAACCACTTTCTACATGCTGCCAGATCTGACTTCTAATAGTTTGTTTTGTTAAACAAATTTTTATCTATGTTCATCCTTTTTTCTTCTATTATCTTTATCCAGTTTTAGGATTAGCACAATGTTGATTTCCTAAAATGAGGGGAGAAGTGTTCCTTCTTTTTTCTGCTTTAAATGTTTGATATAATCAATCAGTTAAGTTGTATACGAGCCTGTTGTTGTCATATAGGTAGGGTTTTCAAGCTAGGAATATACTTCCTTTAATAGGAGCTATTCTAATTTTATATTTCCTCCAGAGTTAGTTTCATTAATTTATCTTCCAAGGTACTTCTTAGAAGTTGTCAAATTTATTTCAAAACAGATTTTTGAAATATGCTTCCCATATCTTTTTAAATTCTGTAAAATCTGTGGTAATGTCTCCTAGATCTTGATAATGTAATTTAAAAAATGTATAATTGATATTGTTTAATAGGAACTAAAGGTCTAAAGGAGCAGGGAAAGTGGGAGGGGTAGGGGAAAGGAAAGAAGGGAAAAGAAAAAATATGAGAAAAGGAAAAAAATGGAAACAAAGTCTTTGCAAATAGGGAAGGGTGGAGGGTGCGAAGGGAGGGCAGGGGAAGGGGAAAAAATAAGAACCAAGATACTCATGTAATGGTACAAGATCCCAATGATGAATGTAACTGTATTTTATACCTAACATGCACCAATAAACAATGTGGAAAGAAAAGAAATGATACTTCAGGCGTCAGAAAAAGTCTGCTGCAAGGCTCTGGCTACACTTTCACCAGCCACTTCATGAACTGGGTGAGATAATGCCCTGTACAAGGGTTGGAGTGGATTGTATGAACCAATTTGGTGATTGCAACAGTAAGTATGCTCAGAAGTTCCAGGGCTGGGTCAGCCTGAATGCAGACACCTCCTCCAGAGGGAGCTGAGCAGTCTGAGGTCTGAGGACACAGCTATATATTACTGTGCAAGACACAGAATGCTGACCCACATTCTGATTGTGTCAGAAACCCAGAGAGGAGCAGCTGCTTTGGGGCTGATGTGATAGCGATGATGAGGCTGAAGACTTGCTTAGAAAATTGAGTGAAGTAATTGAGTATAGGTATAATAGAAACAAGTGTGCATCCTAATTTTATGGTAAAATGTCCACATCACCTTCACCCTACGTTCAAAATACAGAGTAGGGAAGCCTTCCAAGTAAGAAGGTTTTCATAAGCAGTGGTTAGAAATCATTTGTGTGGACACATATTTCAAATCAACTGGATAATTAGCTACAAGCAAAGTTCATCATATGACAATGATATGCTTAATTTCTAAAAAAGGACCTAAATATCTCCCAGAATGTCTCTGCTATTTCTATTTAGCAGAATTTAGTTGTAGTTCAGGTTTATGTTCACAGTAAAATAAAGAAGAAAGTATAGAGATTTCCTGTGAATCTTTTGCTCTCATAAGCACAACATGCCCCATCAGCAGCACCCTGCCTTCCTGTCCTTCTGTGTTCTGCTGGTTGAACACCTGTGACACACTATCTCCTAGAGTCATGACTCTCACATGGCTTCGCTTCTGGTGCTGTGAATTCCGTAGGTTTGGACAAATGCTTAAAGACATGGCTCCACCATGGGTGTCTGAATGTCCAGTTCTTTAAGGAGTGGGAGTGATGGACCCTGAGTACAAGGAGCCCTGCAGAAAGTTGAGGGATGGAGTCTGCAACAGAAGTCTGCAAAGCTGAGCACCTTTGGGGAGTCTAGGTGGCAGAGCAGGGTTTGTGTTCCTAAGAAATATTCGTCCTCCTTTGTAGCAAGGTGGCTGACCCTCATTGACTCTGTCTGGTTCCTTCCTTCCAGGTCTTCTCCAGATTTCCTAGCTATACCTATAAGCAATCTTCCCCGAATGGGGAGAGGTGAAGGGGATGAAACTGGTGGAAGCATCCTCACAAGGTGTATGAGAACATAGATTTTAGCTCAGTTGAGTGAACCCCTTGGATTCTTCTGTACCATTGCTATCTTTACCTCTATACGCTATTCCCAAAATGCATGAGTCATTTGCATTCCTATCGGCAGGGAATGAGTCCTGTTGCTCTTACCTTCCTTAGGATTTGTTTTGGCGAACGTTTAGTTCTTAGATTTTCTAAATAATGTGTATCTCATGACTGTATAAACATATATTTTCATAAAAGACACATTTAAAATTTTTCATGAGCCCTAGACATGCGTTGTCATTTATATCTTTATTGCATTTTTGATGGTTTTATATTTGGCTCTGTCTTACAAGTTCTTGGGAATTTTCACTACATGTTCTTTAAAATTAAGGAAAATTCAGATTTGTTTTCTGAGTCTGTGGCTTGTCTTTTATTTCTTTAACTGTGTTTTTCAGAAAAAACTTTAAATTGTCAGTGCTGTAATATTTTTATTTTTACTTTTCAGATGTTCACTGATATTTAGTAAGTTATGCCTAGAGTTTAATATTTAGAATGGCACATAATAAGGGGACATAAAAATTTTTCTCTTCAAATTCTTTTTCCTTAAATTTTTGTAGGTAAAACATAAGAATTTCAAACAAAAGTTCAAACAGTTGCAACCTTCACCATAAATGGGTCAGCTGTGATTTTTAAATTTGTATTTCATTCATGATTGGTGATGGTATGAACTGTCTCATATACCTGTTTGCCATTCATATGCCTCTGTTGAGAAACATCTGTTCAAATATTTTGCAATTTTAAAAAGGAATCATTTGTTTATTAATTCATTGAAACCAAAATGTGAGATTTCTTTTTATTTTAGATGTTTGAAGTTTATTAGATAACTGAAATATAAATATTCTCTCCCTTTCACCGATGGCCTTATTATGTTGGTGCTTATTTCCTTTTAAGAAAAAAAATGATTTATATTTTATGTACTCTGTCTTGTCTATTTCTGAATTTGTTGCCCCCACTGTTTAAATTTAAAATTTATTGAAAGAATCAATGTCAAGGAGATTTTCCCCATTTCTGTTAGAAGTCTTACAATATTTTGGAATATTTTGATTCATTCATTTTTTATTTAATTTTTTATAATGTATGGGACTATCATTCATGTGCATGTAGATATCTAGTTATATCAAAACAATTTATTAAAGAGTCTTCCCTTTGCCCATTTTTACTCTTAATTTTCTATAGAAGTTATTTCACTTTGTGAATGTGGAATCATTTTGTTCTCTCTGTGCTCTTTTATGATGGAATTACTCAATAGAATTTTGTAAAATATGATGTTACAATTTTTGATCTTTCTTTTTGCCTGTCTGTGTCTGTCTGTGTTTGTGTCTCTTCTGCACACACATATATGCAGTTTTGGTGTAGTTCAGTTAATTAGAGTGAACATATATTTAAGATACAATATTACTATTTTACAAGATATGTCATAATTCTGTTTTAATTAGTTTTCTTTACTTTGTATATAGTCCTTTTAAATTCTCATATATGTCTATATAATACATAATGTCATACTCCTAATCATAGTTTTCTGTGAAGCAGGTGTATTATGAGCACATAAAATGGATTTGTGCTTCTGATTCCCATGTATGCATAGGCTGCTAAAAGCAGAGCTGAGTTGACATCCTCACTTAGACACTTATATCCCTCAGATATGACCTAACTCACAACTTCCTGCTATTCTAGAAAGCCAACAGTGGATCCATTTCCTTACCCTGCTCTTCACCACATTTACGACCAGAATTATTACTCAGTTGTCTTGTGTTTAAGGGATGAGAGCTCTTATATTAAGAAATAAAACCAAAGATGAGAAATCTTAATATAAATGATAGTCATGAATGGATCACTTAGTAAAATTTTCATAACAGCAGTAACATACCCTTCATATTTCTTGAAAATATGACTAAATTTTTTCAATTATAGAGTTTATTTTATTTCCCCTGCCATGTTATAACACCATGTAGTAACTGTAGTAGTGTATGTTGTGTGAAAATAATAATTCTTACATTATTGTAGGAATATTAATAAACATAATCACATTGGTAAATAGTATTACCTTGGTTCCCATTATTCATTACTAGAAAATTTTGGGTTTACTTCAAATAATTTTATGATGAGTTCTGGCTGTTAGTGTCATAATCAGTTGGATTTATTAGGTGAGACATGTGAGGCAAAGTAACTCTCAAGAAAACAATGTCCACAGATACGTCAGATGGAGAACTGAATGATCTAATGCACGTCCTTATCAAGACAAAGTTCTGGTCCATAGCGCCTGGGTTAACCTCCTGTCTACGCCACTCATTGCCCAATGGTCTTGGCATATCCTATAAATTTACTTTTTACAATGTGCTGTTGAGATGTAATAAAATTTCTAAGACAGTGACTGTGTGGTAGAAATGCTGCAGAACATACGTAGTGATTCAGTAAAGAAGAGTGGAGTGTGGCCCGTGGTTACAGTTGTGGACTGAACAGCATCAATGTTGATCCTGTTCTTGGTGACTCTTGACTTTATGAGGAAGCCCAGAAGAGGGCAGCACTTTAAAGTTTAGGAGAGGAAGGAGGCCCCATTGTTGGCTGCTACCTGTAGCAGACCTACTGTAAGGGTCCACTCTCCCCTGCACACTGGACCAGGCTGGTGGAATCTGCTCAAGTCCAGGTCCTGGTTGACATCCTGCCGTATCAACAGAGTCAGAAGGACCCTTTCCTACCAAACCAGCCCCTCCAGCTGCATCTCCCAACTTCTGTTAATGAGCATTATCTTGAATATATTCCAGGTAGCTGAATGAGATATGGATTAATATGGAGGAGGTGTAATTAAATGTGTTCTCAGGAGAAACCATAAGGGACATTAGGGTGGTAGGTCAGGGGCATGGAAGTAACCAGGCAATGGCAACATTTCTGAACATCCCACACATGGTAGCCCGATTCTGCTCACAGACGAACTGCAGAAGAGAAAAAGACTTAAAGTTTCAGCCCTCAGGCAGAGTCTGAGATTCCACCCACTCAACCTCAAACAGAGAATGGACCCCAGTCCTCCTGGGTCCCCAGGATATGTAGGGAGGCTTCCTCAGCCCAAGTGCATTTGCCAAATAGATATAATGTGGTCTAAGCACAAAGGAAAATATGTCTCCAATAAGGGTCCCAAGCAATTTATCAAGAAATACAAGGTCAAGGACTGGGGATTTAGCTCAGTGAGTCCTCTGCCTGCCTCACAAGCACAAATCCCAAGTTCAATACCCAGTACCAAAAAAAAAAAAAGAAATACAAGGTCAACAAAATAAAGAAATACAAAGTCATCTATTATGTCCACTGATCTCTGAGCAGGTTATAATGCTGTGACATGTACAGTGTCCTGGGTATTGTCCTGAAAAGGATGATTATAGGTTCCCATAGAGACACATATGCATAAAGGGAAAACTACTGCAATATGATTCAGAAATTGTCCAATTGTAAACAGTAAATGCTTTTTTCCAAACCATTTAGTTATGCTTCATATTTTACTTTTGCTAGCAAAGCATTGACTAAATGGTTACAATCACCCCCTTCCATGGGGAAGGAAAGATTTCATCAAGCTTTACAACAACCCTCATGAGGTCAAAGCAGAGAATCAAAAGGGGCTGCACACATAATAAGAGCAGAAGTAGGCAAGTGGTCTAGAGATGTTTCTAAGTTTAACTTGGTGGAGGAATGGGGTCAGAACCTTATTACTGTGTATGAAGGTTGGTATTAAGCACATCATCAATGTAGACATGGTAACAGCTCTGAATGATTTTCCAAAAATATGTCTATGATGTGGTGAAGGATTTAAATTTAGAGATATAATCTCTGCAACATGAGGTGAAGTTGAGCTTAAAAAACAAGTGAATAGTTATTACACACACCAGTGTCATCTGTGGAATGGGGGTTTTAAATAGATTGCCTCTTTCTCTTCCCAAAATTCTTTGAATCATCTTTGAAACACAAGGCTCACATCATTTTAACCAGTCTCTGTTCTATTTGGAAAAGTTGTGTCTTGGATCGGTTAGAGCAGGAGGCAGCCTGAACTTTTTGTTACAACAGCAATGTGACAAAATAAGTAGCTCTCAGTGGAAATGAGACCCACATGACAGGGTAGAGGACAGAGAGAAGGTAGAAGCTGTGCTTGGATCAGCACTCAGGATGCAAGGACCAGAGCCTGAGTGGATAAAGAGAGCCAAGTTGAGGTTCAGGAAGAAAAAGTATCTTGTCAGAAAGGGATTCTAGGCTCAGGAAGATGGAGCCATCCTATGACAGATTTCCAACACCTCATTTAGAAGATATGATCTCTTGTAATAGATTTAGATGGATTTATATATAAAAGAATTTTTCTCACAGGACACAGAAGGACCCAGAGCAACCTGTTCTCATTGTTCCCCATCTATAAAAAGAATCTTCGTATGCAAATTGTTATTCAAACTGTGGGTTCAAATTCCCTGCTTGGTTCATAGGAGCTCACAGCTTTCTCATAGATGATGCTCAAGGTCTCTAGAGAAGGCAAAGGTGTGGTCTGGAAGATGAGACTGCTGAGTTTTCTTCTGTGCTTGGTGACAACTCCCCAAGGTGAGTGTTCCTGATGTCAGACATTGGTCCACGCAGAGGGCATTTCCTGTAGGTAACTGAAAGTGACTGATTCTGTTTGTCCACAGGTGTCCTGTCCCAGGTGCAGCTGCAGGAATCGGGGCCTGACTTGGTGAAACCTTCGCACACCCTGTCCCTCACCTGCACCGTGTCTGGATTCTCTATTACAACCAGTGGTTACTGCTGGCACTGGGTCCGCCAGGCCTCAGGGAAGGGCCTGGAGTGGGTGGGAGCCATATGTGCTTCTGGCAGCACTTACTACAGCCTGTCCCTAAAGAGCAGAGTGACCATCACCAAAGACACATCCAAGAACCAGTTCTCTGTACAAATGAACTCTGTGGTCTCTGAAGACACAGCCGTGTATCACTGTGCAAGAGACACAGTGAGGGAATGTTAGTTTGAGCCCTCACCTAAACCTCCCTGCAGGGGTGCACATAACCAGCAGGGGGTGCTCAGGACACAGCATGGGGTTAGCCCAAGAGCAGGTGCACAGGAGGCATGAACAGCTGCTCTAAGACACTGTTGTTTCTTGTCCATCCAGCACTCCCTGGCACCATCCTGGATAGTGAGTCTAATAATTTCTTCTCACTCAGAACATCAGAATTTTAGTTTTGTTTGAATCAAGTTTGTCTAGCATTCTTTCTTCCAAGACAGTTTTCAAAATAATATTTTTAAATGAAGTCTTTGTTTATCATAGCATTTACCAGATGGTGACACTAATTGTTACATTTATAAACAAACATGTGCTGGACTGCCTGACCTTCCTATGGCTCAGATGGATCTCGGAATCCTCCCCTCCAAATGAGACTGTCCAAATCCTATTTCTTCTGCCCCCTGCCTTGGGATTGGGCTGAGAATTATTTTTTTTTATTTTTTTATTTTTTGGTCTGAGAATTCTTGTTCATTTTGATATTGGTGTTCATCTACTGCAAGACCTTTCCACTTCATATTACTTTTGTCAATGTTTGGAGAAAGTTGACATTTTAATAATTTAAAAGCACTGTTCAACTGACTTCTAGTTGGTAGAGACCATCAGTGTTGCCAAAAATCTTATAATCAGATACAAGGTCAACACTCAAAAATCAATACTCTTGTTGTACACAACAGACTCACTGAGAGAGAAATTAGGAAAACAATTCCTTTCACAATAGCATGCAAAAAATGAAATATCTAGGAATCAATCTAATGAAGGAAGGAAAAGACCTCTACATTGAGAACTATAGCACTCTGAAAAAAAAAGATCGAAGAGGATATAAGAAAATGGAAAGACATCCCTTGTTCCTGGGTAGGAAGAACCAATAAAGTGAAGATGGCCATACTTCCAAAGCTGCTATACAGATTGTATGCAATCCCAATTGAAATCCCAACAGTATATTTCACAGAACTAGAGAAAATAATCCAAAAATTCATTTGGAACCAGAAGAGATCAGGACTAGCAAAAGAATTCTAGGCAGGGGGTATCACAATCCCCAACTTGAAATTATACTACAAAGCTACTGTGATAGCATGGTACTGGCACTGTGGTACATGGTACAAAGCCACTGTGACAACGTGGTACTGGCAAAGAGATCTGAGGATCAGTGGAATAGATTAGAAGATGCCGAAAGAACTCCAGATATGCTTAGCTACCTCATCTTTGACAAAGGAGCCAATCATCCTCACTGGAGGAAAAATAGCCTGTTTAATAAATGGTGTTGGAGAAACTGAATTTCAACTTGCCAAAGATTAAAACTAGATCCATATCTGTCAACATGAACTAAACTAAAATTGAAGTGAATTAAGATCTAAATATTAAAACAGAAACACTAAACTTGAGGGAAGTTAGGTAGAACTCTGGAAGACATTGGCATAGGAAAAGACTTTATGAACAAAACCTCAGTAGCATGGGAACTAGCACAGAGAATCAACAACTGGGATCTCATCTTATTAAAAAGCTTCTGCACTGCAAGAGAAACCACTAACAGAGCTAAGAGACAACCTACAGTGTGGGAAATTTTTTTTAGTTGCAGTGCCTCAGAGAAAGGACTACTATGCAGAATACACAAAGAACTTAAAAAAATCAGACCCCCCACCAAATTTAAAGACCCAATCCAAAAATGGGCATCTGAAATGAACAGACGTTCTCAGACAAAGAAGTAGAAATAGCAAATAAACTTATGAAAAAGTGTTCAACATCACTGGTCATTTGAGAGATGCAGATGAAAACAACACTGAGATTCCACCTCACCCCACAAAGAATAACTGCTATCAAGAAATCAACGAATAACAAATATTGGCAGGGTTGTGGAGAGAAAGGAACCCTTCTCCATTGTTGGTTGAGGTGAAGACTGGTGCAACCACTGTGGAAATCAGTATGGAGATACCTCAAAGAACTGGAACTAGAGGTCCAATTTGACCCAGCTATTCCCCTGCTGAGTATCTTCACAAAAGAATTAAAAGAATCATACCACAATGCTATATGATCACCCATGTTTATAGTGGCACAGTTTGTAATAGCAAAAACTCGGAAACAGCCCAAGTGCCCATCAACTGGAAACTGGATAAAGAAGATGTGGGTTTTTTTAAATGAAATGGAGTACAATTCAGCCATAAAGAACAAGAAACTGGAGACATTTATAGCTAAATGAATGCATATTGAGGCCAAACTCTTAAGTGAAATAAATAGGACACACATGTGTAAATACCGAATAATTTCTCTGGGATGAGAAACTGAAAGTGTAAATAATGATTAAAATGAATAATTGATAATGGAAAATAGGAAGAAAAGGTCCAAAGGAGTAGGGCAAGTGGGAGGGTTAGGGGAAAGGAAAGAAGGGAAACTAAAAATTATGAGAAAAGGAAAAAATGGAAACAGAGTCTTTGTAAATAGGCACAGGTGGAGAGGGTGAAGGGAGGACAGGAAATGGGGAAAAAATAAGAACCAAGATATATCATGTAAAGGGACAAGTACCCAATGATAAATGTAAATGTACTGTATACCTAAAATGTACCAATAAAAGAATCTAAGAAAAAACCCAGCATGATACTGACAAAGAAACAGACCGGAGGGGCAGCGGAACAGATTAGAAGATGCAGAAATAACTACATACGCACTGAGCCACCTCATCTTCAACAAAGGAGCCAAATGCCCTCACTGGAGGAAAGATAGCTTCCTTAATAAATGGCTCTGGAAAAAGTGGGTTTCAACTTGCCAAAGATTAAAACTAGACCTATATATCTCACCATGCACTAAACTAAAATCAAAATGGATTAAATAGTTAAATATTAAAACAGAAATGCTGAACCGGCTGGAACAGAGGTTAGGTAGAACTCTTGAAGACATTGGAGTAGGAAAAAATTTTATGTACAAAATCTCAGTTGCATGGGAACTGGCACAAATAATCAACATGTGGGATCTCTTCTCATTAAAAAGCTTCTGCACAGCAAGAGAAACCACCAGAAGAGCTAAGAGACAATCTACAATTTGGGAAAAGTTTTTTAGCAGCAGTACCTCAGAGAAAGGACTACTATGTAGAATATACAAAGAACTTAAAAAAATCAGACTCCCAAATTTAAAGACCCAATCCAAAAATGGGCATCTGAAATAAACAGACATTTCTCAGACAAAGTAAAAGTGGCAAATAAACATATATATAAAATGTTCAACATCACTGGTCATTCGAGAGATGAAGAATAAATCAATGCTGAGATTTCACCTCACCCGAGAAAGAATGGCTGCTATCAAGAAATCAACCAATAAAAAATGCTGGTGGGGTTGTGGGGAGAAAGGAACCCTTCTCCATTGTTGGTGGGAGTGTAGACTGGTGCAACCACCATGGAAATCAGTATGGAGATACATCAAAAAACTAGGATTAGAGGTCCCATTTGACACAGCTATTCCCCTGCTGGGTATCTTCCCAAAAGAATTAAAAGAATCATGCCACAGTGATATATGCACACCCATGTTTATAGCAGCACAGTTTGTAATAGCTAAAACTTGGAGCAGCCCAATTGCCCATCAGCCGTAGACTAGATAAAGAAGATGTGGTGTTTTTTTTTTAATACAATGGAATACTACTCAGCCATAAAGAATGAGAAACTTGGGACATTTGGAGCTAAATGGATGCATATTGAGGCTATACTCTTAAGTGAAATAAATAGGACACACATTGTAAATATCGAATAGTTTCTCTGGTGTGAAAAATTAAGGTGTAAATGAGGATCAAAATGTATAATAGATAATGTGAAATAGGAAGAAAAGGTCTAAAGGAGTAGGGGAAGTGGGAGGGGAAGGGGAAAGAGAAGAAGGGAAAAGAAAAAATATGAGAAAAGGAAAAAATGGAAACAGTCTTTGTAAATAGGGAAGGGTGGAGGGGGTGAAGGGAGAGCAGGAGAATGGGGAAAAAATAAGAACCAAAATATATCATGTAAAGGTACAAGTTCCCAATGATGAATGTAACTGTATTGTATACCTAAAATGTACCAATAAACATAATGGAAAAAAATCCTATAATCACAGGTCAATGGGCACAACTATGCCCCAAATATCAGCATGGATAAAATGGATAAATTCTGACTTGAAGCCCTAATGATGTCCAAAATTCATAGAGATAAATATTTTTAGGATGAGTTTTTATATATGTAAGCTTTCCTTCAGTATTGTGGTTTTAAAATAGAGATACATTTAGGGCCAGTTAAGAAAAATAAATGGGTCCCATCACACAAAGAGGTTTTACTCAGCAATGGAAAGTGGCTATGGAGAAAACAAGATCAGTATTAATGACTCAACATTACTGTGCTTCCTGAGACAAAGAACAGAGGATTTCCAGGTCTGACACTAAAGATGCTCTGAAAAGTTTTAAATTAACCCAATCCAATGTGCGGAAGGTATGGAAGAGGTCAAAGAGGAAAAACAGTATTAGATTCCTAAGACTGGGTTGGAGATTTAGCTCAGTGGTTCCGGCACCTGCCTCGCAAGCACAAGGTCCTGAGTTCGATCCCTGGTACCAAAAACAAAACAAAACAAAACAAAACACTAAAAAAAGACAGATTCCTGACTAGGACAAATAAACAACTTGTGTGAGCAGCATCCTGGAAAGCTGAAAGCCAAAAAGCTTCATGGTCATTTGACCCAGGGTCAAGATGTTGAACCATCCTGGCTAACATTGACTAGGTTGGAGATTTCACGAGGGAAAACAGGTTGAAATATCAAACTTCCAGGTTAGAAGATATTGCAAATAGAAATTAAATAAATTGTTAAAATATCTTTCAAGTGTTATACAGGAAAAATATTATGTAGTCAACAAGGCTGAGGACCTATGAGACTGACTTTTTGTTTGATTTCTCTCTCTTTTTTTTTGTACTGGGGATTGAACTTGGGTCCTTGCGCTTGTGCAACAGGTGGCGAAACCACTGAGCTAAATCCCCGGCCCATTACTTGATTTCTTTAAGGACATACAGGAATGACCTTTGTACACAAACACTGACAGAAAAACCAATTTCACCCAAGTGTGGTGCCAATTGATGAAGATATGAACACAGCCTAGCAGGAATGTAACTGTGAATTTTTTCTGGGAGCAGTAGATTAGTGTTTGATATGGTTTTTATAATGACTTGGCGGAACATAAGTACCCTAAATATATATTTTAGTGCATCAGATATATTCAAAGAGGGAGAATTCATTTATTTCCTTCTCTTATTTGTATCAAAATGAGTAACTTTTTGCTTTTTCTCACATAAATGTGTATTCCACCCAATAGCGAGTGTTTATAAGAATTCTCTCCAAATACCCCAATCGATGTGTCTGACAGTTATTACTCGAATGATGCTACAGAAGGAAAGATTTGAATCTTTCATCTTCATGCCAGCCTGCATGCCACATCACCTGGCTCTGTTGCTCTTGGCTAGAGTCAGCCTGGCTGAGCCTCAGGCTTCAGGTTAGAGCTGTGTCTGCTCCCAGGATTCTCACTCTGGCTCCAGCTCAGCATCTCCCCAAACTCTCCTCTCATGGCAGAGATCAGAGAACAGGATAGAAGAGTGGAACCAGCTCAGGACACACTCACAATCCCTTCTCCCTACATACATTGGCTGAGTATAGCAGATGGAGAAGATGACTCAGAGGGTGGAGGGAAGGCAGAGGATCCACATTGTTGGAGATCCTCTCACTTCCTGAGACACCTTTTCTGTCTCTGCTGTGTCATCTGTGGCTGGCTGTGAACCATATCTCAGGCAAGATGCTCTACCTGAGCTATGTAAGAAATGGATAGAGGCTCTGGTTGTGGGTTTGACAACACTATCCTGACCCCAGTCTTCCCTCTGCCTTCTTTAGGATGTGGAACCATGAAATGTATGCCCTGCTCTTCGCAGTGCTAGTCATGAGAACCAACATATGGAATCACATGGTTTCAAACAACAGATGGAAGGATGAATAGATTCCAGGGCATATGTACAATGGAATATGGGGCAGTAATGCCTTCCACTTGTGAAAATATAGATTAACATAGGGTGCATTTGGTAAGTGAAATAAATCAGGCACAGAAAAGTACTTACAAGGTGTCACTTTTTTTTTTTTTTTTTGGTACCAGGGATCGAACTTGGGTCCTTGCGCTTGCACAGCAGGTGGCGAAACCACTGAGCTAAATCCCCGGCCCAAGATATCACTTTTTATGAAATAAAAAAATGTGGATTTCTGGGAAGTACTGAGTTAAATTTAACAGGGTGGTGGCTGTAGTGTGAGTGAGGAAATGTTTGTCAAAGGCTGAAAATTTTCCATTATATAGAAGAAATAAATTCAAGAAATCTGCTAGAATATATAGTGAATACAGTTAACAAGCATATATCATTAATTGTAAAACTGCTAAAATATATTTAAAATTATCTTACTACAAAATAGATAACTATATGAGATAATGTTATAATTTCCTAGATTTAGCCACTCTAACATTTAAAAATTGATGGATTTATATAATTTGCAATTGCTTCTCTTTTGTACTTAAATTTGTTTAAAATAATTTGAATATTTACCCGACCTCTAGTCCCACTTTATATCATATATAATGAATGGATTTGAAGGCATAATTGTAACAAAACTGCAGCAAAAATCCCTAGAAATTCATAACAACATAAGCATTTGACTTTTCATTAAAAATTCTCCAAAACTCTGTGAACCAGTGGAGTTCATTTTATTTTACACTCTCAGGATGTAACAGAATTTAATAACTTCAGGTAGGACAATGTTTGCCAGTGTCATAATACTAAATGTAAATTGTTATAATTATACATAATATTATAAGTATAATGCAAGAAACTAGTGTTTATATACCTACGTTTGCTTTTGTTATCTTTTAGCAATATTTTGCAGGTATTAACTCCATGGGATTTCTTATCAGCTCCTCCTGTTAATGTCACAATCTGTTGGATTTATTAGGTGAGATCAATGAGGAACAGAAACAATGATTAACATGATATAGCTGGAAAATGTAATTTCAAGTTCAGAATTGAGATGTCTTTCACTTTTCTGTTTTTATCCAAGATTGGCTGTCCTTTTCTGGGATTCTTTTGGTTCCATATGAATTTTAAGATTGTTTTATTCAATTCTGTGAAAAGTGCTGTTGGCATTTTGATGGGGGTTGTGTTAAATCTATATATTAACATTAGAAGTATGGCCATTTTAACTATTAGGTTTTGCCCATTCCCATTCAGGAACAGGAGATACATTTCCATTTTATGCTGATCTCTTATAAAAATTACAGGGAAGATCAGATCTAACACCAAAAGTCCTAAAGCTATTTAATAAAATCTAAAGGGAAGGAGTACTCCAAAAGTCATTCCTATAAGCTGTAATTATCCTGATTCCAAATCTGGGTAAGTAGGCAACAAAAAAATGAACTATAGATAAATCTCTCTAACTAATGCAGATGCAAAAATACTCAACAAGATACTGGTAAACAGAAAACAGAATGAAACATACCATCAAAAAGATTATACATCGTGATCAAGTGGGCTCCATTCCAGGGATTTAAGGATGGTTCAAAATATGCAAATCAGTAAATGTGAGCCATCATGTAAACAGAAAGAAGGGCCAAAATGACATGATCATTTCAATAGATGCTTTCTGCTTTTCTAGCCTTTGACAAAATCCAACATCCTTTCATGATAAAAACACTGATGAAAATAGGTATAAAAGAACCTTATCTCAATCTGATAAAAGCAATTTATGACAAACCATCTGTCAAAACATATTAAATGGAGAAAAACTGAAAGCTATCTGTTAAAAATCAGGAATAAGACAAGGATATTGCCTATCACACTCCTGTTCAAAATAGTACTTGAAACATTAGCAAAAGCAATTAGGCAAGAAAAAAAATAAATGTGATATGTATAGGACAGGAAAAGTTCAAAACATTATGTGGACGTGATTTGACCTTCTACACAGAAGACTCAAAAAAATCCACCAAACTTTCCTGAATTAATAAACAAATTCAGCAATGTATGAGGATACAAAATAAACACGCAAAAATTAATAGCATTTTTAACAACAACAATGAACCCACCGAGAAAGAAATTTGGAAAAAATACCATTCACAGTGGCACCATGAAAAATTAAATGCTTAGGAATGACCTAACCGAGGAAGTGAAAGACCTCTACCACAAAGCTATAGCATTCTGAAAAGAAAAAGTCTTTGAAACTGAAAATGAGGTTCAGCATATGATTCAACAATTGAGCACTTTTCAGTGGTGGGGAAGCTATGGCGCACAAGCTACAGTGAGCACACAAAGCCCTTTCTGTAGGCATGTCAGCCAAGTTGCCCCAGGAGGCCAAGTCACTCCAGCCTCACCCCTGCAGCTGAGCATTTAGTTTTAATTATAGTGATGGCACTTTGCATTAAATAAGTGGGTTTTGGGCTGCATGTTAGGCATGTTTGTACTTTGCCCCACTCAAATGAGAGATATCACATGCTAATTAAACTTATGTGGAGAGACCAGCGAGTGGATGGTGAGGACCTCGGCTGCATGGAGTAGTGTTCCAACCCACCCATGTCCCGCCCACACCCCTCCCGCAGCCTCCCCCCAGCAACCAGCTTAGCCTCGCGGGTGCTGCAGCACTCCCCTCCCCAACTTCTGGCCTCCTGGCTATGCCAGTACCTGGTTCCAGACTACAGAGGCACAGGGGGTCATCAAGGCCATTGTCCTGAGCTCCAGAAGATAGAGCAGAAGTGAACAACAGAAAGAGGGCCTCTCTCAGGCTCCTTGATGAAAATTGAAGCCCACTGGAAAAGTGAAGAGAATCTCTGCAATAAAGGCACACCAGACCACCGTACTTGGTAAGTTGAAGGGATCATCACCTCCCATCGGAACCTGGACTATCTTCAGGGGAAGGGCAGCTGAAACCTGCAGTAGAACCTTGTAGAATTCAACTCTGCAGGACGACAGGGAGCTCAACTTGGGCCTTGCAGCCAGAAATCTGCCTGAATCTCTGGTCTGTGACTGGCTTGCTAAGACCCATTAATTTATATCTGCACACTGCTGCCCACATTGTGACAACAGAGACATACCCTGAAGGCGGCTCTTCATTTTTATTTTTTATTTTACTTATTTATTAATTAAGTTCTTTTATTGGTACATTGTAGGTATACAATACGTTTACATTTGTCATTGGATGCTTGTACCTGTACATGATGTATCTTGGTTGTTTTTTCCACAATACCTGTGTGCCCTTCGCGCCCTCTACCCTTCCCTATTTACATTGACATCATTTCCATTTTTTTCTTTTCTCATAATTTTTCCTTTCCCTTCTTTCCTTTCCCCTTCCCCTCCCGTCACTCCTACCCCTTTGGACTTTTCTTCCTATTTCAAATTATCAAATATTCATTTTAATCATTTTAACCCTTATTTTTACACTATCAGTTTCTCATACTAGAGAAACCATTCGGTATTTACACATGTGTGTCCTATTTATTTCACTTAAGAGTATGGCCTCAACATGCATCCATTTAGCTATAAATGACTCTAGTTTCCCATTTTTAAAATTTATATATTAATTGGTACATTTTAGGTATACAATACTTTTACATTTATCATTGAGTGTTTGTACCAGAACATGATGCATCTTAGTTCTTATTTTTTCCCCATTACCTGTGCGCCCTTCACCCCCACCACCCTTCCCTATTTACAAGGAGTTTGTTTCCATTTTTTTTCTTTCTCATAATTTTTCCTTTTCGTTCTTCCCTTTCGCCTTCCCCTCCCACCACCCCTCCACCTTTGGACCTTTTCCTATTTCAAATTATCAATTATTCATTTTAATCATTTTCATCCTTATTTACACTTTCAGTTTCTCACACTAGAGAAACTATTCGGTATTTACACATGTATGTCCTATTTATTTCACTTGAGAGTACTGCCTCAATATGCATCCATTTAGCTATAAATGACTCTAGTTTCTTGTTCTTTATGGCTGAGTAGTACTCCATTTTGTAAAAAAACCACATCTTCTTTATCCAGTTTCCAGTTGATGGGCACTTGGGGTATTTCCAAGCTTTCACTATTACAAGTTGTGCTGCTATAAACATGGGTGAACATATATCGCTGTATGATTCTTTTAATTCTTTTGGGAAGATATCCAGCAGGGGAATAGCTGGGCCAAATGATACCTCTAGTCCTAGTTCTTTGAGGTATCTCCATACTGATTACCATGGTGGTTCCACCAGTCTGCACTCCCACCAACAATGGAGAAGGGTTCCTTTCTCCCCACAACCCCACCAGCATTTGTTATTGGTTGATTTCTTGATAGCAGCCATTCTTTCTGGGATGAGGTGGAATCTCAGTGTTGTTTTCATCTGCACCTCTTGAATGAACAGTGATGTTGAACATTTTTTCATATATTTGTTTGCTGCTTTTGCTTCTTGTTCTGAGAAATGTCTGTTCATTTTAGATGCCCATTTTTGAATTGGGTCTTTGAATTTGGGACGTCTGATTTTTTTCAGTTCTTTATATATTCTAGATAGTAGTCTTTTGTCTGAGGTACAGCTGCTAAAAATTTTTCCCACATTGTAGGTTGTCCCTTAGCTTTGTTGGTGGTTTCTTTTGCAGTGTAGAAGCCTTTTAATATGATGAGATCCCAGTTGTTGATTCTTTGTGCTCGTTCCCCTGCTACTGAGGTTTTGTTCATAAAGTCTTTTAATGTGCCAATGTCTTCTAGAGTTCTACCTAACTTATTTTCCAGCAAGTTTAGTGTTTCTGTTTTAATATTTAGATCTTTAATCCACATTGATCTTAGTTTAGTGCATGGTGATAAGTATGAGTCTAGTTTTAATCTCTGGCAGGTTGAAATCCAGTTTTTCTAACACCGTTTATTAAATAGGCTATCTTTCCTCCAATGATGCTGGCTTGATCCTTTGTCAAAGATGAGGTGGCTGAGTATGTCTGGAATTATTTCTGCATCTTCTAATCTATTCCACTGATCCTCAGGTCTGTTTCTTTGCCAGTACCATGCTGCTTTTATCACAGTAGCTTTGTAGTGTAGTTTCGAGTTGGGGATTGTGATACCCCCTGCCATGTCTCTGTTGCCTAGAATTGCTTTTGCTATTCTAGATCTCTTCTGGTTACAAATGAATTTTTGGATTGTCTTCTCTATTTCTGTGAAATATATTGTTGGAATTTGAATCGGGATTGCATTAAATCTATATAGTGTTTTGGAAGTATGGCCATTTTCACTATATTGGTTCTACCCAGGAGTAAGGGATGTCTTTCCATTTTCTTATATCCTCTTCGATCTCCTTTTTCAGAGAGTTTTAGTTTTCAGTGTAGAGATCTTTTGCTTCCTTTGTTAGGTTGATTCCTAGATATTTCAATTGTTTTAGATGCTATTGTAAAAGGAATTATTTCCCCAATTTCTCTCTCAATGGGTCTGCTATTTGCATATAAGAAGGTTATTGTTTTTTGAGTGTTGACCTTGTATCCAGCTACTCTACTGAATCTGTCAATTAGGTCGAGAAGACTTTTGACTGAGTTTTTTGGATCTCTATGTAAAGTATCATATCATCAGCAAATAATGAGAGTTTAACTGCTTCCTTTCCTATCTTTATTCCTTTTATTTCTTTCTCTTTTCTAATTGCTATGGCTAATGTTTCCAGAACTATATTGAACAGGAGTGGTGATAGTGGGCATCCTTGTCTTGTTCCTGATTTTAGCATGAAAGTTTTCAGTTTTTGACCATTTAGTATGATGTTGGCTGTTGGTTTTTCATAGATAGCCTTAATCAGGTTGAGATAAAGACCTTCTATTCCAATTTTTTGTAGTATTTTTTATCATGAATGGGTGTTGGATTTTGTCGAATGCTTTTTCTGCATCTATTGAGATGATCATGTGGTTTTTGTCCTTGACTCTGTTAATATAGTGTATTACATTTTTTGATTTATGAATGTTGAACCATCCTTGCATCCCTGGCATAAATCCACCTTGGTCAGGGTGTATGATCTTCTTGACGACTCTCTGTATTCTGCTTGCCAGTATCTTGTTGAGGATTTTTTTTCATCTATGTTCATTAGGGAGATTGGTCTGTAGTTCTCTTTTTGGGTTGAGTCTTTCCCTAGTTTTGGGATCAAAGTAACACTTGCTTCCAGGAATTAATTTGGAAGCCTTGCTTTCCTTTCAGTTTCCTTGGTGAGTTTAAAGATTAATGGCAGTAGTTCTTTAAATGTCTTGTAGAACTCAGCAGTGAAGCCATAAGGACCTGGGCTTTTCTTTGTTGGTAAATTTTTAATTACATTTTCAGTTTCACTCATTGTAACTGGGGTGTTTAGCATTTCTATATCTTCTTCATTTAACTTTGCCAATGTGTATGTATCTAGGAATCTTTCCATTTCTTCTGTGTTTTCCATTTTATTAGAGTACAGGTTCGCAAAGTAGGTATTGATGATCCTCTGGATTTTTGCTGGTTCTGTTGTGACTTCCCCTTTTTCATTCTTAATTGCATAGATTTGAGTCTTTTCTTTCATTTTTTTTTATAAGATCGGCTAAAAGTTTATTGATTTTATTTATTCTTTCAAAACACCAACTCTTTGAGTCATTGATTTTTTTGTATAATTCTCAGTCTCCATTGCATTGATTTCTGGCCAGATCTTTACAATTTCCTTTCTTGTACAAGCTTTGGGTTTGTTATGCTCTTCTTTTTCTAGGACCCTGAGTTTCTGCATTAGGTTATTTAACTGAGTTCTCTTTGTTTTCCTAATATGGGCATTCACTGCTATGAATTTCCCATGTAGAACTGCTTTCATTGTGTCCCACAGATTCCTGTATGTTTTACTGGCATTATCATTTACTTGTAGAAACTGTCTAATTTCTTCTTTAATTTCCTCTGTCACCCATTGGTTGTTTAGGGGGGTGTTGTACAATTTCCATGCATTTGTGGGAGTTTTGCGGTTTCTTATGTTATTGATCTCCAATTGTATTGCACTATGATCTGATAATATACAGGGGATAACTTCAATTCTTTTACATTTACTTAGATATGTCCTATGAGCTAGCATGTGATCTATTTTGGAGAATGATCTGTGTGCAGCTGAAAAGGATATGTATTCTGATTTTGTGGGGTGGAACACTCTGTAAACATCTATTAAGTCCATTTGTTCAATAGCTTGGTTCAATTCTAGAATTTCATTGTTAATTTTTTTTCTAGTTGATCTGTCTGTTTGTGATAGAGGGGTGTTGAGGTCCCCCACTACAATTGTATTAGTCTTTATTTGGTTTTTCATGTCCATTAATAGTTGTTTTGTATATTTGGGGGCATTCTTATTTGGTGCACATATATTTAGGATTGTCATCTCTTCCTCTTGGATTGTTCCCTTCACAAGTATGTAGTGACCATCTTTGTCTCTCTGAATTAGTTTTGGTTTGAAATCTTTGTCTGCAAATAAGATTGCTATGCTTGCTTTTTTCTGGGTTTCTGTCATGTGGAGAGCTCTTTTCCATCCTTTTACTTTCAGTCTATGGATTTCTTTTTGAATTAGGTGTGTTTCTTGTATAAAGCATATTTCTGGATTTTGCTTCTTAATCCATTCTGTCAGTCTATTTCTTTTGATTGGTGAATTGAGGCCATTAACATTGATAGTTATAATTGAGAACTATTGACTCATCCTTGTCATGATGTTTACTGTTGTTGGCTCTTTTATTTCTTATTTCCCCCCCTTTCTCTTTAGTGTCTTACCTTGCATGGTGCCTTCTCCCTGCTGGGCCTCATGGAATTGTGATCTTCATTGTCTTTTTCTAGGATATTGCTTAAAATTATTTGGAGTGCTGGTTTGGTGTTCACGAAATATCTCAGGTGTTCTTTGTCGTGAAAGTATCTAATTTCCCCATCAATTTTGAAAGATAGTTTTGCCGGATACGACAGTCTAGGTTGGAAGTTACTTTCTTTTAGGGCTTACAATACTTCACTCCAGGTTCTCCTTGATTTGAGGGTTTGTGTTGAGAAATCTGCCGTGATTCTGATGGGCTTTCCTTTGTAGGTGATTTGTTTCTTTTCTCTAACTGCCTGTAGAATTTTTTTTCTGTTGGGTTTCTGGGATCTTGACTATTATATGTCTAGGTGTAGATTTTTTTTGGTCATGGCTGGTTGGAGTTCTATATGCCTCACTTATCTGTATCTCCAATTCTCTACCTCTGTCTGGGAAGTTTTCTTCTATTACTTCTGTGAACAGTTTTTTAATGTCAATTGTACTTTCTCCTGTTCTTTCATGGACTCTTATCAGTCTTATGTTATTCTTCTTTGTATCATCTAGCAGCTGTTGGATTGATTTCTCATGGTCCCTTACTATGTTTAAGAAATCTCTGTTTTCATGGTCTTTAACTGCAATCCTGTCTTCTATATCTGATATTCTGTCTCAGATTCTCTTAGTCTGCTCTGCATGTTTTCAATGGAGCTTTTAATCTCCTGAATATCTTTTTGAATCTGTTTCATGGATTCCATTACTTTCTTATGTTGGGCGATCATTTTTTCCATTTCTTTCTTATGCTGGGCATTCATGGCTTCCAGCATGTTTCTGATCTCACCTATTTTCTTATCTGTTTCTGCTCTAGAGCCTCTAATCATGTTTTTCACTCTGCTCTCCATGTCTGTATTTATCTGGGAGATTATTTCTCGTTTGAATTTTTCTAGAGCCTCATGCATCTGCTTTGTTATCTTCTGTGCTATCAGTTCAGGGTTTCCAAGTGGTTGCTTATCAGACTTTTCCACCTCATTTCTCCCAGAATTTCCTTTTTGTGGTGTGGAAGCCTGCGTTTGTGCCTTGCTTAAGTGTGTTCTCATTTTTGTTTTTGGTACTGTCCTTGGTTTAATTCCTGGGTTGATATTTCAAAATTGCTTAATGTAGGTATCTTTGTGCTTTTGTTTAAAACCCTTGTGGAATGATTGCTTTTCAGAGGGGTCTTCCAGATATAGCTTGTGTTTGGGTTTTGAGACTCTAATGACTCTGAGGCTATTTTATTTTCCTTATACCAGGAAGGAAAACTAATTAGATCAATCACAACATGTTAGCCTAAATGACATAGTCAGCAATACCATAGCATCAAGCACAGTTTAGAAAATGACAATTTGTGGTAGTTATTAATCTATCACATTTAACTATGTGAGTTAAATTAAAAGTGAGGACCAACCCAACATAAGTTTATAATGAATAAACTCTTCAATATAGCATCTTTCCCTTTCAGGGTGGGGAGTTAAAAGGAGTCGGGGAGGGAGGGACGGGTAGAAGGAACAGGTAAGGTTAGTGGCAAGGCCAGAAGACACAGAAAGATCACACAAACTCTAAGAAGTTGTTAAAGGCAAGAGGAAAAGGTAGAGTGAAAGAACAAAGATCTGAATAGAATCATCTAACAGCAACAGGGAGGCTAGATACCATATTTACTTTCCTTTAAAGCTAATGATAATCAAGAGAAGGAAAAAGAGAAGAAAAGAAAAATAAAAGAGAAATCCAAATTCAGGGCAGAAAGGAACAAATGGGGAAATGAAGAGCAATGTGGGACAGTGAGAGAACAAGTGGGGGGGGTGAATAAAAGAAAAGAAAGAAAAGTAAAAATTCAAAGAGTAAAAAAAATTAAAACTTAAGAATTAAAAATAAGAGAAAAAAGAAATTTTTGTTCTTCTTGCATATAGCAAAACATAAAAATTATGGGCCTCCTTCAGGGTATGTCTCTGCTGTCACAGTAGGCAATGTAGGAATCCGTGTGCATATAGGATTCAATGAGTCTCAGCAAGCCAGCAGCAGACCAAGTACCGTGGTCTGATGTGCCTTTATTATAGAGATTCTCTTTACTTTTCTCTGAGCTTCAGTTTTCATCAAGGAGCAGGAGAAGCCCTCTTTCTGTTACTAACTTCTGCTTTATCTTGTGGTGCTCAGGACAAGAGTCTTTATAATCTCCTGTGCCTCTGTAGTGTGGGACCAGGTAGCAGAAAAGCCAGAAGGCCAGAGGCACGGGGTGGGCGAAACGACTGGGCCTTGGAGGTGCCCATGTGGCTAAGTGGACCTCACTGTGGTGTGTGTGGGGGGCCCGGGATGGCTGCAGAGCTTCAAGTTGCTTGTCTCACCTGGCTGGTCACACTTGAAGAGTGTCGGATGGGGGTGGGGCTGCAAGTCACCCCTGGGACCTCGCTGTGGCAGGCATGAGTCCCAGGACAGCCTCGGAGCTTCAAGCTGCTTGTCTCACCTGGCTAGTCACCATGTTCTTGATTTTAAATGGAGAGATAGCTAAAAGTCCCCAAGTATTCCATGCCACATTCTGAATTTTGAGATGACTTCAAATTTCTTTCATAAGATTAATTAGCCTGCTCACATTAATCTCATCTGAGGCATTCTCAGAACATGAGCAAAATGAAGACAATTTTTTTTGCCAGAGTGTAAAACACTTTATCTCGATTCCAGCTGGTAATGGAGCCCTTGTTCCTATCTGAAATTTCCTGAGCCTAGTCTTTTCAATCTTCATTTCTATTTGCATTCAGGTTTTCTGAGCTTATACCAGAATCTTCCACAAGCTTTGTTTTTGCATTCCAAAACTGTTTCACCAGCTGAGTTCTTCAAACCTTCCCAAACTGCACCTTTAAAAGGCTTGTGATCCACAGGGTTAGGTATAATCACAAAAATGGTCACAGTTTTCTGGTACTAAAATCTTGGTTAACTTTCTTTTGATTTAGACATAATACCAGATGCCTGCAATTTAAAGGAGGAGAGATTCATTTTTGTCACACAGCTTGTAGAGCTTCCAGTCCATGGTCTTTTGGCTCCAAGGCAGGACAACATGAGAGAGGAGCATGGCAGAAGAATCAGTTCTCATGTTGTGATGGCCAAGGAGCAGAGACATGAAGGGAGGAGGTAGGGAGGGAGATAAGATCATCCAAGCCACACTTGTGAGTGCTAAAGGCTCTTGGGAGACATCTAGATATAGACATAAAAAACTCCCATCCCAATTTCTCTGATCTTTCAATGGTCACACTTGTCCTCCTTCACATATTTGTCATTTCTTTAAATTTACTCCCTTAGGTCTATATGTAACCACTTCATTTCATTGCAAGCAGTATTAATAATCATTTCAAGTTTGAAGGTACAAGTTTAATGGCTTGAAACAGTACTCCAAGCCCATGTAAACTTCTTCCTGATACACATGGTATGTGGCATCATCCATTCAACATCAGGCACACTGTCTCCATTCTGGGCACATGGGTATCTCCACCCTGCATTCTGCCAGAGTCCTGGACACAGTCCCCACATATCACAATAGGCCAGTTCTCTATCCAGGAAAGGAACAAGGGTCTGCCTTTTTTTCTCTGTACTCCAGATGCTTGTGAGACACTTGCCAGAGCCCTGCAAACATAGGGCTGCATGAATTTCCCCATGTTACTTGGGTACATCAGAACTCCTCTGGGGATTCTTAGTCAACATGAGCCTCTGCCTGCTATCAGGGGACTGTGGCGTGGACACTGGAAAATCCATTCAGTAACTAACATTGGTCCCCAACCAGCATGAACCCACAACGTGAGCCTCAGAACCAAGGCCTCACATCTTCCCTAGCCCAATACCTCACCATGGACAGCTGTCAGAAATGGCATTACAGAGAGAGGTCCGCTTGAACTGAGTAACCTGCATACAAACTCATAGGCCATCAAGAGAAGCAAAGGGGAATGTGACCTGTAAGGTTAAAGACTACTGGACCTCGAGGACAATACTCTTCTGGAAACACAGGAACTTTTTTCTCTTTCTTTTTTTTTCTTCCCCAATCATTTCACACCCCCTTTCTTTGCTCCTCCATTGGTACATTTTTTATTTTTTACTATTTATTTTTTTAGAGGTTGGAATTTTATCACCCCGACTTTTTCAAATATTAGTTTGTTTTATTTGTTTGAATAGGCCCTTCTTTTATTCTTTTTCTCTCCCTTCGCTGCTCACCTTTTCACTTTTAACTTGTCCCCCTAGTAGTTTTTCTTATTTTATTTTCATCTAGTTTAATCTCCATTCTCTTTTATTTAACATGTTCCTGGTTTGCCTTCTCTGTTAGTTTCCTAGATTGTTTTTTCTGTTAATACCACCAACCCAATTTCCCTTTACTCCACAGTACCTTCTACCTCACTCTTACCACACATTTCACACTTTCCATTGCTTTATTTTTCATAATCTATTTCTTTTCTCTTTTTTCTTCCTGCTTGCATCCTTGTACCATTTATCTTTATAAATCTGTAGGTAGCTGATTTTAGCTTACTATGGCTGAATACTGCTTAACAGTAAAATTGCTGCACCAAATGGATATTTAGTGTACATAATTTTCTGGTTTGTTTTAGATTTTCATGCCTATTGAATTTCCTGCCTATTGTTGAAGGTGGCAGTATTAGTCATTATAGTGTGCCATTTTCCAGTTTGTGCTTGATACTATTATTATCATTATTGATTGTACTAGTTTAGCTAAGTTAACAGAGTTGTTGTAATCAATTGATCTTGCTTGTATGTCAATAACTATATTGTCTTGGAGTCATAGACAGTACTGAAGTCCAGTACTATTCAACTGGGTACTAGGGTAAGCAGGCTGCAAATTATAATCACTAATAAATAGAGAAGACAGGATCTTGTGACAGACTCAAAGGTCGAAAGCCAGCTATGCCTAGAAAACATCTCTGAAAAGAAGTCATTACCTGAAGAGGTCTTTTTGCTAGTAATGAAACTACCTACAATAAGCAATTTACAAGACTTGACACAGAAAACAAATTTAAGAAAAAAAAAAAAAGAAAACATGGCAGGAAAATTCACCTGAAAATCCTTACTCCCCCAAAACAAATTGAGGGTGCATTAAGTTCAAGAAATCAAAAGCTACCCAGGTGAGTTTTCTGAAATGGTAGCAGCAGAAGGAACAGAGCAGATAAATAAATCTTTTGACAAAGTCAAAACAGAAATAATTACACAGGTAAAGGCATGATGAACAAAATGAATGAAATAATGAGTGAATCTAGAGAGAGATTAAAAAAAAAAGAAAAGCATAGGAAAAACATGGAAACTATGAATGCCAAACAAAGAAGAAAAATGAATCCCATAAAACAGAATTACATAAAGATTCAGGATATTTGAAAATTCTATTAAATGTATATGCAGCAGATTCAATGAGAATCTGCTTCACCATCAATGTGAAGATAGATTATCAGATAGAATATCAGTTCTAGAAGACAGGGTTGTAACTGGTGATCACCAAATGAAAATTTCTTAAAAATTCAACGGACCATCAAAAATTAATCCAACATCTGCTAAATGATGCAAAGAAGTTTAGTATAAATTTAATTGGAATCAATGAAAAATCAGAGCCTAACAAAAAGGCCAAAATATAATGTTCACAGAAGTAATAGCAGAAAACTTTTCCAGCATGAAAAAAGAATTTGACATACAGATAAATGAGACATATTGAACTCCAAATAGCAATGATCAGAAAAAACTATGCCAAGGCATGTACTAGTCAAAATTTCAGAAATTCAACACAGGAATGGAACATTAGAAGCTGTTAGAGAAGAGGAATGAATCACGTATAAGTAAGATTCATCAGAATCACAGCAGACTTCTCAACACAACACCCAAAGTCAAGGAGAGGTTGGAGTAAAGTATTTCAAGCCCTGAAAGAAAAGAACTTTCAACCCAGATTGATGCACAATAGAAAATTATCTTATAAAATTAATGGAGAATCACATAATTCCATGATAATGAACACCTGAAGAAGTTTATAACCACAAAACCACAAAACCAGCACTCCAGAAATTCTGAAGGATAGCAATGTGAATGGTCTCAATTCACCAATCAAAAAAATAGATTGGCAGAATAGTTTAAGAAATAAGATCCAACAATACGTAGAATACATGAAACCTCTTTAAGTCAAAAAGAAATTCATAGATTGATAGTCAAAGGATGAAAAACAATACTCCAGATAATGGGAAATCAGACACAAGGCAGGAGTAGCTATTCTAATTGTAGACAAAGTGGATTTCAAGACAAGACTGATCAGAAAGGGCTTCAGGATTTAGCTCAGTGGCATAGTCCCTGTCTTGCAAGTGCAAGATCCTGAGTTTTATCCCCCTACCCCCAATACCATAAAACAAAAAATAAAAAATAAAAATTAAAAAGAGCAGACAAAGACAATCACTACATACTTGCTAAAAATAAAGAATCCAAAAAGAAGAGAAAACAATCATAAATATATATGCACCAACTACCAATCCACCCAATTATAAAAAGCACTAAAAATAGGAAAAAAATCAAGATAAGTACTAATACAATAATAAGGGGGAATGTCAACACCTCACTGTCACAAATAGACAGATTAACTCAATATAAAATCAACAAAGAACTATCAGAGTTGAACCACACCTCTGAACAAATGGACTAAATAATGCCAAGCCTCCCACCTAGACAGAACAGTAAAACCATTTCACAGGAGCTGCACACGGAGCTCTTTATAATTTTAAGAAATGTACAACAGAAAGCCAGAACACAAATTCGAGGAAAATATGCCCACCACACCCAGCAACACCTATAAGCATTGACGCCCAACAACCACAAGAGACATCATGTACTCCAACAGACCTCCCCCTCTCAAGTCTCAAAAATTTCCATTCTCCCCTAATGACCTCCACTCCCCTACCTAAACTACTTTATAAAAGTTTTCCCTCACCCCACACTTGAGGCCAAGATTCCTTTTGCCTTTGGCTCAAAATAAACTCCATTTCTTACATCAACTTTTCCTGACTCAGTGGGGTAGTATTGGTCGCGACTCAGGTTACCCTAACAAATAGATGTCTACAGTGTTCCACTCAACACCAGAATACACATTCTTCTCAGCACATGGGAGTTCCTCCACAATAGACCAAGTACTCACTCACAGAACATTCTTATGTAAATGCCAAGGAACTGAAATTATAATATGCATATTATCAGATCACAGTGCAATGAAATAGGAAATAAATGGCAAATGAAACCACAAAAAGGACATAATCACATGGAAATTTAAAAATACCCTTTTCAATGACCAATGGGCCACAGATGAAATTAAAGAAGAAATTAGACCATGTCAACTGAAATTGTTGCAGAAATCTTGGAAAGAAATACACGGCGACACAAAATTCGGATAAAATAATAAAATTTTTTCTTGCGAGTGGACGGTGAAAGGTCGCCGAAGAAGGGGGGCACACACGGATGTTCAAGCAAGCTTTATTGGGGGGGCAGTCTGCAGCCTGCCTGGCTGACTCACAGAATGGAAACCAGCAACTGCATGGGCTGAGCTGGAAGCTTATGTAGGGATCTTGCAGGTGGGAGAGCACTAGTCCATTGGTGGGGGTGGGGGATTGGGGCTGGGGTATGTAGCAACAGGTTTTTTGGGGGGTGATGGAGTCACCACTTTTGGGAAGCCCCTATCTTACTGGAACATCTGACCATGAAACCGGTGGGGCAGAAAGACCTTAACTAGGCAGGGAATCACTAACAAAGGGAGGTCAGTGTTGTGCCCAGTTTACAAAGTCCCAAAGACCACCAGGAGGCCGTTTCTGATGTAAGCACACGAGGGTCGTTTATTCAAGCTTAAGCAGGGACTCCCAATTGTCACCGACACAGCGGATCGAGATTGAGAGCCCCGAGTTTCAAATTAGTAGGGTTTTTATTGAGATTACAGCAAGCTTCGGTCATTAGCAGCCATGTGATTGGTTAACATTTACCAAGTATGACGTGTAGAATTTTGATTGCCTAGGCTCATTGGGGGTTGAAGAGGATTACATATAGGTTTTTACAAGAAAAATGGGGACAAAGGTTAGTGGTCTACTGTCACGTACTGATGGTCAGCAGACATCTTGACTAATGGTCATGACCACCTTGTGTGGATAGTCAGCACGTTAACACATTGTCCTATAGATAGTGGGCCCGGGACACTTGTTTCTAGGGCAAACAGATGGCTGAGTAACGAGCTTAGGAATCTTGAGTTACAGATCATGTCTTTTGTCCCAGATTAAGCACATTTAATCATTAATTTGAAAGAACAAAGGAAACTGCTCCATTTTGGACAAAATGGAGACATTCTGGTCTCACATTAGCAAAATGGAGTCACTTTTGGTCTCACAGTCAGGCCTTAGCTATGCGGAAGTTCCCTGTTCCTTGTGGCCGGAGTGGGGCAAAGGGAAAGGAGAGGAGGGTGCTTGCTCTGTGGGGGCTCTGAAATACCTAACAGACGGGAATGCCAGAAACCTGTCTGGTGAGTATGTGTGCCCCCTTGTTCAACATTTCCCTTTTTATATCCTTTTCAGCCATTGTCTCATCGATGACCTAGTGGTCTTTGATGTGTAAATACAATTCCAGTTCCTATTTACATGTCACAGAAACAAGATAGGCACATATACATTGTAAATTCTCTCTGGCATGGTAACTTTGTTAGGTTAATGAAGTTACTGGTTAAAGAGGCAGATAACAGTCACCTTAAACAAGGAGTTATGGGAAAAGCAAATCTTAAAAGAACACCTTACTTATTTTGCTTCTACAAATACCTTAATATTCAATCTATTGTTATCTAAAACTTTTCCTTATCAAAATATATACATACAAAAAATCTGTTTAAAGTATTCATAGAGAAAAACTCATTTATATAGTTTTCTGAAGAAAGAATTGAGGTATTTGGAAGTTTAGTGAGAACAGATACCTAAGGTAAATGTGAACTGTAGTGGTATTTTATTGTTTTTGTTATTACAGGAAAAAATACCTAACATATAGAGCTTAAGAAAAAAAGTTTTATATGTCTTATTATTTAAAAGATTTTAGTTTTCATTTGATTACTTCTAATGCAGAAACATCATGGTATATAAATGAAGAAAAAGAAAACTATTTTCTGCGAACCAGGAACGAAAGAGAAAGGAAAGAGGGTTAGAGGAAGGGCCCAGGGGTCAGGTTTGGTCCTTCAGGACACACTATCATGACTCAGCCATGCACATCTAGAAGTATGCTTTATATTATTAATGTGCCACACAGCTCTCAAGCCAAAGAAGTTATTACTAAGGGTGTATCACCTGACTCAATGTAATATTTTTCTTTTAGGAATATAAATGTTGAAAGGTGGAGAATTTCAAGCAGTGATTGGCCATTACAGGGCATGGGGAAACATACAGTCTAAAGTCCTTTTGTATCCCAGCCTCATTACCAGGAACTGATCAGGTTGATCAAGTGTGGGGCTCTTTTTCAGCAATCTTTCTGGCCATCACGCTTTTCTATATGTTTATCTTCAGGATTCAGACATTTTTTTATGACTCTGGGTAAAATATGAAGTTTGTCTGAGGGAGTTGGAATGTTTTTCTTTCATCTCTGCTCTTCTGCAGAATACTGCTATCTTACAACTCTTATTTCTTCATTTACTCAATTACTGTATTCCTCTTGGGGGCCATACATTTATGTTTTGGATGACAATGAGTAGACTGAGAGAAAAACTGAAAATCTTGGCAATGAATCCTACTGCCTCATTCTGTGAGACCAACAGTAACTCCATCTTGCTGAAATTCACCATTCTCCTCCTCTCTATTGTTCTTGTAAGCTAATGGTTAAAATGTGCTTGCTCAGGGGCAAAAAGACACAATCTAAAACAGGGCCAAATTCCTAAGTTTATTACCCAGCCATCTGTCTACCCAGAGAAAGAGCGTTCCAGGCACACTATGTATAAGATAAGCAGTTAATGTACTGACTATCCACACAAGATAGACATGATCATTAGTCAGTGGGTCTGCTAACCATCAGTATGTGACAGTCGGCTGTTAACCCTTGCCCCTTTCTCCCTTGCAAAAACCTATACGTAATCCCCCTCAACCCCCTATAGACCTAGCCAATCAAAAGTATACACTTCATGCTTGCTAAATGTTAACCAATCATATAGTTGCTAAATAGAAACCCCTAACCTTGCTGTAACTTCTATAAAAACCTTGCTAATTTGAAACTCGGGGCTCTCAATCTTGACCCGCTGCGTCGGTGACAGTTGAGAGTCCCTGCTCGAGCTTGAATAAACGACCCTCGTGTGCTTACATAGGAATCGGCCTCCTGGTGGTCTTTGGGACTTCACGATCTGGGCACAACAGTTCCCAACAGCAGATCTCCCTTTATTTCATTTATTGCCGGTCCAGCCTGGACTTGTGATGTATTCTGATATAAGGGGACTGATACTTTCATAGGACATTGACCCTGGAACCTTCTAAGGACACTTGTGATCCACTTTCAGGAAGAGTCCACTGAGTCTATTAAGAAACCAGGGAAGCTCTGAAAAACAAGGAGTAAAGCCCTTCAATGCAAGTATTCCTCATGCGAGATGAGTTTGATATCGCAGGAGAGAGACTGGTTCAGAATTTCCTGGGTGACCATTTGATTACTAGTTGAGCTCCACTCCTGCTGGTAGAGAATTGTTTCTCTTGTCACTCTCAGCTCAGGGTGCTGGCAATGGGACAGGAGCCAATCAGCGATGAAGGTGCGGGCTGTCTGAACTACCCAATCAGGTGGGCTGAGGGAGGAAGGCGGGCCCTTCCTGTATCATGGCGGCTAAGTGTACACCGTGAGAGGTTTGCTGAGAGTCCTCAGCTACCACATTTTTCTGTATTTTCTACTGGATGTGAGCTGAATTCAAAGGATTCTGGAGGACCCACAAACCACGCAATGGTAATATTGTGCAGAAGAAGCTGGGGATGGGATGGAATCGGGTGCATTTTGAAAGGAAGTACCCAGAACTAGCTGAGAATCTGCAGCCTCCCTGCTTAGCTCCAGACACCGAGGTCTTCTTAGTGTTTGGTTCTGCATCATCATCTGTCCGTTTTCCCTTTTATTCAGGCAGGGCGAGTTTCAAGTCCTGTAGTTTCAAGTTTCAAGGTTCCTGTGTCCTGTAACTGTGACACTGCCAGCCCAAAATGCTTTATTGGGCAGCTGCAGGCAGATCTGTTTCTCCACCAGTCTGAGGAGAGCAGGAGCTTTGGTGAAAAGGGAGCGCTACTCTGGGGTTTTTTCCTTGTTTGCTTTAGTAATAATAATGAGAGTAGGACACTTCTTAACAATAATTATATGATATAATTATAATTAATATATAAATTACGTATGTTATGTAACCATATCATAATTATATTATTATTATTGTTAAGAAGTGCCCTACTTTGATCATACTATTTGGCTTATATCAGCAGGACGAGGGGGATACAATGGAAATCTTCAATTAGCAGACACGAGACTGAGTAGTTAGCATTAGGGTTAGAGTTAGGGTTAGCCCCACCAAGTTTGTCTGTAGTATACATCTGAAATGTCATCATAGGTCCTGTAAAACAGCTTCACATTTATGATTTCAATTGAGTGGTGTGATTCAGCCTCAGAAGAATTCAAACTTAGAGGAGATATACTTTTTGAAAGGGAGAGAAACTTCTGAGGTGCTTAGGATTTATTATAGAGCTGACTCCATCCTTTAGTTGTGTGGGTGTACAGAAATAGTTTTAAAAAGATGAATAGAAGTGTGAATCACTAGGAATGGAGCTGCTGCAGCCTATACTAAACTGGATTGATAAGGGAAGCAATGCCCAGAAAAAAAATGGACAATTCACATTTGATATTTTTGGATAAATTTTGTCATTCAGAAATAAATTTTTGACATCTTTGATTTATCCTGATAAAAATAATTTAATGCTTTAAATCCTGGATCAGCATGAAGTACTCTTGACTATGACAATCTACAGAGTGTTGGAAAGCAGGAGTCTCACATACAGATTATTTTGTGGGGTTCTTCTGTCTGAGGATGTGAGTCTCATTGTCATAGGGCTCTTACTGGAAAATGTTTGCTTTGTCACCTGCAAAGATTTGATAGAATCAGAAAATAATTACTATATATAAAGAATATCTGTGAAGCACATGTTTAGCAAAAAAAACACAACACAGTGTTTTGTGATGATTAACTGTGATATGAATTTTTGATAAGTAAGCACCTCCTAGCCATTTGTAAAGCTCTGTGTTTCTCTGTGGAAGACTAGTTTGTAAAACAGGAGGGATGGCCCACCTTGTATGTGGTTGACAATAACCAATAGGCTTGTACCCAAGATGGAATAAAAAGGAAAAAATTCTCTTATTTTTCTGTGGAGGACCTCTGGTATTTGCCATTGCCTCTAGAATTTGCCATTACCTGTTTGCTGGTCTCAAGTTTCTTCAGGCTCCTACCATTAAGTCTTCAGCCTTCCAATGGAGAGTCTTCAGCAGAAAAAGAGGCTGAGAGAAACAGGCCATGCACCAGATGTGATCTCCTGGGTCCTGCTTCCTTGACTCAGTGAGACATGTCTTTACTAACAACCTAGGTATGTCTCCAACTAACCAATGTGACAATAGAAGTCTAACCACCAGGTAACATCAGGTGAGAATATTTCTTTAGTGACATTAATATGCCAAAGGAGAGATGCTTTCATCCTGTGAGGAGGAAAAAGCATATTTTGGAAATTTACTGCATTAAGTTTTTCCTTTCTCTGCCTCATCACAGGGAGTGAGTGAGGGTGGGGCTACATTAGAGCTATCATTCTAGTCTACCTGCTATGATTAGGGTTCATAATTCAGGATTTCCTTATGACTTAAGTTAAAGTAACTTGCCTGTCTGAGGCACTTGAAAATTTAAATTCCATCTTGATGCCTTTGTGTAATACTACTAACATATTATGCCAATTTGTTCATTCAGTAAATAATTATATTCCCTGTTGGCATGCTTTTGTTTTCTTTACTGAAGATGATTAGATTAAGAGCTGATGTTTGTGAAGCTGAGTGTCTCCTTCAATTTCCTGTCCTCTGACTACCTTAGTACTCCTACTGCATTGTGTTCAGCCTTTGCCTGGGCACAGATTCTTCTTTGGGTTTGGTGGTTTTTCTCTAAATGTCACTGAATCTGGAAGTACAGTCACAGAGCTGTGATGCCATTGGCTAGGACAAGAAATAGAAAGAGCCCCCAGAGTACAGTAAGTAGATGTTAGCACTCTGCAAAGCTAGGAGCAAATCCTATTTCAAGTCACTGATCCAGCAGGCTGGGTCAAGTCAATGATCTAGGTGGAAGCCTGGGTGGGTAAAGGGTTTGTTTAATCTATCATTTGGACTGCATTAAGGGGATAGTGTATTGTCTTTTTTTTCTCTTTGGCTCAGTCAGCAGATCATGGAGCAACCTTGCATCAGTGAAAAAGAGTTTTGGCTGCATGAGCTGTCAAGAGAGATTGGATGGCCAGAGAATAGAATCCTCCTTTGTCAGTCACATAAGTCAGAAGCTCCCAGTGTGTTGCTGAGAGACTCCCAAGTTGGATTAGCCTGACTTGTTCTATGGATTCTACCGATTGGCTGCATGTGAAGGACCTGGGAGAAGTCAGTCCCCAAGAAGGTGATTGTAGGACCAAATGCCCAAAGACAGAAGTAGAATTTGTCTTAGAGGCATAAGTTCTGGGTGAAAGTAGACAAAACCAGTTTTTTATTTGTTTTTTTTTGTTTGTTTTTTAACAAAACCAGTTTTGACAGGATGTGGGCCTTTCCACATGAATTGAGAAATCTTTGTTTCTGTAGGCCAGTTTTCACTGGAATGTACACATTTGGTCCTTTTATGGGACTGCATAACTTTTGTTCCTTTTCTCCAGCCCCATTGTGATTAAATGTGAGTTAATGGATAAAGATGCTTGTTAGTTTTGGCTCGCTAGAGAAAAATCTGTAACAGACCTAAAGTCCCAGAGTAAACTACTCAACTCTTTGTTTGCCCAGAACTGATATTCCAGGCACCACAATTGTTAGAACAAGCTGCAAATGTCTGCTGACCATCAATATGTGACAGTCGACCACTAACCTTTGTTCCCTTTTCTTTAATTCTATATGTTAACTTCCCCCTCAACCCCCTATAAAAACAGCCTCGGATTCTGAGCCAGTTGCCTCCCTAAGCTATTTTGCTTTGGGAGTGCCGTCTGGCCAGACTAATAAAGGTCTGTTTTCCAACTTGTCCGGTGTGTTCCTCCCCGGGTGTTCTTTGCTCTAGTCAGCTCCTTGGAGCATTCGGTAAGGCTCTTGGTCTTACATTCTGAAGGCACCGCTGGGATTCCTGGGTGTGCTTCACTAGTCAGCTCCTTGGAGCATTTGGTAAGGCTCTTGGTCTTACATTCTGAAGGCACTGCTGGGATTCCTGGGTGTGCTTCACTAGTCAGCTCCTCGAAGCGTTTGGTAAAGCCCTCGGTCTTACATTTTGGAGGCCCCAGCGAGATCCCTGGGTAAGGAACCCCAGTTCAGCCGAGACTCTGTGGCGGGATCCAGCAAGAGACTCAGGCACAGACCTCAGAAATCCTCCGGAGGTAAGTTTTTGGCCAGTTGCAACCCTTTGTTGTCAGGAGTGAGGTGGCTGATGGGCCTGTAAGCCTTCCCTGACGAGGAACAAGGGAAGGTTTAGTTTTGCTTTTGTTGTGGCGCCTGTTTGTCTTATTTGTATGTTAGTGTCCTGTCCGTTGTGTGTTTAATTTTGTATTTCTTTCCAAACCATCAAGACACAGATGAGAAGATCCTGCTCCAGAAATACCCCATTGGATTGTTTTCTCACTAATTTTAAATTGGCTTTTTCCTCCAACAGGAGAAAGAATATGGGGTTAAATTTTCTCATGGAAAACTTCACTCCCTGTGTCAATTGGAATGGCTGGCCTTTGGAGTTGGATGGCCAGCTGAGGGCTCTTTTGACCCAGGTCTCTGCAGGGCGGTATGGAGAAGGGCCACCGGGCACCCTAGCCATCCTGATCAGTTTCCATATATAAATATCTGGGTCCGGGCTTGTCAAGAGCCTCCGGCATGGTTGCAGAGTTTGTTCCCTGAGAACAAACTCTCGAATTCTGGTTATGGCCCCAAGGGAACCCCAAGAGGCCAAAGCCGGGCTCCCAAGCTGGTGCTCTCACAAGATCCTGACCTCTTAGATCTTGTTATAAGACCTCCACCCTATGTGGAGCCATCCTCCTCCTCTGATAAAGTCGGCCCCAGAGCTCGAAACTCTCTCTCCCCTCCTCTTCCCGAAGAAGGAAAATCTCCAGATTCTATAACCTCCCCCTCCCACACGAGAACAGGGGCAGCTTATGGTCCCCGAGGAGCTCTCACTGAAGGGACTAGTTCAGTTCCTCTTCTGTCTCTTAGGGAAATAGAACAGGGTCATTATGTCTATATCCCTTTCTCTACCAGTGATTTGTATAATTGGAAACATCAAAATCCCCCTTTTTCAGAAAAACCCCAGGCTTTGATCTCCCTCCTAGAATCTGTTTTTCATACACATGACCCAACCTGGGATGACTGTCAACTTCTCCAAGCTCTTTTTACCTCCGAGGAAAGAGAAAGGATCGGAGGGCAAGCCATAAAGTCAGTGTTAGGGGGAACAGAGGGCCCCCTCGATGAACAGCAGGCCCGTATTGAGGCGCAACTTCTGTCCACCCATCCCCCATGGCAAGCTAATTCCTCGGGCAGGAGAGAAGCTCTCCAAAACTACCGTCAGCATCTCCTAGCCAGCTTGAGGTGAGCTGCTCGAAAGCCTACCAAGTTGAACAAGGTAAGCGAGGTCCTTCAAGGACTTGAGGAATCCCCTTCTGCCTTTCTGGAGCATCTGTTGAAAGTATACCATACGTGTACTCCAATTGACCCAGATGCCTCTGCAAATTGACAGGAAATTAATTTGGCTTTTGTTACTCAATCGGCCCCAGATATTAGAAAGAAACTACAGTGGATGGAAGGATTTGAGGGAGAGAATAGGGAAAAGTTGATGAGTGTGACAATAAAGGTGTTTAACAATAGGGATCATTTTGAGGATAGAATGGCTAAAAAGATAAAAAAGGCGAACATTGCAGCCTTGACAGATGGAGGTTTTATCCAAAAGGAATACAGAAAAAGAATAAAAAAGAAGATAAAAGTAAAGTATGGCCCTTGTTAGAGAAGGATCAATGTACATATTGCAAAGAGAAGGTCCATTACAAGAGGGATTATGAAAAGTTAAAAAGAGAGAGAAAGAGACTAAGAAAGAAAGAGACGGGGTTCTTCTAGTAGATAAAAAAGATTGACGAGGCCAAGGTGGGGATCTCCAAACACATCCATCGACTCCAGGAAGCCGGCATCTTGGACCCTTGCTAGACAGCCTGGAATACACCCCTGCTTCCTGTAAGGAAGCCTGGCACCTCAGACTTCAGACCGGTACAGGATTTGTGGGAAGTAAACAGCCGGGTGGAGACCGTTCACCCAACAGTACCAAACCCCTTTACTCTGTTGAGTCTCATCCCTCCCGGTCATGTGTGGTACTCGTTATTAGACCTTAAAGATACATTTTTCAGCCTGCCTCTAGCACCTGTGAGCCAGCCCCTCTTTGCCTTCGAATGGACTGACCCAGACACCGGAACAACCAGACAGCTGACATGGACCCGGCTGCCGCAGGGATTCAAAAACTCCCCCACTCTGTTCGGGGAATCTCTCAGCAAAGACCTGCAAGAGGTAAGAAAAGTGTTTCCCCAGGCGACTATTCTTCAGTATGTTGATGACCTCCTGGTGGCGACTTCAAATGATAAGGAATGCATTGCAGCCACCGAGGGCCTCCTGAAAGCCCTCCAGGAACTGGGATATCGGGTGTCCTGGAAGAAAGCTCAACTCTGCCGGACCAAGGTAACCTACTTGGGCTATATTCTTGAAAAGAAAAAGAGGAGGCTGGCAGAATCGAGAGTATCTGCAATTCTCCAGATTCCGAAGCCAGGCTCAAAGAAACAGGTGAGAGAGTTCCTAGGGGCAGTTGGCTATTGCAGGATTTGTATTCCTGGCTTTGCTGAGATTGCCAAACCCCTACATGAGGCCACTGTGGGAGGAAATACACCCCTCGAATGGACTGAGGCTTGCCAGCAGGCATTTCAATTGCTCAAGACTGCACTTGCATAGGCACCAGCCCTGACATTCCCAGACTTAAAGAAGCCCTTTACCTTGTATGTGACAGAGAAAAACGGGGTGGCTAAGGGAGTGATTACTCAGCTTTTGGGGCCATGGAAGCGGCCTGTAGCATACCTCTCAAAGAAGCTCGACCCAGTGGCCCGAGCGTGGCCTGTTTGAGGACAATAGCCGCAGCAGCTGCTTTAACCTGAGAGGCTGACAAATTGACCTTTGGACAGGATTTAACTTTGATGACTCCCCATGCCATTGAGCCCTTGTTGAATAGCTCACCTAGCAAATGGCTGTCTAATGCCAGACTGTTACAGTATCAAGGACTCTTATTAGAACAGCCACGCATTAAGTTTGCCACCACCGCTGGCCTCAATCCGGCTACTCTACTCCCAGAATCTGACAAATGCCCATCCATGATTGCCTCGAGACTCTAGAAAACTCGAGGGGAGGACGTCCGGACTTGACGGACTAGGCCCTCCCCCACACAGAGATAACGTTCTACACTGATGGGTGCAGTTTCGTTCGTGATGGTGTGCGGTATGCTGGAGCAGTGGTGGTCAACCAGGACCAACAGGTGGAATGGGAGCAAGGGCTACCTCAAGGGACATCAGCACAGAGGGATGAGCTGATTGCTTTAACTAAGGCTCTGGAATTGGGAAAAGGAAAAAGGATAAATATATTCACTGATAGCCATTATGCTTTTGCCACCGCCCATGTACATGGGGAGATTTATCAGAACAGAGGGCTGCTAACCTCTGAAGGGAAGGAAATTAAAAATAAGACTGAGATATCGGCACTATTACAAGCCATCTGGTTGCCCCGAGAGGTTGCCATCACCCATTGCCGTGGGCACCAAAAGGGGTCAAGCCCCGAGGTGACTGGTAATAATGCTGCTGATCAGGCAGCCAGACAAGCTGCCCAAAAATCAGTGGGGAAGCAAATGGTTTTGCTACCCACACCAGTGCTCCCAGAAAAACCTGAATGTACAGACAGAGATAATGGAAATGAACAGGAGACACTGGACTCGAGGAAGACATGGGTGGTGGAAGACTGAGGGAAAGGTGGTACTCCCAGCTGCTGTAGCAGACACGTTGCTGCGAGAACTACATGAGTCCACCCACCTCGGTGAACAAAAAAGGATGATGGCTGCCTTACGACCCCATTTCATCAGCCAGGTATTAGCCCAAAAGGCCCAGGCCATGGTGAGATGATGCCCCACCTGCCTCAAGGTAAATGCTAATAGGGTAACCCGGCCCCCTGGGGTCCGACACAGAGGGCTAACTCCAGGAGAACATTGGGAACTGGACTTTCAGAATGGGTAGAAACATACCCCACCAAGAGGGAGACAGCAGAAGTAACGGCTAAAAGGCTCCTGACAGAAATAGTTCCCCGTTTTGGTTTGCCCTTAGCTCTGGGGTCCGACAATGGTCCAGCCTTTACGGCTAAGATATCTAAGTTAATTAGTAATATCCTTAGAATAAAGTGAAATCTACACTGTGCCTATAGGCCTCAAAGTTCAGGACAGGTAGAAAAAAAATCGAACTTTAAAGGAGATTCTGACTAAATTATGCTTGGAGACTGAACTAGGTTGGGTGGAGCTTCTCCCTTTTGCCCTCCTCCGAATGAGGTACACTCCCAAGCCTCCCCTCAATCTGTCCCCCTTCCAGATTGTTTATGGGTGATCTCCCCCAATCATTCCTTAATAGATGTAAAACTGAAAGAAAAATTTTCCCACCTTCGACTCCTTAAATCCTTAAAAGCAGTTCATCAGCTTCAGTCTGAGCTACATGAGACATTATGAAAGAAAATGACTAGTCCAAATGAAAAACCTTTACAACTTTTACCCTATAAGCCGGGAGATTTGGTTTTAATTCGCAGGTTTGATTCCAAGACCCTGGAACCTCGTTGGAAGGGACCGGTTCCTGCTGTCCTGTCAGCTCCCTTGGCAGTGAAGGTTTCTGGACATTCTGCCTGGATACATCGCAACCATCTGAAAGCCAGGACCCCCCCCGTGGATGTCAAAAAGGACAAATGGAAGGTTATCAGCCAACCAGGCGACCAAAATCTAAGACTGGAACGGGTTAGAGATGCTTCAACATAATGATAATATTCTCTGGGACACTGGCATTATTGCCCCCAAGAGGACTATATCACACACAAAAAATGTATGGATTCAATTGGCAAACTCACTTAACTTGTCTGAATTCTGCTTAAATGTTGATGTAAATTTCCATTATGTGCTGGGAAGCTGTCTCATTCCAGTATGCACCTCTTTAGAGTTAATACGACCCTATACCCTATTTAAGGACATCTCAGGAAAAAAAAATCTTACATGGATAGTTATAATTGGGGGCATGACACCTGCCATAAACCTAAAGATGCTGTCAAATTATATACACCCAAGGTAATTATGTCAAAACTGAATGTGCTATGTATGAAAATTGTACAACCAAGTGTCTTAGGATAAAACAGTCAAAAGGGATGTCCTGCCACATAAAACAAAAAAATTGTGTATAACAATTGCCATATCTCCCTGCCCATAGGATGGTTTTATACCTGAGAAGGAATAACCTTTAATTATATTCCAGAAAATTTAACCAACACCCATTGCTGTTTGAGTTGTCTAGCTGTAGTGTTGCCAGACAGGACTGATTTGATTGTGTCTAACAGAACTAAACGTTGGTCACCTTACACTGCACCAGGATGCGATGATGAAGTAGGTCTGTTAACAGATGCTGAATAACCATGATAACATCTTTTGTTGCCCTGCCTTCTATAGGAGTCCATGCTGAAAAGGCAGTACAAAAATTAGCTTGCAAGGTGGTCAAAGGGTTAAATGCTACCTCATCAGCCTTGGAATTAATTAACCAAGAGTTACAAGAACAGAGACAGACAATCTTAGATAATAGAGCAACAATAGACTATTTGTTGCTCCTCCACCACCAAGGTTGTAAAAGAGTAAAAAATATGTGTTCTTTCAATCTTAGCAATAATGGTCCAAAGATAAAAGAAAAGGTAAAACAATAAAAGATCTGGCTAAAAAAAATATATATATATATAGTGAGGATGGCGGGGACTTGTTCAAATGGTTAACTTTGTGGTTGCCCAACCTACAATGGTTAAAACAACTTTTTCTTGTCATCATAGTTGTGTGTACATGCTTATTATTTTCATGTTGTTGTATACAATGGATACCTACATTTGTGCATGATTACTTAAGTCCCAAAAATCAGTGGGGAATGTGGGACTGCATAACCTTTGTTCCTTTCCTCCAGCCCCATTGTGATTAAATGTGAGTTAATGGATAAAGATGCTTGTTAGTTTTGGCTCGCTAGAGAAAAATCTGTAACAGACCTAAAGTCCCAGAGTAAACTACTCAACTCTTTGTTTGCCCAGAACTGATATTCCAGGCACCACAATTGTTAGAACAAGCTGCAAATGTCTGCTGACCATCAATATGTGACAGTCGACCACTAACCTTTGTTCCCTTTTCTTTAATTCTATATGTTAACTTCCCCCTCAACCCCCTTATAAAAACAGCCTCGGATTCTGAGCCAGTTGCCTCCCTAAGCTATTTTGCTTTGGGAGTGCCGTCTGGCCAGACTAATAAAGGTCTGTTTTCCAACTTGTCCCTGTGTTCCTTCCTGGTGTTCTTCACTGTAGTCAGCTCCTTGGAGCATTCGGTAAGGCTCTTGGTCTTACATTCTGAAGACACCGCTGGGATTCCTGGGTGTGCTTCACTAGTCAGCTCCTCGGAGCATTTGGTAAGGCCTGTGGGTGGGGCTGAGACCTAATCATCCTGTCCTATATAAGGATGGTAATTTTAATGTGGCCAGAATCCTGATGTTCTCAGCTCAGTGCATGCAGCTCCACTACTCACCATGCTGTGCAGTGAGCAGGAGGATCCAGAGGAGATTCAGGACTGAAATGAGGTTTCTGTGTGGGTGAGACTTGGCTTTGTTGCATGCCATGTTTTCTTTCTGCAGCAACCTATATATTATTGTACAGTGTCCACTAAATTTGTCTTTAGCATGAAAGCTGTTTTTTTGTGGGCCCTGTACATCAGTAGATTTGTTAATTGATATTTTCATTATCTAAATGTGCTGCTAGGAGGTGACATTTGCTGCAGATGTGTTACTAGGGCCATGTCTGTAGCTACATCCACCTTTCCTTCCTCTCTGGCTGCCATAGTTTGAACATATTTTCCTCCATCTTGGCACTTTCCCATCCAGTTTGTACCTTGGAACCAGGAGAACATGAAACAAAACTGAGTCAACATAAAACCCACTCCTTTCAGTTGAGCTTGTCGATATTTTGTCCCAGTGACAGGAATGTGCTTAAGACATGTAATTCTGCTAAGTCTGTTATAAGCTTAAATAGGAGATCTCAAACACACAAGTTGTATCCTTCACTCTGGGCTTCATTGTGAAGATGGTAAATTCCAAAATTGACAAACACTTCCCCACAGTTCCAAAGTCATTACAGGGAGTTTAAAATCATTTAAAAATTAACATTAGCTATGATTAAATTCAGTGTAAGATCACTTGCCAAACATCCGTATACCTCTTTCTTATATTCAGAGCAGTGAAAATAATGAATAAATAAGTCAATAATGAAGTTTTATAGTGTATCATACCAAAATTAGACATGTTTACCATTTTAAATAAGAGCAGAAGAAATCATGCTGTAAATGACAACTACAAGAAAGGACTGCCTGTTAAACTCACACTTTTTTTTGAAGTAGGTACTCACATGTACATGCAATTCCTGTAGGAGTGCAAATGAAAAACAGGATTGGTCACATTATCGCTGTGGTTCATTGGTAGTTTGTGGACATTATTCATAATAAGACATGCTGAATGAGGTAGTAGTTTGACTAAAAACTATTGCATCAGGTGATAAATACCCTACCTGTCACCAATTGTTCCTGCCTTATTGATGACCACTCTCCTCCTTTGGCAGCTTTTCCAAAGTTTGCCATATGTGGTTTTCCATGAGTAATGCTCTTTTATCTTCCTTCCTTTCAATTTTCAATACTATAAAGGATATTGGATAGGGAAATATTTTGTGAGAGTTTATATTTATTTATTTTTTTGTCTCACTATTGTTCACAAGTGATGATATGTGAATGAAGGGAAAAGTATTTCTCATCCATTCCATTGGGTATGAAGTTCCAGAGTTTTCAATTTTGCTTGAAAACAATTACATTTATTCCCAGGAATAATAGCACAATGTATTTTCTGGATATTGGAAAGAAGTCAGTGGCCTGTGGATTTTGGTAACTCCAAAGTAAAGGTGAAGGATATGAAATGTAGCAGCTGAGTCTCCATTTTTGCATAAGTTTTGTTTTTCCACAGTTGTTTTCTTTAGTGATATTCTTGAGTTGAATCTTCTATATTCAGTGTTTCTCTTGAGTCAGATGTATTATAGTTACTTTTTAGATTAATCTTTATTCTCTATACAGTCTTTATGTTGTGTACCCAGCAAAAATTTTCTTATTGATCTCTTATGATTTCCATAGATTTCAGTTTCTGCTTCTCCTGATATCTACCTGAATTTTTTATGAGGAATCTGTTTCTTCTCTGAATGTTTTTTCACTATAAATTCTTAAGGTATTCAAGTTTATCTTTCCCATTTTAATATGTAACCTAACTACATAGAATAGAAGAGTATATGATCCAGATTTACAAGTACATACCTATTTTCCTTCAACATAAATGGAACACATTGCGATTTCTTCCAGGGTTGTGTAACACCAGCTCCATTATGAATCAATATTCTTTTTATCTGTGGATCCATTGAAGACTATCTTCCTTTCCTGAGGTCCATTTCTCATTCTCTCTACTAATCGTACACTGACATGAAAGGTGGAATTTGAATGTCTTTCATGTATATTGTTCAAGCTCTCACCTTGCTCACAAGGTGTTGAATGTTAGTCTTTTATTGTAGTGTATAGCCATATATATTTTTTTGGTACCCAGGATTGAATTCAGGTCCTTGTGCTTTCAAGGCAGGCATGGTGCCACTGAGCTAAATCCACAGCCCACAGTCATAATTTTTTTAACAAATTAAAGATGTGAGTAATGAGTAGCACAGTAAGCTTTTTTAGTGCCCCATTTTGGGGAGGAATAAGAGACAGAGTCTCACTCTGTAATCTTGACAGCCCTTGAACTTCCTGCATAGCCCAGCCTGGACATTGAACTCATAACAATCCTCAGATTCATGGCAGTCCTCCTATATCAGCCTCCCAAGTGCAGGGATTACAGGCGTATTCCACCACACCTGGTTGAAGTTTTCCTTTTGTATTTAATGATGAATTACATTGTGATATTTTGGTTTTCATTGCATTTAATATATTTCATTAATATTCATCCCCTCATTACCTTCCCTTATACCATCCTTGTATTTCTTATATCTAAGTGCAAGGTGACCATTTGGTGTCACTGAGCTATAAGACAATATGGCAACTTTCCCCTATTTCATTGTTCTTACATAGATTTGCTCCAAGAAAACCGTGTTTCTTTTAGCATTTTAATTATTCATAAACCTTATTTAATATTCAATTAAGGTTTTTTTCTATTAAACCAAATTCAAGTTTCCAAATTCTCCATGAGTGCAAAGAAAGATGGACTGAATTCCGTGAATAACCAGATTTGAAAAGAGACATAATCTATGGTATATCAGAACCATTCATTAGATATTTATGTGACTCTGTGCTTTTTGGATTGTGATTTGCTGGCTTCCTGTATGAGCTCTGCTTTAGAGACAGGGCACAAATACAACTTGTGTGATCCTGAAGGAGAACTAAGTGCTACTATTCCACTATTACTTTAGCAATGTGTTTCAATTTAGCATCAGAATGAGGGTATGAAAATATTTACATATCAATGAGCTTGATGATGAAGACGTGGAACTAATATTTGAAGGAATCATATTCAGTTCAGCTTTTCATGAGAGGAGTTGTGATACTTCAGGGTGTGCATCTGACCCAACAGGAAACAGTTCGTTCTTTAGGAGACTGTGACCTTTGAGGATGTAGCTGTGAACTTTACCAAGGCAGAATGGGCTTTGCTGAATCCACCCCAAAAGAAGCTCTATGAAGATGTGATGTGGGAAACCTGTATGCATATGAGTGCTATAGGTAAGAATAACATCATTTTCTTACTTATACAAGCTTGCTCAGTGATGTTATTTTCTTTCCCTTTTGAAATTTATTTATTTATTTATTTTTTGAGAGAGAGTCAGGCTGGGCTCATACTCACTGAGTAGAACAGGCTGACCTTCAACTTGTCCTTCCTCAGCTTCCTGATGAGTGATGTAGGTTCAGTGATGAACCTACTCAGTGATGCTGGTTCATCATCCAGCTCAGTGATGTAGGTTAATTAAGTAGAATGTTATAACATTTGAAAAATGTCTCAGGTCTGTTTATATTATACCATGTATCTAACTGGAATATATTAATTTTTATGTAATGATATAGTGACTTGTTATATTTCTATGTCTATAATTCAGAAAGAACCTGTGGTAACCAGCAAATGGAAGAACAATACAAAAATTGTTCAAGAAATCCAAGGTAATTTTTACTCACAAGACAAAGGAATATTCAAGAGTCAATGTGAAAGCAGAAATATTACAACCAAGGAAAATGAAGAAATGAGGCTGTTTTCCAATTTATTTAATCTCACAAAAATTTCCAGAGATGAATATAGGTTCATTTTGTATAATGTTACAATTGAATACAGAAATATTCCAATATAGGAAACAAAAGTGGTACTGACATTATGCAACAAGTGACACTATTTGCTCTATTAGTATAAAAATATTTCATAATCAACATCATAGTAATGTAGGAGACTGCATTTAAGTATTGTATATATGCAGATATGAAATGGATAAATTTTGAACTTTACCAGGAACTTATCTTTAAAATATCCATGTATACATGTGAATATGAGACATTTATTATCTAGAAAATTGCTAACATGGAAGCAGTATTCAAAATGCACATGAGTGCTAGTGTTGTTGTAATAGATGTTTTCAAAACATCCTCCAGAATATAGAGCTGTCCATGTTTTAAAAGTCTTAGAAATCAGCCTCATACATTGTTGATGGGAATGTAAAATGGAACCATTATGATAATCAATATACAGATGTCTCAGAAAGTAAATTTATAAGTTTTCATTGGATCCAAGTGTACCGCCCTGGGTATATTCTGAAATGTGTTAAAATCATCACATTTCAGAGATACATGAATTCCAGTGTTCAAAGGAGGGCACGCATGGGTATTGACAATATCTAAGTGCTGGAAACAATTCAGAACAGCCAAGCTCTGGAAAGAGCCTAGATGCCCACCACCAGATGCCTGGATGATTAAAATGTGGATAGGCTCAGCATGGTGGTGCACTCTTGTAATCCCAGAAGTCTGGGAAACTGAGTCAGTAGGATGACAGATTGAAGATCAGCCTGAGCAAATTAATGACCAATAAGAATCTTTTTCAAAATAAGAAAGAATAAAGCTGGAAATATAATTCCCTGCTAAGACCTGTGTTTAATTCTCACCACTGAAAAAACTATGCTATATAATCAGCCAAAAAGAACAATTTATATTATTTGCCAAAAATAAAATTAGATGGGATTTCATCTCATAACGTTTAGTGAAACAAATTTTAAATGTAAAACTAAAAATATGTTTAGGGAGTAAAATGAAGGAAAGATAATAGAAAACAGAAAGGCTGACTTTTGGAAGATGAGAAAGATGATCAGGGTAAGGAGGGAAGGGGAGAGTGATGAGTGAAAAGATATAAAAATGATTAGTATGACACAAATATGTGCCCATCCCCTACAATGAAACTTGATAGTGTGTTTTGGAAATATATGCAAATTTAACATTCCTAAATGAAGCCATTCATTTGAGAATAGGTGTATTGGAGGCATGCTCCAGGCCATTAAGTCAACTTATCATCAGAATTTCTTAGCAGGCATCAAACTAGAACTTGTCCTGAACAGTTATTAATATGGAGACCTTTTTCATTGTGATTGATATTTTTGTCCTTTTACCTTTACAGAAATGATGCAGACAAGTATTTGAGATGTGAAGAGATGTTGTATAAATGTAGTGAACATGGAAAAACCTGCAGTGATTTGCAGTCTTCTCAGAAACATGAAATAAGAAAGACTGGAGAGAAACAATGTCAATATGAGCAATATGGGAACCCCTACTCTGATCTTAGTGAACAAACTCACCCTGGGGAGAAAACATTTCTAGGTAAGAATAATATGAGAGCCTCCAGCACACCTAGTTGTGTTCAAATCCAAGAAAGAAATCTTGATGTGTGGAGTCCATATGGGTACAAACAATGTGAAAAAACTTTTATGTCTTCATACTATATTCAAGTAAATGAAAGAATACATGCTGGAGAGAAGCCCTATGTAATGAAGGAATGTGTGAAAGCATTATCTCATAGTCATTCCTTTCACAAACACAAAATAATGTACACTGGGGAGAAACCTTATGTATGTATGCAATGGAGAAAAGCATTCACTACTCAGACTTGTTATGACATACATGAAGAAAAAAATCACACTAGAGATAAAGCTTATGTATGTGAACAATGTGGTAAAGCATTTGGCACACACACTCAGTGTCATACTCACAAAAGAACTCACACCAGAGAGAAATGCTATGTATGTAAGCATTGTGGAAAAGGATTTGCAGAGAAGTCCTCATTTGAAAGACATAGAGGATCTCACACTTGAGAGAAACCCTATATATGTAAGCAATGTGGGAAAGCATTCAGCAGACACAGTCTCTGTCAGAATCATGAAAGAACTCACCTGGGGAGAAACCCTATGTATGTAAGCATTGTGGGAAATCTTTCACACAAAAGAGTGGGTATCAAATACATGAAAGAATTCACACTGGAGAGAGACCATATATATGTAAGCAATGTGGGAAAGCATTCAGCAGGCAGTCTCTGTCAAAGTCATGAAAGAACACACACGGGGAGAAACCATATGTATGCAGGCATTGTGGGAAATCTTTCACGTGAAAGAGTGGGTGTCAAATACATGAAAGAATTCACACTGGAGAGAGACCATATATATGTAAGCAATGTGGGAAAGCATTCAGCAGACACAGTCTCTGTCAGAATCATGAAAGAACTCACACTGGGGAGAAACCCTATGTATGTAAGCATTGTGGGAAATCTTTCAATGGAAAGAAAATTTTTCAAATACATGGAAGAATTCACACTGGGGAGAAACCCTATGCATGTAATCATTGTGGGAAATCTTTCAAGTGAAAGAGAGATTGTCAAATACATGAAAGAATTCACACTGGGGAGAAACCCTATGTTTGTAAGCATTGTGGAAAGTCTTTTCCTCAAAAGAAAAATTGTCAACTACATGAAAGAATTCACACTGGGGAGAAACCCTATGTATGAAAGCATTGTGCAAATTCTTTCTACCAAAAGAGTGAGTATAAAATACATGAAAGAATTCACACTGGGGAGAAACCTTGTGTATGTAAACACTGTAGGAAATCTTTCAACCAAAAGAGAGATTGTCAAATACATGAATGAATTCACAAAGGTGAGAAACCTTATGTATGTAAGCATTGTGGGAAAGCATTCAGCACATTCAGTCATTGTCAAAGACATGAAAGCATTTATGCTACTCAGACCCTGTGTATGTAAATGCTGTGTGAAGATATACCCTACACAAAAATATTTTCAAATACATTAATGAAGTCATAATGAGGAGAATCTCTGTGTATCAGGAATGTGTTAAATCTTCAGCCAACGGAGTGCTGGTCAGACCCATCAAGAAATTCACACTGGGAAGAAACCCTATTTATGTAAGTAATCTGGGAAAGCACTGAGTACACAAAAGTGCCATTAAATACATGAACGAAGGCACACTGGGTCAAACTATATGTAAACAAAGTGGGAAAAGATTAGCTGCAACCCCTTCATCTTGTAGTCAAAAAATTCATGCTAGGGAGTCACTATGTAAGAAATGTGTAAAAAAGTTCATCTGACACATTGTCAAACACATGAAGAAGAAGCCACTGGGAAAAAAGCCTATGTAAGCAATGTAGGAAAGCATTTGGCATGTACAGGTTTTAGTAAATACATGAAAGAAGTCACATGGTGTGAAACCCTACATATATATATGTTGAAAATTCTGTGAAAATTACTCATGCTATGGGGATCTGTAGAAATGTTAAAATTTTGATGTCAATATTCATTAATTTTTCTAGAAAATATACTCGGAAATATTCTAAAGCATAGTCATTGTGTGTTTTTCAGTAAATTACTTTTAAATATCTAATGTATGTATCTGTGGTCTTTAGTATGAAAAAATTGAGTTGACAATTATATCTTTTAGTGTATTCCAATTTCTGAACTTAACATGTAGTGTCTCCTAATTAAACAAGGTGAATTGAAGTGTATTTTTCACTGTCGACTAGGGTTAATATTTGTGTAGTATTTATTTTCATTTTGTTTTTACACTTGGGAGGACTAGACCGTGAAAAAGTAAATTTTGGTAATGCTTTTTAATTGTTAGGATTTCCACTAGCTTTGAGTTGAAGTTTGTTGGTGTATACACTCCATATTCTGTGTGACAAGATATTTTTATATTTGATGTTATTTTATATTTGATGGAGAGAGAGGCTTGTGAAAGTATTTTTGAGAATGGACAGTTGTTTTCACACAATGTGTATATTAGCAATGTTCTGTTTTTCATATCCTGACAAAATAACCTGCATATATCCCACAATAATTGTATATTGTATTAACTACATAATTTTTCCTAGTTCCTTTCATGTTAGAGTCAATATTATGTCTTACATAAAATTTTGTTTTGTTTCCATGGGCATTTTACTTTTTATGCCTATATTATGCTGGCTTTTAATTTTGTAATTTTTCCAACACCTGTATCTAAAAATAAACCATACTGCTGAGAGTATCTGACTGCCACAGGTCAGCAAGAACATAACATGTCTGCAGGTGGGTAGCATGAATTGTAGTAACAAATCTCTCCAAAAGGTATAAAGGATGGAATCATTTATCAGTAACAACATTATCAAAGGAATTTTTGTTCACAGTGAAGTTGTTTGGGGAAGAATAATTATTGGATGTGATGAGACAAATGCCTTTATTGTATTCCTTGATGCTGGGATTGACATTCTCTTTGATAATCAATATTGCTTTAAGAAGATGAAATAAGGCCATGAAGGAAAAGAAACAGTTTGATAAAAAGAGGAAATTTACTACTTTCTGATTCAGATTGTGTTCTGTTTTACCAGTTTTAGAGATAAATTTATGCAATATCTTCTCATCTATAAGGAACAATGTCTGATATTTCAGATAAGTGCCAACACGTTAAAACACATAGGCTTATGCAAACTGTGACTATGAGGCCCATTTGTTCTCCTTGTCTGGATTTTTGCCTTTCTTTTTAACAGTGATATGTTTTTTGAAATATACAGTGTTTTTGAATACAAATGGTGCTCAATTTCTGATGGGGTTCCATTGTGATAAACTTGTAACAATGGAAATATAATGGAGCAATGAATACCATAGTGCAGTAAATAGTATAGAGTTTGTTCTAGCCTTAATTGTGCTTAAACAAATTACTCACCTATTAAGTAGTAACTGAAATTATGTCTACTTTATATCTGAAATAGCTGCTGTAATTCATGGAATGTAATTCATTGCAGAATACAATGTCAATTTTTTAAACCCTAGAACATGTGACTGAGTTCCCAGTGGCTCACTTCTTTTTACCATCACCAGGAACATATCCAGTGTATATCACTATTCTAGTCAGTCATGTGATTTTCAGGATACAGAACATTTTACCCTGAACATATTTACTTTTCCATCATTTTAGTTCCTGGTGATGCAGGCCTGTAATCCCACCAAGTCAGGAGGAAGATTTGGGAGGAAAACAAAATGGAGGTCAGCACAGGCAACTCAGTGAGACCCTCTCTCAATATAGATGAATGTTCTGGAGATCTGGTCACTGCTTTAGTACCCCAAAGTTCACTCTACAGTATCAAAATTATTTTAATGTAAATCCTTACACATCAGGGTTTGTCTTTTAGTCACTTTACATGTAAAGGACTAAGCCAGATATAATGGTACATTCCTTTAGTTCCAGCATCAGCAGAGGCTGAGACAGGGTGATTATGGCTTTGGAGTCAGTGGGGGGCATCTTGACTTGTTGTCTCAGCAAACTGTGTAAGAGCTCTATATCTGCATTTAAAATTTCAAGAAAGAAATAAGTTTAAATTAATATGTAAACCTGTGATGGGGTGGAAAAAATTGCTATGGCAAATCCTGACTTTGTTCCTCAGGAAATATGATTTTTGTGGTCAATATTTGTAGAGCAGTCATAAGCCTTCCTCATAGCTTTAAAAATAAACAATGAAACAGGAGTGAGTCAGGCATTCCATATTCTGAACATAGAGACATGAAAAATTAGTTTGAGCAATACTTGTACTGGGAAAAGAATTTTACTAGGTACTCCTCAGAGGACTAATATCTGCAATATATAAAGAACTCTAAAAATTATGCACCCCAAAGAAAAGACCTAGTTGAAACACCTGGCAAAGGAAATGAGTACACACTTCTCAGAAAAATTTCAGTATTTGTGGCCATTAGAGAAATGCAAATTTAAATGTCTTTATCACAAAAAGAACATCTCTCAGCATCATTGATGGGGATGTAATGTTCATCACTGTGGAAGTCAGTGTAGAGAGTACTCAAAAGGCTGAAAAACAGCAATTCTACTCAATGTAGCTGTTCGTCTTGTGGTCCTTTGAGGAAATCTCCCGAACAAATACAGACATCAGGATCAGCATGACTACTGGTTCTGTTTCCTCTCAGGAAACAGCAAAACATAACAAAGTCACACATGTTCTCACCACAGGAAGAGGGGAATAGAAACATCACAAGGTGCCTCCCTCTCTGACCAGGAGATGGACCAGGAAACTAATTGTTCACAGTTTAGGAGAGTACAGGCTCAGACAGTGGGGAGAACATTTATAGCACATGAGCTCTCCTATAGAAAAAGAAACTGTTTCTCATGCTCTCATAATTACACATTTCCAACATAGACAGCTGTAATACAAAATGCATGTTATATGAACAAGAAAAGTGAATGTAGAAGAGTTAGATAAGTACCAAGATATGATCTCAACAACTTTTCATATTTTCTTGAATGAAGTGATTGTTATCAGACCACCCACTCAGCACAGTCACATTGGACATACTCACTGCCTTGTCTGAGTTATGCATCCACACAGCTGTCTATGTAGCAGGAAGACATGCAATTAGGGCCTCCCTGTGCTGATGAAAACCATCCCAGCCCTGACACTGCAGATCTTCAGAGGACCCCAGGCCTAGATGCCCAGGTGTTCTCGCGCGGTGATGAGACTGAACACAGGGAAGTAACTATGGAGATTGCACTGTGCTGGTTTTCCTTGTTTGTAATTTTGAAAGGAAAATTATTTGAAACCAAAGATGCTGAGGCCATTAGTGGACATGAGTGGGATAAACCAGGGAACTGTGTGACAGTTTCCTGAGCGGGATATCTCTGTGTTTGCAGGTGTCCAGTGTGAAGTGCAGTTGGCAGAGTCTGGGGGAGGCTTGGTGCAGCCTGGGGGGGGGCGTTCCCTGAGACCTTCCTGTGTGACCTCGGATTTCACCTTCAGTGATGATGGCGTGAGTTGGGTCAGGCAGGCCTCAGGGAAGGGGATGGAGTGGATCTCATACAATACATGATGGTGGTAGCACATACTATTCAGACTCCATGAAGGGCCAGTTCAAGATCCCCAGAGACGGAGGAAAGAACCCACTGTATCTGCAAATCACAGCCTGAGACTCAAGGACACAGTTGTGAATTATTATGTGATAGACAGTGAGTGGACATCAGTGTGATCCCAAACACAAACCTCCCTGCTGGGCGCTTCAGGCCCAGCAGGTGGCCCTGTGCTCCATGGAGAAATAGGAAGGTCTCCAGGAGCAGGTGCAGAGGAGGAAGCAGTGGAGAGAGAGCTTCTGGTTGGCTTCTGGTGTTTTCCTCCTTTATTAACATCATATGACCTGAGCAGATGCTCCCATGCATAAGCTGCAATGAAGAATCCAACAATGTCTTGGTTATATTTACTTACAGAAGTACATATTGAAGTATTGACTTTTTTCATCTTTTATATATGAATTTTACTTAATGGGTAAATATGACCAGTACCAATCTTGAAGTACTTTGTAAGTTTTGTGAACATAGTTTTCTTTCAAGTGTGTAATCATTATCATCTAAAAATAAATCTGCTAACTTAATCCCAATTATGAGGAGTTGTCTCATGCAGAAACAAATGCTTCAGATTAGAAAATTCAGTCCTTCGCATCCCTCTTCCATGGGATCTGAGAACACCTAGCTCTCTCCTCTCCTTGGCCACCTCAGGAGACCCAGTCCCCAGGCTCAGCCCCAGCATCATGTGGAGCCCTGAAAGGGAGGAGGAGAGAGGGGCAGCCTGACTGGACTCAAGCACTGTATGCACCAGACCTCACAGAAGAGGCTGGAGTGCTTGGGAAAAATAGGTCATGATGGTGTCACTAAGTACAACCCATTTCTTACTAGCCGAATCTCCATCTCCAGAGACACAGCCAAGAACTAGGTTTTCCCTTAATTAACTTCTGTGACCCCTGAGGACACAGCCTTGTATTTTTGTTTGAGATACACAGTGAAGGGTCCTCAATGTGGGTCCAGATACAAACCTCCCTGCAGGGATGTTCAGGACCAGCAGGGGGAGCATGGGACACATGGAGCCCAAAGAATATATTTTAGAGCAGTTGAAAAAATTTGAAGGTTTTTATTTCATGTGATTGTCATCTCTCACAGGACACTGAGCCATGGAATTTCCAGAAACTCTCCAGCCTATGATGTTATAATACTGTGTGTTCACGGAGGCGGCCATTTTGTTTCTTAACATCTAGCTCATGACAAAATGTACAGTATTTTCCAGGGAAATCCATCTTTACAGCCCAAGTGACTACACAGTATAGGTCATTTTTAGTCTAGAATTAATTAGTGATTAATATCCCCTGATTAAGTACACTTATGCCTTCCACTATCAGCTACATCTCCATGTCATCCAGTCCTGGTTGATGCAAACCCTTTTATTGAGAATATTTGAGTAACATTCTCTATGATGATATGGCTGTCCACACATTGATGTAGGTACTTTACCTTCCCCTGAGGACTTGACAGAGGACACCAAGCACCCATACTGAAGCAGTTCACCTGCTGACTCAGGAGCATCTGCTCTACCATTTCCATGCTCTCTGCTTCCTGCCTCCTGCTCTGATTCCTCCTTCTCAGCCTGCCCTTCACCAGTGAGACTGGAGCCTTCTCCACCTACTCCTATCCAGACTACCCTGTGGTCAGGATCAACGCTGAGTAGAAATCATTCAGACACTCCCTCCAACAGCACATGGGTTAGGACTACTGTCATTCCAAGCTTATTCAAAATATAAGAAAATGTCAATAAATCATGTATCTCCAAGTCTGTTTCACTAAAAGAAGAGAAAATAATAAGACAAAGCATTTCAAGAAACAGGAAGTTTATGAAGTGGCTCAGCCTGAATTTGTGACCTCAGAACCAACATAGAGCTGCAGATGCTATTTTGGGGGCCAGGTACATGGATGACTCTCATGCAGAGAGGACCTGACATCCCAGGACTGTGTGTTAGAGAGAAGCAGTGGGATGAACGGCTCCTCCTGATGACAGTGTCTGGTCCACATTAGCACAGTGAGGTCTGGTTATCCCTGTTCACCATGGCTACACTTGTGCTGGTGACATAGCACTGGGTGTGGTGGGCATGACAGCAGGAACATCTTGTTCTCTGTCCCATTAGAGAAATAGATGGAGCCATGTGTTGCATGGCAAGGATCTCTTGCCCAGGTGCCTGTCTGGGGAGAGCTGGAGGTGTCAGGGCTTTGGTAGGATGTATATGTTTTAATATTTTTGAATTTTTCCATTTTCCATTAGAATAGTTTAGGTATTACCTCAAAAAACATGTCATGACTCCTAGGTGTTAGTTCCATTATCTTCTGGATTTATGACCTGTAATAGATGGGGCAAAGAAAGGCTAACAAAATTCAGTTCACAGATCCATCAGATGCAAAGCTGCAGTATCCAGTGAACATATCTGAGGACACAGATCTGCCCGAGTGCCTGGTTTGTTCTCTTGTATACACCTTTTATTCTGCAGGTGTCTTGGCTTGTCCACAGATTCAAATTTCACAATTCCACAGTAATGAATTGAGAAAACATTAAAATAATTCCTGTGTTGTTGAGATTGGCCAAAAACACAATCAAATTTACTGATAATGAGTCAGAGTAGGGTGTGACCCATGATTATATCTGTTGAAGAGGAAATAGAATAATCCTTTCCTACAGAGTCATTCCCTGTGACCAAACATCCGTCCCCATGCTTTTAGTACATGTCCTCTTGGGTACATTACTGAAATGGAAACATAGATTAATGAGCAAGAAATTCACCAACACATGGTTTCAAGGGAAACCATAGAGGACAAAGGGCAATAGGTCAGGCATAGGAAAGGGGCAAACATGGGTGTTACAGTTGCAGATCTCACACAGAGATCCTGATCTGGCCCATGGAGGATCTGTGGAGGTGAACAAGCTCCTGAGCTTTAGACTTAAGACAAGGACCTGGGCTTTCACCCCCTACTCAGAACTCCCACTCTCACAACCATGAGTAGATGTCTGCCTGAGTGGGGCATGAACTCTGGTGCTCCTTGCTCCCCTAGATAGGTAGTGAGGCTCCCTCAGCCTTTGTGTAGGTCCCCAAGGGAAATCACTAGAGATTTCCTATAAGAACACAGTGCAGATCCTAGGTGGTTCCTGCACACAAGGGCAGAGCTCAGGCTCCCTTGCTAATTCTGTCTGCTTTGCTTTGAACAGACACAGGAATGTCATTGTAAGTGTTCTTCATGTTGTTCTGGAAGGAAACAAAGACTTCCATGAAAATTTGCTGAAATAAGGCAAGCTCAGACCACTTCACTTTGGTTCAGAAGTTATCTGAATCTTAATAGTGAGTGTCTTGTCCTCAAAGCTCTTGGATGTAATGAGCTCTGTAGGTCTTGTTGCCAGGAATTCGATAACCAGCTCTCGACTCTCACATCCTGGAAAAGAATAATTATGTCAGTTTTATCATGAATCCTAAAGATATTTCAAAAAGAATAGAAATATGCATACCCCCAGTATTTCTTGAGCATGGTCTTATTTTTGAAATGAAAGATGTCTTTAAAGATCAAGGAGATGAGACTAACCAGTCACAATGTGATGTGGATTTGGACGAAATCTTGAACAGCTGAAGCAGCCATCGATTCCGCTCAAGCTTCTGTGGCTTCAGGAATACATGAGGTGGAATGCTACAGTGTGCTAAGTCTCAGGATGGTGTCCAGGTCTTCATGAGCTGTGACCTTCTGCCTGCAGCATGGCAACTCACACAGCCTAGTTAAATCCCTGAAGCACAAAGGCCTGCAGCTCTCTCAGAGTCCCCTGCTTCACTCTCCATGGCTGCCCTGACTGTCCTCTCCAATGTTTCCCTCCTTTTTGTAAAGAGAAAAATGATGCCTCCATTTTTCCATCTCAGTATTATCAGGAAAGAACATGGGCACTGGTTCTCCAGGCCTCTGCAGATTTAAGAGCCACACACGTGATGGATGGAAACCTGCTCTAATAAGAGCTCCCTGGCTGAAGCATAAATCTCACCATAAACACCCTCCACACTGACCCTTCAGAGACCCCCCCAGAGAGGCCACCAGGCTGGTCACACATATTCATCACAGTCCTTTAGGACACAGCCTGCTCTCTGGACCCAAGAAATGTCTCAGGCTCACTCTAGGGCTGGTCACAGACATTTCCCAATCATGTTCGCTCTGCTTCTTGGACAATGAAATTTGAAAATATGTATGAATACCAAGAAGTAATAGATTTACAACTTTAAATGGGAAAAATGAATTTTCATCTGACTTTCACAGCAACCATATATTTGCAGTGTACATAGTAAACTAGAAATGGTGCAAATGATGTTATAAGCAAGAAAACTGATCTTCAGGTATAAACGGGGCACACAGATTGTTAGCAACAAGCAGGGAGATGTTAGTGTAACAAGGTGGTAAAATATCAGCTCTGATATTTCAGATATAAATTTTAAAGGCATATACTGCCCTAAAGCTATGGGATAATTCATGACCAAACTATATACAAATATAAATCTGAACTCTCCCATGAAAAACTGTGGAATAAATGTGTGGAAATGGATACTAATGAGCACTTTACCACTCAGAGTAGAATGAATTCAGTTTTCCTGAAAGTGTAACATCAGGAGGGATCCACACATCCATCAGCAGTGCATTTTGTGTAGTGTTAAAAATACAGCAGCCATCACTTCTTTCTTTTTCTTTGCATAAACACAATATTGTCCATGACCACAGTGTCTACTGGAATTTCTCCACACAAGACACACACTTTGGAGTTCTTGAGAAATCCTCTTAAACTTGTTACAAATGTTGCCTATATTTGTTGTTGCTTTTAAATTTGAATTGGTTTTCTGCTCACTCTAAGATGATGCTTCTGCTCTTGGGTGCAGCCCTTGCTATGAAGATTCTTCCAGAATATTATTTTGAAATGTTTACCTCTTTTGGATATTCCAATCTGTTTCATTTTGAAGAAAAAACCTGTTATAGATTTGCCAATTTATTTCCAAGTTTAGCATTCTAGACAAACAAGTGATTTGTTCAGAAACAGATAAAACTCCTACTTTAGATATCCATAACACTGCTTTACTCTGTTGGAGAATTAGAGACCAGGAGCAGTGCCCTGGAACATGTACAGTGATCAAGCTCTGTGGGATCTTCTGGGTCATGGGAAGTTCAGTGCCAGCAGCAGCTACACAGGGTGTGCAGAGTGGGGCACAGCAAGCTCAGCACATTCAATGTCCAGGTTAGACAGGTATTGTGTGACCTGGTGGAATGCCTGGGATGTTCTTGATCTGTGAGCATTTCCCTCTATCTGCCTTCTCTTCGCATCTTGACTGATGAAAGGAAAATGAGATGTTGGATATGATTTTGTTACATTTACATGAACTTTTCAAGTATGGTTATTTGTTCACTATGAGAACTTTTGACTGCAGGGGCAGGGCTTAGAGAAGAAGGTGCAGACTGGCCTAGTTGCATGTGGATCCCCTGACCATTAAGATTTCTAAACAGCAATATTGCTTTGCTAAAGGCTAGATCAGGATGAAACAGAAACACAAGGACTCAGAAAAATCTCTACCATCCAGACACTGTGAGGCATCATGACAGGACAAGGTCTACAACTGGTGCGACCACTATGGAAATCAGTATGGAGATACCTCAAAGAGCTAGGATTAGAGGTTTCCTTTGAGCCAGCTACTCCACTGTTGGGTATTTTCGCAAAAGAATTAAAAGAATCATACTACAGCAATCTATGTGCACCCATGTTCATAGCACAGTTTGTAATAGCTAAAACTTGGAAACAGCCCAGTTGCCCATCAACTGGAGATTGGGTAAAGAAAATGTGTTTTTAAAAATAAAATGGAGTACTACTCAGCCATAAATAATGAGAAATTAGAGACATTTGTAGCTAAATTGATGCATATTGAGGCCATACCTTAAGTGAAATAAATAGGACACACATGCGTAAATACTGAATAGTTTCTCTTGTATAAAAAACTGAAAGTGTAACTAAGGATCAAAATGTATAATAGATAATGTGAAATAGGAGGAAAGTTTCAAAGGGGAAGGGGAAGTGGGAGAGGTAGAGGAAAGGAAAGAAGGTAATGGAATTAACATGAGAAAATGAAAAAATGGAAACAGTCTTTGGAAATAGTGGTGGAGGGGTTGAAAGGAGGGCAGGGTAATGGGGAATGAAGAAGAACCAAGATATATTATGTAAAGATACAAACCTACAATGATGAATGTCATTATATTGCATACCTAAAATATACTAATAAAATTAATTGTCAGGACCTGCTCTGGTGAAGCCCTCTCAGACCCTGCCCCTCACCTGCACAATATCTGAATTCTCTTTACTCAGTTATGGTGTGCAGTGGGTCCAAGAGTTAGCCAAGAATTATTAACAGTGAGCAATCTGACCTTCCAGGACACCACCATGTATTATTGTGCTACATACAGAGTGAGGGGACCTCAAGGTGAACCTAGATACAAACATTCCTGCAGGGGCCCTTGAGAACCGTAAGGGATGTTTCCATCATACTGAACTCAGGTCAGACCCAGGGTTGCTTTGCACATAGTCTCTGGTTTCCTCTTCGTGTCCCCCATTGCTTCTAAAGATCCTCTGTGCTATTAGTGTCTGTGAACATTGATTCAGTGAACTTATGGGGAAATAATATGATTTTTCTATGGATTATGTGCAATATTTATATTCTTGTTTTCTTATTATCAAGAAGAGAAACATATACAATTTTCACCATGTGAATCAAGATAAGGCTGGGCTTCTGTAGCTCAGTGACTCGGGGAACAAGGTATGGGGTGTCTGATGTTTTTGACTAACAATGATGTTCTTCGTCCCCAGATGTCCTGTCACAGGTGCAGCTGCAGGAGTCAGGATCTGGCCTTATCAAGCCCTCTCAGACCCTGCCCCTCACTTGTACAGTCTCTGGATTCTTAACCAGTTATCATGCACAGTGCGTGTGTTAGTGTCCAGAAAGAGGGCTGGAATGGGTCAGTTTGATAAATAGTGGTGGAAACCAAAACTATAACCCCCCCACAACCCCAAGTCAGCATCATCGGGGGCTCTGCTAGCACCAAGTTTCCTTAATGTTGAGCAGTCTGACACTGGAGGACATGGCCACATATTACTGTTCAAGAACAGAGTGAGGCGACAGCAGTGTGAACAGACACAAGCCTCCCTGCAGGTGTACATGGGATCAGCAGGGGGCATGCAGGACACACTAAGGTCAGGTCAGGAAGAGGAGCAGGTGAGGTTTCCTGGTCTTCTTTGCTGTTAGAGTCTGCGGTTTCCCATTCATGTTCCCTATCTGGTCCAAAGACCACTGTAGGGTTGACATCTACAAACTTTTAGTTAATCTAACTTTCAGGACAATAATATGATTTTTTCATGCAGTATGTTCAGTATATATTTTCTTATTCTTCACTTTTGCAAAGCTGGTGCATGCTACCATATGAGTGAAGATGAGGCTACAATTCTGAACTTTGGTAGCTCTGGATTGAAAGCCAAGGAGATTTTAAATTGTGCACATGTATTTGCATATTTGGAGCAAATGAGGAAGAAACAACCAAAACATACTTGGAAAAGCATAACATGGAAAACAAAGGACAATGTATAAAATCTACTCTGCCACAGGTTCATAAAGCAAGAGCATTCTTACCTGGCAGACACTGGGTCTGCATTATTCACAGATTCCATTTTGAAAACTCAAATAATTGGTAAACATATTTTTAACTTTAACTTCCAAAAATATGATATTTCCACAGTTAACTTTAGACAAGCTCATTGCAGAAAAAATTGATCTGCATATTGTATATATACCAGCCCAGGACATCAACACTTCTCTTCCAGCTCTCATCAAGTCCTCTCCATGGGCAGGCAATACAGTGCCCTGCTTTTCAGGGTTTTGTGCTCTTTTTCATTAATATTTACTTGCAATACATAAAATTAAATTCAATGGGGGGAACTGGTATATTTGCAGATCGGGTCTTAATCATTTCACAGCCCTTCTTCCCAACCTTCTCTGCTACCTCCAACTTCATGCCCCCTTTCCACCTCATAGAGTCCACCTCCTGTATCTTAACATCTCTATGGATTTCACTCTTTCAATTATTTATATTATCTCTCATATTAAAGATACTATGTGATATTTAACTTTTGTGTCTGATTTGTTTAACCTGAGTATTATAATCTCAAGATTCATCCATTTTCCAAAAATGATTCAAATTTATCTTTCTATAAGGCTGAATAGTATTCCATTGCATGCATGTGCGCACACACATATGTATATGTAAATATATATACATATGTAAATTTTCTTCCTCCACTCCTGTGTTGATGGCTACATAGGCCACTTCCATCATTTAGCTATTGGAAATTGCACTGCTATGCACATGGGCATATATGTGTCACTAACACAATGACATCAACTCTTATAAAGAGTTAACTTTACCAGAAGAGGTAAAGCTGAGTCAAATGGAATTTCTATCATGTATTTTTTTCTTGATGTTCTAATTCTACATTTTATAAATTATAAATATTATAACTATTAATTATGTTGACCTCTCTGACTTTGAGTTTCTTCTACCAATTAGAAGCATTTTTCAAGTGTTACTTCGAGGAACTCTATCATGATCTTTACCTGTTGCTCTGAAGTCCCATTCTGTTTCTTTCTGAATGCAGGGAAAACAGGCAGGAAGTGGGAAAGAAACCCTGAGGTTGGATTCCTCAGTTTCTCTAAACAGCATCCGCTCCCTGGGAAGGAAGACATGATCTTTGGGTCTCTTAACTGAGACAAACAAGATATAACATAGTTCCTATTATTCCCAGATCTATCAGATGCAGACCTGAATTGCTGAAAGCATACTCCTGTCAGGACACAGCTCTGGCCAACATGCCTGGATTAACCTCTTGTTTACACCACTCATTCTTCAGGGGTGTTGAGATACCTCTTAAATGCACATTTCACAATGTCCTAGTAACATATGGGAGAAGGATTAAGATGTCAACTGTGTCACAGTAATGCTGAGTCCATACGTGGAGTGATCCAGGTAAAGAAGAAGATCAGGGCCTCATCCATGGTTAGATGTATTAGATGAAATAGTATCAATTTCTGCCTTGTTCTTAATGACTTCTGACTTCATGGGGAAACCCAGCAAAAGGGAACATTTTGGGGTTCTAGAGAGGAAAAGGACCCAAGGGATCCTGTGTGGCAGAATCTCCTCCTTCTCTGCTCCATTTGGGTGAGCCAGGAGGAACACACACAAGACTAAAGTATGATTGGTCTCCATGCTGTATCACTGGAATAGAATGACCCTTTTCTATGTAGCCAATACCACCAGTCAGCACTCCCCTCTGTCAATGGCCTCATATACTGTGTATACTCCTCACAGCTGAGTTTGAGATGTATATTAACATACAAATAACATATAATGTAATAAGACTTTCTCTAACAGAATATTATAAACACACAAAGCCACCAGTTCAACTACAGAGAAGAAGCCTGGCACAAGCATGACCACTGTGGATCCCAAGATGGCAGCCCCATCATGCCCACAGTGGAACTCTGGAGACTCACAAGACTCAGTACAGTATTACCTGAGAGAGTGGAATTGGATTTCACTAACCTACACTCACAGCCATGGACAAGTGCTCATCCTGGGCAAGTCACTAACCCAGTACTCCTGGTTCCCCAGGACAGGTGGGTGAGCTCACTCTCCTAGATTTTCTGCAGTTTTTCTAGCAAGGATATCACGGTTATTGGTCATCTTTCCCTTCACTGAGACAGAATATCCAATAATCACATTTTAATGGTGGAGAGGTTTATTTGGGTGCATGGTTTTAGAGGATTTAGTCTGTATAGTTAGTTGTCTCTAAAGCAAAAATGACATGGCAGAAGGGCATTGTAGGAGACATCCCTGCCCAGTACTAGTGGGCTATTAGTGGCACATGCTATTTGCCTTCCATAATTTGGCTATACTGTTTTATATCAGGAGTGAGACCGAAGCCTTGCGTGACTCGAATTGGCATGTCAGCTAGCACAGTTGGGCTAGTATTGCTCTTTTGCTAATGGCTGTCATGGAAGCCTAAGTCCTGGTCTGTGAAGTGGCAGGGCCCTATTCAATTTTGTGCAGCTGAGATCAGCATGACCCCAATTAAAATCCTTTCCCCTGAGCTATCACTTCTCACCGACTTTGTGGATTTCTTGCTAATTGCACCTGGTCCCAGCACTGGTTTCTTCTACCCTAGCAAGATAAGCAGTGCCTACTTCCTGACAGCCCTGTTTGATGCCACCGTGCCAAGGGGTCTACAGTAATTCACTAGATGACTTTAAAGCTCCCTAGCTCCCTACTGGTTCTCATTATTGTATTCAATAAATACTGGATGTGCTCCGGGACCTTTGTCTTTGCTGCCATCAGCAGCACTGACCAGGTCCCAAGACTCAGCTTCTTCACTCTAAGTCTCATTTCCATCTGTTCTTAAATTCATCTTGTGCTGTTGTGGCTCACAGGCCATGACCAAAAGCAGAGGTCCAGATAACATCCCCTTCCCTGCTCCCTACAGGGTATGGCTTGGGAAATCTGCTCATTTCATGGTAACCACATAGTGCAGAACAGAGTAAGAACATAATAAGAACGAGTTAGGACCCAGATAATGTTCTTTAATTCACTCCACTATGACATGACCCACTTCCTTCAACTATCTCCCACATCCCATTAGACCATTCAGCTATGACATCATCATCAGTTTAAATTAACTCAGTTGTGAAATAAGTGTCCTTAGAGTCTGGTTACCTCCTCAAGAAGTCTGTTACCCATCAAGGTGATGATCAAGATTAACTGGCAAAAGTCTACCACTTGTCAACTTGGTATCTAAATACATTCCTATAAGCCATACTTAACCTCTTAATGAATACAATAACAAGATCATTAATCCATCTTTCATAATAGAATTATCCCATGCCTAAGAAGTTACTACTCCTTTCCTCAAAATCTCAAAAGCTCCAGCACTGATGAAAGAATATAATTCTGTTAAGTGTGCACAGGCCCCATCCAGAAGCCTGCCCAGAAAACAGCTGCCCAAGTGAGCAGGTCCCACTTACGGTCCCACCCAGACACCATTGCTAAGTGCACTCAGACCCCAGAAAGAATCCCACCTGGATATTTAACAGGAGTGGTGATAGTGGACATTTTTGTCTTGTTCCTGATTTTAGTGTGAAGGATTTCAGTACTTGAATATTGTTATGATGTTGGCTGTTGGTTTGTCATAGATGGCTTTTATCAGGGTGAGATAAAGACCAACGATTCCAATTTTCAGTAGGGTTTTTGTCATGAATGGGTGTTGGATTTTGTGGAATGATTTTTCTGCCTCTATTGAGATGATCATATGGTCATTGTCATTGGCTCTGTTAATATAGTGTATTATACTTGTGATTTGCATATGTTGAGCCCTCTCTGTATCCCTGGGATGAATACCACTTGGTCAGAATGTATGATCTTCTTGAAAATCTTCTGCATTCTGTATGCCAATATCCTATTGAGGATTTTTGCATGTATATTCACTAAGGAGATTGGCCTATAGTCCTTTTTCAGTTGGGTCTTTGCTTTTCGGATCAAGGTGATACTTATAAGAATGAATTTGGGAGTATTGCTTTCCTTTCAATTTCATTGAAGAGTGTAAACAGTAGTGGCAATAGTTCTTCTCTACATGTCTTGTAGAATTCAGTAGAAACCCTTAGCCAATCATTAAAAAAAAGAAAAGTAAAGGCTCACATCCATGCAATTAAGAATCAAACAGTTGAAACTGAAACAGACCCAGCAGAAATCCAGGGCATCATCAGTACCAACTTTTGAGAACCTGTATGCCAATAAGATGAAAAACACAGAGTAAATGGACAGATTTCTAGATGCATATGAATTACCAAACTTGAATGAAGAAGACCTATTAATCCTAAAGAGCCCAATACTAATCAATGCAATTTAAAATGTAATTAAAAACATATTCTTGATGTTAGTCCATTGTTTGAGGACTAGTTTGGAAAAGTATCCACATTCTGTAAGGAAATAAATCTGTCACAAAAGCCTAAATATAGTATGATTTTACTTGGAAAAATCATAGAATTATATTAAAAGGCAAAATGAAAGACAATAAGAAACAGAGAGAAATAATTTGCAAAAGAAAGGGGGACCTAGAGATTATGGGGAAAGAGGAAAGGAGTGAAAAAAAGAATTCATTTATCATATATACAGTACGCTTAACAACCACCCACAATGAATGCCACTAATATGTACTGGAAACTGTGTTAATAAACATAAAAGCTAAAAAGTTTTAAAAGTGGAGGGTAGATAAAGACTGAGAGATAGATAATGACATTTGAAAATGAGAGACTCATTTCCAGGCAGCCACATGAACACTGGCTCTGTTTTCTTTAGGCAAAGAACAGAAAGCAGCAAAGTCACACATCTTTTCACTGCAGTCAGAGAGATGTGAAAACCTCTCCTGTGTGTCCAGGGCCTGGATCTGGAGACTGATCCTCAATCCTCCTGGATACTTAGGTAGGGAGATAGCCTCAATAAATTCAAGTGCATTTCTCCAACAATCCTCAAGGATTCCTGTATGGTCATCTATTTTGTCCACTGAATTCTGAGCTAGAATTATGCCATGACATGTGCAGTGGCCCATATGTTGACCACGAAAGAACACTTCTTGGTGTCCATAAAAATATGCAAGAGTAAGGAAACAAGTAATCTCTGATTTGATTAAGACATCTTCTGAATGTAAACAGAAAATGTATTGTCCTCAAATCAATTGTTGATGATGACTATTTTAGTTTTGCTGGCAAAGTATTGGCTAAATTGCTCTCAACCACCAACTTTCCTTGGGCAAAGAATGTTGCATCATGCTTTACATCAATCCTCTTGTGGTCAAAGCAGAGAATGGAAAAGGACTACTTTAAGAATGAGACCCAAGATATATGAGTGGTTTGGAGATAAGATTCTTATTCAATTTGAAGAGGAGTGAAGCTAGAACCTGACTGCTTAGGGGTCAATATTGGATCTAAAACCTAATTATCACCGTAGACATGGTATCAGATTTTCTAGAAACAGTGTATGATGAGGGAGGAAGTTTAAATTCCAGAATATAGTGCGCAGAAATATTCTGAAAGAGTTCAAATGGTTATGATACATAGAAGTGGCATCTGTGCAATGGCGCATTTAAACAGATTGCCTGTTTTTCTTTCCCAAATTCCTAGGATTATCTTTGCCAGTGAAACACAAGACATGTGTTATTTCATCAAAGTTGCCTCCTATCCAGAACAGTTGTGTCATAGATCACAGAATGTGTTACACAGAAATGACAAATGCTTGAAAGTCTGGATAATTTAAATGCCCCAAGTTCATCAATAATGAGAACATTGCTAGCCATTTTCTCCATCTATTTGGGATTACATGGCACAATATTGTAACCTGTAAAGAGCCCTCTGGCTGAAAGTACACCAGGAGTCCTCCCCTCTATCTGCTGTGACTCTGTTCCTGGTGATCAAACCCCACTTTTTCCCTCTGTCCCGCACATCATGCCCTGTGTCAACCAGTATTTCTTTTTTATGAGCTCTGCTACTGAATTTTCCACACAGGAGTGACCTCCTGAAGTGTCTGTCCTTCTATGCCTGGCTTTGTTTCATTTAACATTAAGATCTCCTAGTGCATAGTTTGCTTTCCATCAGTACAACAATTCTCTGAGATAATTAACTTAAAAAGAGAAAAGGGTTGTTTTGACTCACAGTTTTAGAGCATCTAGTCCATCCTCAGGGGTTCTCAGAGCTTTAGAACTTTCCTTCCCTTTACTGGGGTCCTGGTTCCCTGTGTACTCTTCTAGAAGGGAACTATAACTGCACAAAAAAATTATGTATGCGTTCCATGCCTTCCCATCAATCTCAGTCTGTGTGTATCCTGCAAAGGTGTCCTCTAATGTTATTCTGCAGAGTGATAGATCCATTTAGTCCAGTTGAAGGCATCTGCTGACATTAACTGATATCTTAAACTCAAGTTTTCTGGTGGTGACAATTTGAATATTTTGAATTATGTTAGAAATTGGAGCAACACAGAGGACCAGAGGACTACCCAAAATGATGGCAGCAGGCTGCTGTGGACTCCAGAACATTTTAATAAAAGAAAAACAAAAAGAGAGTAATATTCCAAATATACAAAGTAACAATGCAACTCAAACAAAAAATTAGGAGTATTTTTTGAAAAACCAAAATTAATAGAAGAAAATAAATTTAAAAGTCCTCATTAGAAAAAAAACATAAAGATCAAGCATTTCAAAACAAAAATATCAACAGATCAGTGCTTTTTAAAAATTTAAAATGAAAGAGTGTGAGTGGAAGTTCTGAAATGATAATCCCACAAAAAAAGAAATCTAGAGGAAACATTTCATAACAAAAGGATGGGCAAGAATTTTTTCATTATACCCTAAAACAATTGGGATAAAATGGTGAAATAGAATACCTTTACACTAAATAGAACCTACACAACAAAGAAAACAATATCCAGAGTAGAGAGTTAATATACATAACAGTGGAAAATGTTTCCAAACTGTACATCTCATGAAAGTTATATACAGATTGTATAAGACCTCAGACTACACAATAGCAAAAATACTAGCTCACTAATAAATAAAAATGCCTACATAAAAATTTCTCCACAAGAGGCATTAATAACCCACATAAATATGAAAAAATTCTAATTAACAGTTATTATCACTGAAATTAAAATCAAAGAATGGCCATTATCAAAAGACAAAGGTTAATAGGTTCTTGATAAGCTGAGGTAAGGAAATACTTGGATACTCTTGGTGGGGATGTGAATTAGCATATCCATTACAGTACACAATGTCTATGTCCCTCCAACCTTAAAAAAATAAAAGTAGTATATGATCCAGGAATCCAAGAAATGCATCCATAGAAAATGGAAATGATATCAGTCTGAGAGACACTTGCATGCCCGTATTTTGATGCACACACAATTCTGAGACATGAATCAACCAAATTGTGCATCAAGAGGTGGATGCAAAAGGAAGGTGTGGTACATATGCAAAATAGCAAGTCCTAAATGGATGCCATTTGTATAAATAATGATTGATGCAATGTTGTTCTTCCATATTAGATATTAACACATATTTTTCAATTATAAATTTTCCGTTATCCAAATTTAATCCCTAAACTTTGCCACCATTATCACTAAAACACTCCTAGATATGATTGAGTTTATCTGCATTTATGTTTTAAATTGTGCTTTAAAGAAATCTAGAGAATGGAAAGATGATAACAGAAGTTGCTGTGTAGTCACCACCACCACACCCGAGCTGAATATTCATCATCCACCCTGTGATTTTCCCATTGCTTTCATGAGGTAACTGCAATGGCTATATTTCTTCACAGATATATGTAACAAAACTTGCCTTCCACCCTAAGCTTATATTCTCAACTCCTAGTGAAGAGGGAAATCAATTGGCTGCACCATCCTCATTTCCTAAGCATCAAACCCAGCACCAGCACAGTGCCTGGTTATCAGTCTGCTCATCACAGATATCCTCCAGGGCATTTCTCTCACATTTTACTCATCTGCTTCATGCGTCAATGTTTGTTAATTCTTTGATTCTCCCCACTAGCACCATCGTGTGACCTAGCGCACAGGCCATTGCTTTCATTAATAAGATCAACAAGTGAAAAACACACTTTCTAAACCTGGTGACCAAGTCTTCTCTCACCTTTAAGGGAATTAGAGCCTATGACAAATTCCCCAACACTTAATCATATGCTTGCCAGCTACATTTTATTCTTCTTTGTGAGAATCTATTTCACTATTTCCACAAATCCATCAGTGTCCTGAAAATCAGGACAAACAATTCTGCATCAGATGAAAAATAAGAACAAGGAACCACATGGAAAGAACATGATTCACACAGTTCTAGATGTCAGGGTCAGCTGCTCCCCACCTCAGGCCCATAGCAGCTCTGTTCACTTGTCCACATCCTACCCAGCAAGTCCATATAATGTTAATCTGTCTCTCTTACTACTGTTGGTCTATTATTACCTACATGCAGGTGTCCTCATTATTGTTAATATGGGGAGGGAAGGAATTGGGAATAAAAAAAGAATTTACATGTTATTCACATATACCAACTCCCCATGATGAATGTAATAATTATGTACTGCAGAAATAAATACTACAAAATAATAATTGTGAACAGTCAGATTGCAATATGCTGGATTCAAGGCCCTGTTCATGAAATGATATGGACAAAAAGGATTTTCAGAGAACATTGCATACAAATCAGTTAATAAAGTGTATTGGCACTGGGCTGAAGGACATGGACCAGCCCAATCACAAGTGTGACACATCAGGGGAACAGGCCAGGTGTCCTGGTGGGAACACAGATGAGTAGATGAGGATTTAGATGACCTTTTCTTCCTATAATGCAGACTAATATCACTGATGGCAGTGATGACTATACTGGACACCACTGGGTCCCTGCGGTGACGTCACATACAAAGTTACTCCTGCATCCAGTAAGTCCGCCCCTTCACACTGGAGGTCAGAACATACAATCTACATCCTCAGGGTCTCATAGTAAGGGGGGATGGATCTAGGCTCTGCTCTCTGCCACCAATTACTCATGAATTCTGAGACACAGCTTTCTGATTCAGAGACAAAAAGATTTGGAGGTCAGCTCAAGGAAAGATTATTTGAGACCTAATTAATGTCCCTGATAGCTTCCTTTTGCCCATGGTGACTGTGTATTTTCTAATGCATTCATATAGAGTTCAGTTTCAAGGAATCATGAAGGTCTTTGCTGGATTGCACTGGAAAGCATTTCACTGAATCCTAAATACACAATAGTAAACAAGAACTGGACACCAATAGTAAATAAGAACTAGGTGCCACTAAAAACCAGTGCTCAGCACAGCACAGGTCACTTCAAAGCTGTCTCTGTGTTCAGCTCTGAGGTTCACATCCATCCTTATTCTCTATCAAGTGTGGAATCTACAGGTCTAGAACCTCCTAACAACACCTCACTTTATCCAAGAAGAAAGGGATCAGTAGAGAGCTGTGTTTCAACAAGGCTAAAAATGACACTACACAAGTATAAATATCTACTTTGATTCATAAAAAAGGGGAAGAAGGTTTGAGATGAAAAAATATTTTCTCCATAGAACCTCATGAACATAGATATGCATTTCACACACACAAGGAAAAATTCTAGTCAAGTGTGTGGCTTAAAGCCTATAAAATTAATGACAACTTTCATATTTGAGATAATTCACTCAGAATTTAATAGGATGGGCACATTTAATTGTTGGCCTGAAAACTTTTATCACATCCCATTTTCATCATTACTTTTGCAAATCTAAAAGGGACCAAGTTTTGGAGAAGCAGGGGGGAAGAGAGGGGATGGGATGAACAGCAAAAAGAATTAAGATGTTTTTTGTAATGTACAGTAAATGCAATGGTTCTGTGTGGAACACTTAACAATAAGAAATAAAATTTCAAAAACCTTTGGAATATGCACACTTTAAGAATGGAACATGTAGAGAGTGGAAATGGATTTGATGCAAACTCCAGAAATTGATGTGTACATATGAACATGTACCATGGATGTACATTGTGGGTATACATACATGCATAATATATATGTGCATATGTGCTATATTTATGTACCCTACAGCCTTCTTATCCCTGGGACCAGTGTGCTAGTTTCCAAAACTGTAAAGCTGTCTTTCACCTGAGAACTCGTCCAGCTCTCTAACCATCTTCACCACAAGTACTGTCCTGGAATGAGAGGACCTAGGCAGCGGAGCTAGGGAGAGAACATGGCCCTTGGAGGGCTTGGTCAGAATACCCCACCCGGGGGCAGTCTCCAAAACAGAGACCTCCTATCTCTCCGTCACACCTTCACATACAAGAATGCATCCCACATGCAAATACTGCATGAGGCACTCAGATCTCAGATTAAATCACATCACACATTTGCTTAAATTCAGGTTTTCCTTACACTTTAAGATACCATCTGTGATTTGTATTGCTAATCTGAAAGAAAACGGAAAATTACTGGCTCCTTCTCTTTCTGGTGGCAGCTCCCATTGATATGAGAGTCCCGGGGTTCAGACAGAAAGGAGGGGGGAGAGGGGTGATGCTGCATCTGAGCTCCAAACTCACTGTGCCCTCCATCCCCACTGTACTTTCCCAGGTGCAGCTCAGAGATCCTGGTAAAAGTCTGGTAGGAATTTGGAATCCACAGTGACAAGCAGATTGAGCCTAGACACAAACCTCACTTCTAGAGTGATCAGAACCAACAGGCCATGGTCAGTGCAACCAGGGCACGCTCAGTCACTCCAAAGGGTGAGTATTATCAGGATGCCCAGGAGCCAGACCTTCCAGGGGCCACAACAGGAGCAGGTGCACTGAGGCCCTGGGGAGACTTTACTTGCATTCTCCTTGCTGTTCATCACCTGATGAGTTATTTCTCTCCTTTTATTTAAGTGGAATAATAATGGGCTCTGTATCTTTTTCATTATGTCTTCTTCATGCAAGCTAATACTTATATATAACATTTTATATAACATTTTTAACATTTTATAGCTAAAACTTTAATTTTTAACAAATTTATTTTACTATTTCAATATCAATGATCTCACCAATTAAAAGGAAAATGTCCATTAAAGATCAGTACATTCCAAACAGAAGACGTACAACCATCAATACAATGTCATTATAAATCAGTTTTCTAAATTGCCAAAGGAACACCACACTTTTTAGCCATCACTTTTTATTCTGTTTGCTTCCTCTTTCTCCCTCAGTCAAGGAGAGGACTAACATATTTTTGTTTTTATGGAATTGCCAATCCTGAAACTTGTATATGCATCAAACAATAGGGAGAAAGTGCATCTATCAAAGTTCATCTGCTTATCAAAATAATTTCAATTTTATGCACTTGGTGACAATCTGTATGATTGGGATAAAACTTACAGACAGTAGCATATACTGATTAGGATGTGGAAAAACTAGAGTCCTCAAAATAGGTGATGAGATTGTGAAATTTCATAGCTAGTCTACAAAAAGCTCAATAGATCCGGAAATTACCAAAATAAAGCCATCATATGATTTCTCTCATTGGGTAATTAACTAAGAGTGTTGCAACTGCACATTTGCACAAAATCATGCAATCTGACATTTCTATAAAAATCCCTATTTGAAACAACAATTTAGAAACTACTCAAAGTCTGTCCATGCATAAAGGCTGATTAAAAACATATGGGATATTTTTCACCCATAAGAGATGGTATTAATATCCTTGTTACTGCATGAATATACATTAAAAATATGGTAACAGTCACAAAAACCCTACTGTGTGACACTGGGTACTTATAGTATCTACATTATCCATATCCATGCACACAGAAAATATTGCTACATGTTCCAGGGACTGTGGTGATGGGATAGGGGTTAGACAACGAATAACTGGAAATAAGCAAAGATTTCCCTAAGATGAGGAACACACTGGATAAGTACTGCTACAATAGGATTTTACTTGATCCTTTAAAAAGTGGTTTATGGCAAATAATAGATTCTGAGTAAGTGTATATGAGTGGGATAAACACGGAACATGTGTGACAGTTTCCTGAGCAGAATCACTCTATGTTTGAAGATGTCCAGTGTGAGATGCAGCTGGTGGAGTGTAGGGAGCCCTAGTGCTGTCTGCAGGTCCTAGAGACTCTGCTTTGCAGCCTCTGAATTCACCTTCAGTAGCTATAACATGTGCTGCTTCTGCCAGGCTTAAGGGAAGGGGCAAGAGTTGAGTTTTGCTAATTAGTAAGTGGAGGAGGTAGCACGTACTATGCAGACTCCATAAAGGGTCACTTGCTCATCTCCTGAGACAAAGTCAAGAACACTCTGTATCTTCAAATAATCAGCCTGAGAACTGAGGACATAGTCTTGTATTGCTGTGAACAAGAAATAGTGAGGCGACATCAATGCAAGCCAGCCACAAACCTCCCCTCAAGGGAGCCGACACGCAGGGGTCACAGAGTGTCCAATGAGCTCCAGTAATGGTTCCAGGAGCAGGAGCAGAGAAGGAAGCTGAGGGGTGAGGGCTTCCTGTCAGCCTTTGTGGCTTCCTCTCAGTCTTAACATCATATGACCTGAGGAGACCCTCAACACATAAGCTGCAGATGACTTAAGCAGTAACCAAGTTCCAAAGAAAGATTCTTTACATTTAATTGCATAAGTATACATTTACATAATTACTTTCTTCATCTCCTAAACATGAATTTTACTAGATGAGTAAATATGATTTGCATGCACTTCAAAGCACCTTGTAAATTTTCTGAGCTTAGGTTTTTTTCGAATGCCGAATCATCATCTAAAAATGAATCTGAAAGTTTATCCCCATAACATGGTATTGTCTCATGCAGAAATAAATGCTTCAGATTAGGGAATTAATCTGGATGCTTCACATCCCTCTCCACAGGGTCTGAGAACACACAGCTCTCTTTTATGTAGGCTGCTTCAGGAAATCTTGTCCCCAGGAACAGCACTAGCAGCATGTGGAGCCATGTGATCGGGGAGGAGGGAAGAGGGGCAACCAGGCTGAACTCAGGGCAGTGAGCAGGTGTTTAACTGGGCTCTTTCTGTCTCCAATGGCTGAACGCTTTCACCATGGAATTTATAATCTAAGGTTTTATTAAATAGCATGTTACAATTTGTTCTGTCTCTTTCTCTCTCTCATGAAAAAACACGTTTCAATGTATTTTCTGATCTATTAAAGAGAATACATATATATTCATACCAAAATATTCATATTTTATTTTTCATAGTTTTCTCATGACTGTCATTATTGTAATTATTTTATTTAACATTTCATTCATCAGTCACTTATATAAGTTCTCTGAAATAATCAATCATTGTTTGTATTACATAATATCAAGCTCCTGGTACAGTTCTCTGTAAAACAATAGGAACTTAAAAATGAGCTGCACACATGGTCCTCCCCACACAGGCAATGGTTCCTGCAGGTAGAGCTGAAGAGATACTTGCACCTGTAGACCATGCCTCTCAGAAGTGACCTTGGCCCTCTCCTTCCAGCACAACCTGGGAAGCACTGGGCACCTCCATCTGCTCACTCTGCTCTGCACCTCACTAGGACCAGCATCATCACTAAGGTGTCTTGCCTTAAGGAATGAGAGTTCTTGTCCCTGGTGCTGTGTCCCAGGTGCACCTGGCTGCTTTCAGCCCAAAGTAGTAACGCCTCCCAGAGTAGGCCATCACCTGAGTCGAAGCCATCTGATCATTATTGGAGCCTTCTGAATTTCAACCTGCAAGAGGTCCCTGAATTTTCTGAAACATTCTCAGAAATTACATGCTATGACCCATCTCTGAGTCTTTTCAAGTTCCCCTGTGAATGTCCATGTGCTATTTACATTTAGTGACAGCAGAGCCCTGTCTCTAGGAACAGTATGCAAATGGGCTGCTGAAGGTGCTGTAGAACTAATGGCTATCAAATTTTATCAATTCTACAAAAGTACCAAAATCTATGCACCATTGTACATATATAAGCTTATGTACGTGCCATCACCTGAAGTCTCACTTCTCCTGATGTAAGTTATTTAAATAAATTTAGGTGAGAAATTCAATGTGCCTCTATCTGAAGCCAAATTTCTCTTCCTCTGTAGATCTGTGACATAGAACACAAGTTCTCTGCTCAAAATTACAATGAGGGACAGACATGCATCACACCTGACCCATGGCTCTCTCCTCAGATTAATCCTTCCTTTTTCTTGAAGTGCAGTAAGGTCACTGTTCATTATTTTATCATCTCTTCTCTTCCCAGTAGAATTTAACAGTCCAACCACTCATATTATAAATTAGTAACAAAACTCAAAGGATTAACACAATACATGTTGTTTTGAACTCTGACTAAAAGCTACAGGGATTTAGATTTCTTCCAAGAAGGCCCTTCAACCCCCTGTGCCTCCTGGAGAGCTCTTCATCTAATTGGCACTAGGAAAAATGAAGAGGGCCTGTAAGAGTTTCTGTTATTGCTCCATGCATTGATTTGCCTGCACATTCAGTATCTCAATCATTCTCTTATGCCTGTTTTCAACCTCTGATAACCAAAATTCATAGCAACAGAGAGCAGTGTGTAAAGAGCAAGACTTTAATTGTTGAACTATTGCAGAAATAGTGACTCACAACCACCCAAGGTAGAAAATGATTATAACATATAAAATAATATTAAAATGAGTATTTTCTACTTTATAATGGGCCTCAGAAGAGACAGACATGGGAGCTGCATATCCACGTGTTGCCGCAGAATTGGGTGCTAGGTGCTCAATTTCCTGGGTGATGAGGACCATCTTCTGGAGGAAGTCTCAAGGACTGGCACAATGGACTGTCCCAGTTTATGAGCAGAGTGAGGCTGTGGAGGAGCTTGCTTTCAGCCAGTCCCACCCCTGAGTCCACCCCAGCTGCCAGAAGCTCCGACTCCAACATGGAAGGCAGAAGAAAGTCAGATGTGCAGCCATCTCCATCTTCAGGTCTGACTGGGCATGAGGACAAGGTAGCTCCTCTTTGAGTTACTCCTGTGAGGTGACACAAACGCATGCAGACAGTAGCAGGCATTTGCTCATACAGTAACTGCCAATGACTTGTCCATTGTTAGACTCTTCCAGCCCTTTCTATGCCTGTCATAGAAAGAACAGGACTGAACATGCAGGAGTAGCCCCCTGATGTCTCGATATACATAGCACTCTGGGAGGAGGGACTATCTGTCCCTGTCACCTCTTATCCTGCAGGACAGGAAGCACAGGGAGGAACTTGTCTGCTGCAATGAGGGGCCTCTTGGCTTTGATGTCCTCCAACCACAGGGCTCATGTGAGCCTTAGTGTCCTGAGACCCTGGTCCTGACTTGGGCAAGTGTTCCTGCTTGGGGTCAGACATGGAAGCCACCAGTGAGGACCCATGTGTTACTCATCACAGACTCGCTCCCTCTGAGTCCTGAGTCCTCTAATTAGGGTTAGAAATTCAGTGAGGGGAATGCAAATTCTACAGCTCCTCATCTTCTGGATTAAAAAGACCAGAAGGGCCTGGATCAGGATTCTGGTGCCCACCATGGACAGTCTTTGGTCCACCCTCCTTCTGATGACCGTTCCTACCTGTGAGTGCCCTGGTCAGGGCCTCAGGGATGCAAAGGCTCCTTTCCTTACTGAAACCAGCTTCACCTTCTTCTCTTTCTCCACAGGGGTCCTGTCCCAAGTCACCCTGAAGGAGTCTGGCCCTGGCCCAGTGATCACCACCCATACATACCCTCAGGTTGACCTGCTCCTTCTCTGGCTTCTCACTGAGCACACCTGTTATAGGTTTAGCCTGGATCTGTCAGCCTCCGGGGAAGGGCCTGGAGTGGCTGGTAACCATTAATTGGGAAGATGATAAGTACTACAGCCCAGCCCTGAAGAGCTGGCTCACAACTCCAAGGACAACTCCAACACCCAGGTGTTCCTCACAATGACCAGCATGGACCCTGCAGACACAGCAAGAGCAGCACAGAGACTCAGCCTCAGGTTCCTCCTGTACAAGATGCCAGGCTGATTCTCAAGTCTCTTTTCTCTCCACTCTGCAAATCTGGAAAATGTCAAAGGTTCCTTCCTGGCAGCCTCTGGGGATCCTCTCCTCCCCAGAATCTGTGGTCCCTGTCTTACTGTTAATTTTTCAATTCTACATGGTGGTCTTCTTAATTGTCCATGCTAGACAAATTTTCTGTATATAAAGGTGCATCATGGGGGAGGGGAGGGAAAGGGCATTAATAAAAGAAAGAAGAATGGTGTCATATATACATGTAACCGTTCCCTAAGACACTTGTAAACTGAATTCAAACATGTACAAATAAAATTAAAAAGTTTTTAAGATGTTTATCACGAGGAGTTCTAGGTAGCCACCCAGACTGGCCACAGATAGGACATATCTTGTGCCTCAAATCCATAGAGCAACAGAATAGAAATAACCATAACATGGACCCTTACTGAGCTGTAGGTATAATGCTGGACAAGCATAGTTGTGAAAAAGCCTAGGAAGCTGTGGTGAACCTATGGCATTGGTGGTGTTTGGTGTTCTTTTAATACAAATGGTGTTAATGTTTGAGTTGATTTTTTTTCTAAACTAAAACTTCAGTATTCAGGTTTAATTGCAGGGCTGACACTTTGCAATAAATAAGTATTTTGTGTTGCAGTTTGAGTGATCCTCTCTAAAATGTTAGCCCTCACTGGTTTAGGGTTATGGTTTGGAGTTAGACTGGCCCCTATAGCTCCTGTATGGAAGACTTGACTCCCAGTGTAGCAATATTAAAATGTGAGGCCTGAACCTGTGATTAGATCATGAGGACACCAATGTGCTAAGTGGACTAACCCATTGATGGAGTCAGACAGAAATGGGCTGTTGGAAGGTGGGGCCTAGTGTCAGGAAGTAGGTCATGGGGCGTGTCCTTGGACGTGGTGACTTGTTGAGAAAGCACAATTCTCACTTCTTGTTCTCATTCACCTCTCACACCTTGTGGAAAACCAACAAGATAAAACCACATGGAAAACACTGTGACAGACTTTCCAAAGCCAGGCATCATCAGACACAGCCAAGTGAACCACATGTCCTAGGTATCTATCAGATGTGCAGATGGGGGAGGGAAGCATGGGAGAGGGTGATCAATGGGTACTGTGGGAGAGTCCCCTAGACACAAGAGCTCTGGTGTGCTGTTACTCAGTAGGGTGACCATACATAACAGTACTGCACTGTGTATGACACAAATCTAGCAGAAGGGAGTTTAGTGGTGTCACCACAAATAAAGGATAAATTCTCAAGCAGTAGACAAGTTTACTCTGATTTAAGCCCTATAGAATTTACACGTCTATTGAAACATCACAAGGAATTCTAAAATATGTGTGATTTTGATGTTTTTATATATCAGCTTAAACAGAATTAAAGTAAAATTCAATGAAACGAATAATATCTACTAGAAAAAATGGCATAGGAATTTTATAGGTGCTTCAGTCATAACTGCCCCATATTGAAAAGAAATGTGTCATTCAATGAGTGAATAGATAAATGGTGAAACAGACAAAGAGAAGAAGATTTAAAAAAATATTTCTTATATTTTAAAAAATAGTGTTTTCCTTCTATCTGGAATACCCAACTAGATCTATTAGAATTGTATTCAAATTTTCAACTTCATCGATGTTGCCTCATAGGCATTAACTCCTATCTGCACCATCTTTCTAATGGCGTTCTCTTCTTACTTTAGGAATGGATAAGGTTTTTGCTGTCTCAACTTTATTAAAGACAAGGACTATACCAGTCCACTGCTCTTTGCAGGGTTTCTTCATCAACACACTTTCCTCTTCTATTATTTTCCAGAGTTGATGTGGAAACTGCCTGCACAAGAACTCACAGCGGCAGTGTGTCCATACTTGGAGGGAGTCACAAAGAGCCTGATGAGAGAATCTACATATTGTGAGGGCTTCACCTCTGGGGCCCTCATGAAGGGAGCTGGGCTTTTTTTTTCAAGAGATATTACTATGCTTTATTTATAATAGTAAGAAACTGGAAACAAATGTCCAATAGAAGATTGGTTTAATAAAACACAGAATCATACCTTGTAAGCTATAAAATGGAATTGTGAACTATCATTAAAAATGTGTTGTCAGATTATTTAATGACATGGAAAGATCTGTTATATTTTCCCAATGACTTCCTAACTTCCTCGACTTCTTCACTCATTCTCATTTAGACTAACTTTGCTTCTTATTTTATTGAGAAATCTCAGTCAAACAGAAAACACAGCTGCAATTTACTGCCACATGAACCCACACGCCTGCATCTTGGCTTTTTTGCTCCTCTCGTGACCCAAGAGCTGGAGCACCTCGGAGAAGACCAACCCCTTCTTTCACTGTGCAGGCCACTCCATCCCTCTGTGCCATTGTTAACAAGCTGTACATCAGTGCAAGGACACCAGAGGGTGCCTGAAATGAGGAATCCTGTGAGTGCAAATCACCAGTCTGGGACAGGCTGGAACACACAACAGGCGTAACCACTCTTTATCTATACAAAAGCTTTTCTTGACTATTTTATTTACATGTCTTTTTTCAGTATCCACAACTTTAGCCAACAGTTCTGTTTCAGCAGTCTGTGGAGCATGTGAAAACCTGCAGTACTCTCCCTGATAACACTTGCAAGGATATTCATTATGCAAATACAGACACTTTTCACCTCTGGTGCAATATCCTTGTCCATACGCTTACACATGTCCTTTTTCTTCTCCATCTCTGCATCATGATCAAACTTATACTCGTCTCCCTTAATGCATTTCCTTTCAAGAAAGTATTTGCAAACCTTCCTCCCCTTGCGTTCCACTGTATGCTGCAGGCTGACTCTCTGACTCATTCTCACATGCTGCTGCTTCTCCTTAGGCTCAGCATCCTCTTCTTTCGGACCACTCTTCTGCGATAAGGCTTCTGGCCCTTTGTTTCCAGTGCCAGCCTGTTTTTGTTTCATTCTCTTCTCTCTACCATTCTTGTGACCAGGTTTAAGATTGTTAGATTTTGGTTTAGCACAGTATCTTTTACTCTCTCTTTTGTCACAGATTCTTTAGAAGGTGAAAGGGGCTGGGCAGCATTTGCCATTTCTTTAGCTCATATGTACTTTTGAAGTTCTTTCTCAAAATTACTATCTGGTTCCTGACTGCAGGTATCATTGTCAGTGTATGACTCATAGTCTTTAGTTCTTGATTTTCCATCTGGCAAACTCTTTGGTGATGTACATGTAAAGATTTTGCTTCTACCTTGCCAATCCAATCCTAATTGTGTCATTTTATTGCCAGACTATTTGGGTTGGGCCTAGGTTTCAAAGTTTAATGGACAGATGAAGAGTAGGCATATCTTCCCTGGTTCCCCACCTTAAGAAGAAAGCACTGTATCTTCTCCATTCATATAAGGCGTTCTCACTGGAAGTATGGAGCACATGTCTTTAATCTGTTGAGAAGTTTCTGTTTTACTTCTAGTCTCCTGATAGCTTTTACCATGAACAGCTGTAGAATTTAGTCCAGTACTTTTTCTCCAACTCCTGACAGGAACATATGGCTTTTTCCTTTCCTCTGTTAAAATGATGACATATTGGGCTGGATCTTCTAATGCTGAACCAACACTGCCATCCCTATAATAAAACCACTTTCTACATACTGCCAGATCTGACTTCTAATTGTTTTGTTAAATTTCTATGTTCATATATTTTTCTTCTATTATCTTTATCCAGTTTTAGGGTTAGCACAATGTTGATTTCCTAAAATGAGGGGAGAAGTGTTCCTTTTTTCTGCTTTAAATGTTTGTTATAATTTATCAGTTAAAATGTATATAAACCTGTTGTTGTCATATTATAGGTAGGTTTTCAAGCTAGGAATATACTTTCTTTAATAGGTGCTATTCTAATTTTATATTTCCTCCAGAGTTAGTTTCATTAGTTTTCCAAGGTACTTCTTAGAAGTTGTCAAATTTATTTCAAAACAGATTTTTGTAATATGCTTTCTATATCCTCTTAAATTCTGTAAAATCTGTGGTAATATCTCCTAGATCTTGAAATTATAATTTTTTAAATGTATAATTGATATTGTGTAATAAGAAGAAAAGGTCTAAAGGTGCAGGGGAAGTGGGAGGGGTAGGGGAAAGGAAAAAAGGGAAAAGAAAAAATACGAGAAAAGGAAAAAAATGGAAACAAAGTCTTTGCAAATAGGGAAGGGTGGAGGGGGTGAAGGGACGGCAGGGGAATGGGGAAAAAAATAAGAACCAAGATACTCATGTAATGGTACAAGATCTCAATGATGAATGTAACTGTATTTTATACCTAAAATGTACCAGTAAACTTAATGCCAAAGAAAAAGAGGAGAGTCCACTGACCCCATGATTGAAAAGAGCTACCTAAGGAATCAGTTCCTGGGATACTCAGCCTTCCAGCAACTTTCCGTAGCCATTGTACCTATAACCGGGTGGAAGGGGCGCAGCTACTGCTTCATCTGGCAGCACACATTTTTCTAACCTCATGGTGCTTGTTGTTTAGTCATGTCCAATATAAAAATTATATCAGAAGCTTTCACCCAGGTTTGTAAGGAAAGCACGGGAGATCAGGAAAATATGTGTGCCAAAATTGATTTCCTTTCCAGGAGCCCTGGGAAGGTCATGCAGAGAGGCCCAGGAGTGAATTAATGCTGCAGTAGAGACCACAGGAAGTTGGAGTTGCAAAAATGTGAAGTGTTTTCTGAGGAAAGCCACAGGCAGGAAGGGGGCAGAGGCCCTGTAAACTATTAGCAAAGCCTTACTACTGGGGGTCCTAAGACCTTTGTTTCTTATCACTATGTGCTTAGTGTGGCAGACATGGAGATGCAGGATGTGAGTTATTGCTCTGCTGAATTTTGGGCTCGCTTTTCTCCTATTCCTTTCTATTTTGTCTCCCTTTTGAAGTAGGAATGTGAACACTGTGCCAGCTTTCCTGGGGAGTATGTGAACTCAATTTATTTGAGAGAGGATGTTACAGCCTATTTGGTGCAGTCCTCTACTATTCATGAATATGCCACAGTGTTGTTTATGATTCCCAGGCAAGCCAGGTATTGCCACATAGAGAAAACTAATTGAAAGCAACAACTCTGTCACCTTGGCTGAAGTGGTAAAAGCAGCATCAACAATAGTATAAAGTACAAAGTGGATACTGATAGAGACTGGAGAGGATTTCCTGGAACTACCTTGATGATGGGCCTGCCCCCTCTCCAATGATTCCTGCATATGCATCCACTGCAGTCCACATGGACAGAAAGGGAACAGGAGGGAGCAGGCCTGGAATTCATGTGACAACCACATTGTGACCATTATAGACACTCCCAGAGGACATGGGTAGCACATTAGAGAGAGGAAAGAGGGAAAGAAAGCAGCAAGGGTTAAGCTCCAAGAAACCAACACTAGAATCTGAGTAGATGGAGGAGTTGTGTTTGTGCGTGAGGAGGGGTGAGAGACAGAGAGGAGGAGCTTCTGGTCTTAAGAAGTTGGCATTGCCCTTAGGGATGGCCCAACATGATTCCCCAGTGAGTGTTTCCCACCCCAAAATACCCACCATGCCAGTGTAAGAGAAGATAATCCTCAGAAGTCCAGCCTGAATTTGATTTTAGTTCCTATAACAGAGTATGTGAGATGACATAATTTTTTAAAAGTAAAAGGTTTATTTTGGCTCAAGGATATGAAGGCCAAAAATTTCAGAGCAGGTTGCCATTGGAACGCAGCACATAAGGCATGGAAGCACTGGCAGGAGAGGCAGACACAAGGGGCACACTCCCTTCATCTCACCCTGCACTCATGGTATGAATCCAATACCAGGAAATAGCATTAAGCCACATAAAGGTTATACCTCATGCCCCTATGACCCATTCAGTGTTATGCTACCTGTCAGTACAGTGAGGTCTAGTGTCCAGATGTTAAAGGGGAAAAGCCAGCTTCACATTATAGGAGCTAGGAAGGACCACAGAGAGTTGGATCTCTTTCAATTGTGCATCACACATGTGAAGATTTCTTCAAGCTCTTATTAAAATTTCACTCTAGGACAGTGGAAGACCACCTATCTCTTTAGGGAGCATGGAAGTCTGTGGAAGGAAGAGTTCTAATTTAAAAAATGAAAGTTAGGGCCAGGGATTTAGCTCAGTGGTTCTGCCACTTGCCTCGCAAGTACAAGGACCCGAGTTCAATCCCCAGTACCAAAAAAATAAAAAATTATAATGAGAGTTATAGAGTTTCTGTGCCAGGTTAAATTCCCTAAGGTGAGTTTCTGAGACATCACACATGGCTCTAAGCTGATTGTGTCTTCATTTGAGGAGGAAGACTGCCATATCCTATCACAGGTGCACCTGCAAGAGTGGGAACAGGTGTGAGGAAGCCCACAGAGACCCTCAGCCCCTCTGTGTTATAGTATGGATCTGGAATGCCCCTCATGGCTCATAGGTTGAGGAATGTGGTGGCACTGTCAGGATGTGATGGGAATTTAGATGATGGGAAATTTATGGAATATGTATTTTCTTGGAAGATTGTAATTGAGGCTGTGCTTGAGAAAGTGAATATTGTGACACTGGCTCCTTCCATTCTGTGTGTTTCCTGGCTGCGATGAGATGGGCTAATTTGTTCTGCCATGCCTTTCTACCATGATGTTCTGCCTTACCGCAAACCCACAAATCCAGAAACAATGGAATCAACCTCTGAAACCATGTATAAAAATAAATCTTTCCTCATTCTAGTGGTATATGTCAGGAATTGCACTACAGTAACAGAAAGCTAATATGATGTCCATACCAGTCATTAATGTTGGGAGTGGATCCCTTCACCCCCATGGATGAACCTCAGTGCTTGAGAAGATGTCTCAGTTTGAAAGCACTAACTTCAGCCTGCTCCAATTGTTCCATCTCCTCCTCCAGAGACACAGCCAAGAATCAGGTTTCTCTGGCCCTGAGCTCTGTCCACACTGAGTACATGGCAGCTACGCTGTGCAAGACACGCATCATGATGGAGGTCACTGGGAACAGAGTCACAAAGCTCCTGCAGGTGTCAGGAGGGATGGAGAGCTGGAGCTGCACAGGAACCACCAGGCCAGGTCTGGTTTGGAAGTTGGATTTGGGGCTGGTTCCTGGTGGGGATTTTTCAATGCATTAGGGGAGCTGGGTTTCATTTCCAAACAATTTTTGCCGTTCTCATTTATTTCCCTTATGAAATATTTGTTCATATTCCTTTTTCACATTTTCTGTTCATTTTTTTTCTAGAGAAACTGTAATATCTCTTTGAAGGAAGAATTAAGCTCTTTTTTCTGTTGAGTTGCAAATAATTTTTTTTATTTTACCATTTGACTTTGGCTCTGTACATAGTATTTTCTTGCTGTTATTGTCACCAACACAACTAAACCAAAATTTTTAAATATTTCACACAAAACCTAGCTAAAGGCTTCATTTTACAGTGATACATGCATTCTTATGCAGTATAGGAACCAAATTTATAGTACCTAAATTTTAACAGTAGGCTGTGTCCATAAAGAAGGATAAACTTGAGTCATTTGTATAAAATGGGTGCAAAATGAGACCATAATATTAAGTGAAATACATCAAAACACATGCTTAAGTATCACATGATTTCACTTGGATGATACACCTAAAGTAAAAATACATTAAATTACAAAATGAAGGATAGGTAATAGCAGACAAGGAGATAAATCTTTTGTGAAAAGGAAAGATATCAAGAGAGGGCAAGAGGGAGGAGGGAGGGGAGGGGTAGGTTTCAAAAAAGAATGAAGATGTGTTATGAACGAGCACCAAGTCTTCATGAGGAATGCAACCATCATGCACTACAAATTTTAATGATAAAATAGATTATTTTTATAAATGAGGAATTAGTACAGAGTTGACTGTACCATTTAGTTTTTCATTTCATCAATGAAACATTGCACCACATGCAAATATTTAAGGATAGGAAATCACATAGATGTCGGCAAGGAGGTAAGCAAGGAGATGAATTAACTCGGAATCTTATGCATGGTATGTTAGAGCATTGCCATCTGTACAACACATTGGTTTTTGACACATAATACCACTATTCATCACTTTATTTTGTTGGCTATTTATTGACACATTTGTGTTGTAAAATGGGGCAGCCATAGTTTCCATTTATACTCTCCTTGCCTGGGGAAGAGTCCCATGACATGTCAGGCAGTTGGTGCAAGTTGAATTTTGCCTCATTCCCCAAAATTTCTTGATTCCCAGGGTTCCAGAATATCTCTATTCATCTTCACTGAACTCAAATGAGAACTTCAATTTGAGAGTTTATTATTTTGTGTATCATTAATTGGGAGAGGAAAGTTGGTCAGTAGAGGCCAGTTGGTAATCCTGCTAGAAGTTTCCTAGTGTACTTTGATTCCTCACATGTGTGTATACCCTGGTCTCCAGTAGAGCATATGGCAAGGATGGTTCGGAAATAAAATTGCTGTGAACTCAATTCCTTTTTTAAAAAAGCATTTTTATTCCATTCAGGTATCTCTTTTCTGGCTAAGTTCCATCCACATTATGGAGAAAAATCTGATTGCTGTGAATTCTCTGAATTGAATGTTAACGTCAGCCAAAAAAACACTACAAGATGACATGTGATAATGCCATCACAGATCTCCCTAGAGATTGTCCTAATCAGCCCAGTAACATAGCTCATTCCTCTAATTTTGGAGGATGACTGTGTTGTCCGACACTGCAAGATGTACCATGCTCAAGTCCAGCCTTAGCAATAGTCACTTCTCAAAAACTCTGTAGCTCCATTTGTTTCAGAATGGAATCTGTTGAAATAAATCATTTATGCTCCATTAAATAAGAACATATTAATTTAATGGAAATAGTAGACATTATCACTTTTTTCTTATGTCAACACTATAAACAATTCATAGACTTAAAGAATGGATCCAAATACTTCATATTTAATATAATTGACTCTAAGTATGAAAGTGACATAGGCTGTCACCAATATTCAGAGAGATCACAATGTGATGGGGATATAAATGAAAGAATCAAAAATGTAATCAAGAAATGAAATATTGATGTAATTAATCTATAAAATATTGGTAAAACCAAGAAGAAGAAACAAATAATTTGATGAATATATTGGATTTATGAATGCAAAGATTAATATTTTTCTATTTACATGCACATTGTATCTGTCAGCCATGTTTCTGGAATCCACATCTGAGCTTGAGTAAATTAAAAAAGAAAGGTTCATTTTGACTCAGTATTTCAGATGATTTTGTCTATGGTTGAATCGGCCTGGTGCTTCAGAGCTATGGTCATTGCATCTTCTATCGGTGACCTAAATTCCTTCCAATCTACCCAGCTCCTTCAGGTGCACCATGTCCTTATGGTGACATACACAGGGAGCAAACCTTTAAAATAGGATCAGGGCACATTCAAGGCTGAAGTCACAGAACAATTAGAAGTAATACACAAACATCCACTGTTTAGTAAAAATGTACCTAAGTCATACTTCCTTAAAAAAAAAGAGAAATATCTATAGGTACACACAATACATACCTAAAACATTAAAAATACTGGAGAAATCCATGAAAAACTATGTAAAGATAATATACCAGCAAGCCACAGCATGGTAGAAAGCATTCATAAGGTGCAGGGGTGAGAGATAAATTCCTGCAAGGTATAGAGAGAACATTTTAAATTCTATGAAAGAAAGTCAGAAATGACAAAATAAATGAAAAATCTCAACACAATTTTCAGCAACTAAAAGATAGGGAAGGTAAATAAGAGTTGGAAAATATGTAAAATACTAGTTATTACCAAGAGAATTCAACTGAATAAAAAATGAGATGACATAAAAGTAGTAGACTTAGAAAAGAAAGATGAGGATCACAAGGAAGTGGAAAAGAGAGGAGCTAATGGGGGTGAAAAAAACCGAAGTATGTTGTTGTATGCATGTTTAAAGATGCAAAATGAAGCTCATTAATCTGTATAAATATTAAACACTATTAATAAATTTAAAATGATTGCCTAAAAATTCATACCTATTGCAATGGGTGAAAAGAAAACCATGCAAAACTGTTTTAGTGAAGATACAAAGCACCATAATGTCTTCTTTATTCCTGAGGAAATAAAAGTGGTGTAATAGTTCTGAAACACAAGGGACCAGTTCTTTTACAGTAAAAATGAGTCTCAGCATATAGTTCAATGGTTGAACATTTATGTATTTAGCAAGAGAAATAGTAAGCATGATGTCCACAGGAAAATATATGACACTGGTGTTTATAGGAGCTTTTTTATATTACTGATAATTTTCAAAAACTGGACTCGAGATGCTCTTAAGTGAATGGATAATGACAGTGTTCAGGTACTAGAATGACAAACTGGAGGAAAAAAACACGTGGTTCATTAATTCTGAAAAAGAATTGATATCAAATTCAGTTTCATAATTGCAGACTCTATAGTCTGCAGAGATCAGTTTGTAATTGTGCTAATAAAAGCTTCTATAAAAGGCAAATTTACATGGATAGAACATGAAACCTGCCAAGAATATGAAGAAAAGAAGATCATTTAATTAAGGAAAATAGAAAATTGTTTTAGAGTATGGCCATTTCTATGACAGTTTAACAACATACTATGTCAATCAGTGCTTACTAGAGAAACATTTAATGCAAGATATACAAAAATATGAGAATGTACAAGACTGGTTCACAATGGCTGCCCACAGAGTCAGGTGTGGAAAACTGCAAAAAGACTGTCTGCACGCTGGAGATCAGAAGTTCCCAGTCGAAGGTCTGGAGCTCACTTCGGTGTCCTGTGAGAGTCCGCATCAGGAGGGTGAAGGGTCTATGGTGGAAGGTTGAAGAGTCTGCTCAGTAAAGCAGAAGAGTTTGCACTGGATGGGAGGGGATGATGTCCAAGGTGAAGGTGAAGACTGGAGCTCCTCCAAAGAAGCAGAAGCAAGACTTCCTTCTTCATTTCCTTTCATTACATTCAGGCGACAAGCCTATTGTTCAGTGTCGCTCACACCCAGGGTGGAAATTCTGTCTTCAGTAAATCCTTTCAACCACACTCAGAACTATGGTGATACAATTTAGTTGGGCATTTCTTATTCTAGTTGACACAATCAGTTATCTATCACATGCATATATGACAAAATTTATATATTTATTTCTATAATTTATTTATTTTATTTCTATAGTATTTAGAGGAGATTTTATATTTCTTATTGTTGAACTCCCACTTGAATATGCTTTCCTTTTTATGTGGATCCTAAAAGAGAGCTGTTCTCCTTAATTAACTTCTCCTGGGTGAAGTCCAGTGTTATTTTTAGTGGATTGACAGTGTTGGGCAGTTGTAGGCTAAGAAGACTCTATCACATTTTCTGACTTTTGTTCTTTATTAAATAGGCATTGAGTGCTGTTGGGAGAAGACATTTCAGTACTTTAGATTCTTCTACAGACACAAATTGCAATTGCATCTGGTTAAGGTCAGTGCCAACTCTGCCTACATAGGCCTCACATGCAATGGTTTCCCACCATGGCTCAGCTCCAGAATTTGGTGCCTTTCTGCTGCAGATCTAGACATTTATTTCATAGGGAAGGTTGTCAGAATACAGTGTCCATGGTAGCAATTCATTTTCTGTGAGACTTCGGGACTGAATACACTATGTTGGTTTTGACGGATTCAAGCTTCCTGTCAATAGTAGCGAAGCGGTTCTGGGAGAAATTCAGCAGTGAACACTCTTCCTTTAACACAGTGAGCTCAATCACAAATGGAGACAGGGCTTGTCTGGACTCTCTTCAGTCATCAACAAGTTTCATCATGGTGGAGATTACCTTTCAATGATTTCAATGTATTTGTGCCTCCAAAACACCAATGATCAAACTTAACAAATAAGGAAACCATATTAAGAGGTTTCATCCCACGGAGGTGATTAACCATAAGTGCTCTTTCCTCATGAATGGCATTAGCACACTTATGAATGAACATGAGTGAGGTTATTCCTTTCCCTTCCTTCCAGCATGTGAACACTGGGCATTTGTTTCCTCTGTCGTGCGAGGATGCAGCAGCAAGATGTCACTAGGGCAGCAGAGAAGATGCTGCAGGCATCTCATGTTGAGCCTCCAAAACTCCAAAACTGTGACCAATGGATTACTCTGATTTATAAGTTACTCATTATATTGTTCTTCATAGCAGAAGCACAAAAAACGTGAAAATAAAAGCACTCTGGGTGTGGATTGTTTAACATAGAATATAGGATCACTGTTGTATCAATATAGTATCATGAGAACTATCTGAGGGCCCCGCCAGAAGGATTTTAATCCCTTCAGAGACACACGCCTGGTGAGTAATGGACAACCCAGCCCACCCGACCTCTTAAAATCACCACCAACTCTGTGCCACCACTTTGAGGACTAGGGCTCCTACACATGGACCCTTAAATGACAAACTACACATACAAACCTTATTTACCATGAGTAGAGACTGCAGCATGGGAAGTTGGTCAGTGTGAGTGGGAGGTGAATGTGACAGCTAAGGCACCACCACACACTGCTGTAAGGATTATATGCACTGTGCACTTCAGATACAATACACTTACAAAAGTACTTTTCTTTCTACAAATATTTCTTCTGTATTTGTATTTTGTAGCTTGAAAAACATAACTATTGCATATGAGCCTAGGCCTACATGGAAGAGGATCTTCTACATAACTGGCTTCCACCTCCATCTTCCTGGAAGCTCCTTAGTGGCAGTAACATGCACAGAGCTGTCAACTGCTCAGGTAACCATGTATGCCAATCTCCTCCTGGGAGACCTGCCTGGGCCTCTTCCTAAGTTGGGGTTACTCTCTCCTGCAGCCTGGAGAGATGGATTGTTTTGCTGGATTGTTTTCATCATATAGGTTTTATCCATTATAAGAAGATCAGGCACAGGTAACTTTTCTCTCTATTAATGAAATTGCAGTATTGGGATCCATATTTGCAAGATGTAAGCAGCTTGAGTTTGGAAAATATTCTGCTAAGCCATTCAATATGACTTTTTTGGCAAGACACTCGTATCTGTTTCCTCAATTTTCCTTTCTCCTGTTGCTTCTTCTAATACAGTTCAATCACCTTTTCATCTGGCAATTCCTCCTCAAGAACCAAATCTAGGAGCTCCTCCAAGTCATCCTTATCCACACCCAGGGTGTTGCTGTTGGCCAGCGCAACTAGACCCTTGTTGCTATTTGCAACCTTGCCAGACCTGGGAACTGGTGTGAAGACATGGACAATCCCCTGAGTGTCTTACACCAGAAACCACTCTTACACTCCATGGTGACCTCATCCCTGGGCAGAAAAAGGTCTTTGGCTTCAACTGCAGATGCTGTGTGCCTTACCAATTGGCAAGTGTATTTTTCCAGTGCAGCATAGTCTGAACAAAGGGCCTGCCTGCTCAGGCAGTGCAGAGTTCAAGCTGCTATAACACCTTGATCCATGGATCAGGGAGGTAGTGCTTCCAGGGAGAAACATCACTGTCATTTTCTAGTTAAAATTGCCAATAAAAAAGGATGTACAGAGATACTATCAACAATGCAAAAAAATCACAAATGGTCTGCTTTGTCCAAAAATAACTTTTGCATCTCTGTTATGGTAGTGGAGGTGAGGACCTTGGAGATGCACAGGGTGATGCATCACCTTTTCTCCTGTAGTAATTAGAATCTGTGCATGTTGATGTGCTTGAAGGCCCTGTATTCCCACAGTACCAGATTACAAAGACATTCAATTTGTAGCCTGAAAATTTGGACACAAGACAATAGTTATCTTGTCCTAAAAATCCTTGAAATATGACAATTTGTTGAATTCACTATGAAGGAAAATCCTTTAAGAGATCTTTTTCCAAAAAAATAAGGTTTCGTGCATAGGGAAATTTTCTTTGGTGATAATTTTCCTCAATGTGGTTTGCTTGATTTTCTATCATTCTTCAGTTCCCTCCACATATGCTCTCAGAGACTCAGCAGTGTCTCATTTTATGTAATAGTTTACCTTTGAATGTTAAACCACATATAACAAGCCACAAATCATCCATCATGGTTGCATTCAGACTTTACTTTTCTCTTCTTTTCTTTTTTTGAGACAGGCTTTCCCTATGTACATTAGTCTGGCCTTCTACTCACTCTGTAGCCTGGGGTGGCCTGGAACTCACAGCAATGTTTTGCTTTAGCCCTTGAGTGATTGGGATTACAGGTGTGTGCCATCAGGCCCAGAGGACTTTATTTTCAAAATCACAAAAATTCTTGTCCATTGTCCTTGACTATGGTTTTAAAAGAGTCAGAGTTCTGTATCTCCTCTTCATTGAAGTTCCTGAGACATTTCTCCTTTTACTTCAAAGGTCCTTCTCAAATTTTTGGTAATGGCCTTACCTTGGATAAGACAGCTCATTTAAAAGATGTGTGGTAACACTGAGATGTATAAAACTCTTTCCAGTGCAACATCACACACTGCTTTGCAGGAAAGTCTTTTCATACCTCGACAATTTCACTCAAAAACACCAGAAAAATTTTGAAACCTTAAACAAATACAAAAATAACATAATCATTTATTATTGTTAACCACTATATTTGTACATAGTTAATTGTGACTTACTCTACATGTTTGATGGTTCAGCATTAAAGTCATCATATCACAGTGATATGTGTTTATAGTAGCACAGCTCACAATAGCAAAATTATGGAGGTTACATATATATATATATATATATATAAAACAGATGAATAAGTAAAGAATCTGTGTAATGTAATACTACTTGGCCATTAACAAGGATACATTTGAGTCATTTTTAGGAAAATGGATGGATCTTTCACCATATGAGTAACTAAAATAATACAGACACAGAAGGTTAAATATTGCATGGTCTGTCTAATATAAGGGACACAAATTAGAAGTAATTTATATAGCACAATAAACTTGTTAAGGAACGGGAAGGTAGCCTCTGTAGAAATGTGAAGAAATCCATGGCAAGAGGGAGAAGGGAGAGAATCCAAAAATGATCAAAATGTGAAATGTAATCATTATACATCACAAATGTATTCTGATAAAAATGTAAAAAGAATATTGGATAAATATGGGTGAAAGAAATTTGGAAAGTTTCCCAGGTGAAAATTATGGACCAGAATACTGGGAAGCAGAGGAAAAGACATTCATGATACAAAATGGAAACAAAGACTCTTCATTCACAAGTGTATTGTAAATGTGGTAAGTTAAGAACAGTATACCAGGATATATTGTAAGATAAATCTTCAAGTCCTGTGTTGAAGGTTTGGCATTTCTCCCCTTGATTGCTAATTACAAAATATCAGAAGATACAGGATATATGTAGAATACAAAATACATTGTGAAAGAAAATTTACAGATATTGAAAATTATCAGCCTGGCCATGTTGTAAATAATGCAAATATTTGGGAAAGAAAACAAGGGTGTTACATGCACATCTGATAGGGGATTAGCATGGGCAGAAGGAAGCCAGCTGCTGTCTATCAGGGAAATGGGAGAATGATCAAAAAGATAAATCAGACACTGCCACTCCCACCACAGTTCCAGAGTGATGGCCTGTGACCGCAGCACAGTGCCATAAGTGGCTAAGTCCACCTCTGTGACCTCAACACTCAGTTCTGAGGCTGCCTCAAGTTTATATGTCATATATCAAGGAGACAACTACCAGTCACCCACAGGTGGCTACACAATTCCCAGGTAGAATTTGGGCCTTGGAATTGTCCCTTTTGAGGGCAACGGTGTACACGTGATGCTCAATCTGCAGGTACACAGTCCATGAGCTGTGAAACATGTCCACCTCCATCACACTTCCAAAGAATCCAGAGAGAGAGAGAGAGAGAGAAGGACTGACAATTGCAGTGCTCCAGAAGAGGAGACATTGAGATAGCCTTTATTAGGGAAATGGCAGAACAACTGTGGAGTGAGAGTCCCCAAAAGCACAATGCACAGCAGACCTATGCAGTGGGTCTGCCCCAGTACCTTAGGCCTGTAGAGCCACTAGCATAGGAAGTCAGCCAGGGACATCTGTGGACACACATCTCACATGCATGGGGCACTTTTATCACTCCCTCAGGTAGAACAAGAGGATGGGATGCCAGGTCTACTTAGGCCAAAATTACACCCCAACATGGAGGGGAGGACCTCATCTTAAAGAAATATATTCTGGATTCTGAAGTGTAAGGGCTATTTGGCTGGATTTTGGATTTGATCGGGACTATTCTTTTTTTGTGTTCCCATTATCACTTTTGGAATGAGAGTGTCCCCCCTATGCCAGGCCCACAACTGGATTTTAGAAGCAATTAACTTGATTGATTTTATACATTCAAACAGCAGAGAACCATACCCAAAAATCTCACTCATAATTTATTCAGGAGTTACTTATATCAGACTTTGGACTTAGATTTAAAAATTGACACTAGAAATGTTGAGAACTTTGGTGCAAGAACTTTGGTATAAGTGATAGAAAGACATGAAACCTGGAGGACATGATGGAAAGCTATGATTTGAATGCATGAGCCCCTTGATGTTCACATGCTGGAACTCACCTCCAGGATAATATCATGAACTTATATGCCATTTGTCAGGAAATCAGTCCAGGATTGATGTAAACTCCAAATAAGATCAGTGCCCCAAAAAAGGCTTGAGGAATAAGGTGATATCTTTTTGCCTCTGTTCAATGTAAAGACACAGTGGGAATTTCTTCTGCCACATGCGAATGCAGAAACTGGACAAGATGTGGAAACACTTTGCTTGGTTGAAAAGTTAACACTGAGGCAGGACACAAGCCACCTCCTTCCAGAGAACAAATCTGTCATCATCTGTTCTTGAAAATACCCAACTCCAGAAATATGAAAAATAAATCTGCTGTTATAAGTTGTATGTAGTTGTCCCCCAAGGCCTCATGAGATCATAGCTGGAGAGTTTTGGAGCTGGTTGAAAACAGGGTATGGGAGGCTGGGGTTAAGGGTATGATCCTGGTATTAATGGTGCCCTGCCCTGCGTGTAGGTGTTACCACCCAAAGGGCGGGTAACATGGATTAAATATAAAGGCAGGGTTGGTTGCTGCTGCTGGTACTTCACTTCTTGCTGCTTCCTTGCCCTCTGCCTGCCATGTTATGAACTGCTTCTCCTCTGTTGTGCCCCTCTGCCAGGCTGAACTGCTTTGGAATCAGCTAACTAGGAACTGAAATCCCTACAAAGTGTGAGTTAAAATAAACTTTTGCTCTTGTAACTTGTGGATTTTGGATAGTTTGTCTCTGCAACAAGAACAGTAATTATGACACCTGTATTTATTATAAGTTCCTCATTATTTGTATTTTTATAAAAGAAAGAATGGGCGTACACAATCCCCTGTTTTTTCACCCTGTCATATTCACATTCTGATGTTTCAGCACACTCAGTATTTAGTAACCTATGAATTCTTTCCAGTTTAATCTTCTAGTGACATGACATAAGGTGACCTCTCTCCCAGGTAGATAAAGCTCAGCTCTGTTTCTCTAATGTAGGTCCTGCAGCTCCAGATTTCATATTTTCATTTGCTCTGAAACTTCAATTGTTTGATGGAATTTGGAAACTTTCCTAATTTGCAGTTATTCCAGTTCTCCTGTTATGTTCTTCTCTTTGTTTTAAAAAGCATGGAGACCAACTCTTTTTCATGTACTTACATCTGCAAGGTGATGGGGAGCTTTCTTTGGAATGTGCTGAAACTTAGAACATTTAGTTACCAATTAACAAACAACTGAGAAAGTTAAACTGAAGTGTCTTATCTTGTTTGTTTGTTTTCATGGCATCTGGGATTGAAACCAGGCCATCACATATGATAGGCCAGCAGTCTACCACTGAGCGACATCCCTACCTCTGCTTTTATATATTGGGAAATTAATCAGCATAAATATCCAAAAGTACTGTTTCACACATTCATGAGGAGGAATTTCAAGTAAAGATTCTGAGTTTAACATAACCAAATTAATACTGTATATTCTACTTCTAAAATGATGATATAGGAAAGTTAATGTAAAGCAACATGAAGAAGGACATGAGCTGCCTGGTGATAGGATGCAGGAGGGAAGCAGTAGGAGAGATGAATTGCAGAGGAGCTACAGGAAACACTGCAGGATGACACGTGTGTTCAACTCTTTGAGTCTGTGTGATATAACCGTAAGCATCCAAGTGAGTTAACACTTCTTAGATGCATACTTGATGTATGGGCAGTTTGTGTGTTATATATAATTTAGATGTCATAGATAAGCAAGATATGCAAATACCATCTCAGTGTTATTTTAATTTTTTATTTTTCTAATGGCCAGAGTTGTTAAAATATTTTTGATATATTTATTGGCTATTTATACTTGTATTTCTGAAGAGTGTCTATTCATTTCAATTGCCCATTTTTTATTTTGAGAGTCTCTAATTTTTTGAGTTCTCTATTCTGTATATTCTTGATATTAGTTCACTTCTGAAGGAATAACTAGTATGTTTTTGCATTCTGTACATGAAATAAATCAGACATAAAACTTTAAGTATTACATGGTTTACTTGATATAAAAACAAATATATAACTAAATTAAATGGCACAATAAAAGACAGATAATAAGAAACAAAGATAAATATTTTGCAAAAGTAAAGGGAACTAAGTGAGGAATGTGGGAGGGAAGTTTTCTTTCAGAAAAGGGCAGAACACAGCAAAGTCACACGCATTCTCACTACAGGAAGAGGGATCTGCAAACCTCAACTGGAATGTCCAGGAGCTGGTTGAGGAAGCACTCTGCTCACAAATTAGGAGAGCAAAGGCCTAGACAATGGGGATAACACTTACACAGCATCAGATCCTGTGTGTAAAACACAACTATTCATGACACTAAAATTTTACATGTTTACAAAGCAAGGCTCATTAATACAAAAAAGCATGATTTGTGCACATGAACAGAAATGAAAGGTGATGAGGAGTTAAAAACACAACAGAACACTGTCACAGGAGCTATCATATTGTCTTGAATGTATCTTTGTTACCAAATTTCCCCAGCACACTCAAGTCAGATTCAGATATTGCACTCTCTGTGGGTCCATCCACAAAGCTGTCTATATAGCAGGAGGCCATGCAAATAGGGCCACCCTGTGTTGATGAAAACCAGCCCAGCCCTGATCCTGCAGCTCTGCGGAGGAGCCCAGCACTGGACACACAGGTGTTCCCACTTGGTGATAAGGACTGAATACAGACAGCTCACTATGGATTTTTGGCTGAGTTGGGTTTTCCTGTTTGCAATTATTAAAGGTAAATTATTTGGAACAAATGGTATGGAATGGGGTATTGGACATGAGTGAGATAAACACTGGATATGTGTGACAGCTTCCTGAGCAGGATGTCTCTGTGTTTGCAGGTGTCGAGGCTGAAGTGCAGCTATTGGAGTCCGGGGGAGGCTTGGTGCAGCCTGAGGGGTCTCTGAAACTCTCCTGTGCAGCCTCAGTATTCACTTTCAGTAACTATGCCATGCACTGGATCCGCCAGGCTCCAGGCAACCAGCTGGAATGGATCTCACTTATCAGCTATGATAGTAGTTACATTAACTACGCAGACTCTGTGAAGGGCCGATTCACCATCTCAAGAGACAACGCCAAGAACACACTGTATCTGCAAATGAACAGTCTGAGAACTGGGGACACGGCTGTGTATTACTGTGCAAGAGACACAGTGAGGGGGCATCATTGTGAGCCCAGACACAAACCTCCCAGCTGATGAACACAGAACCAGCAGGTGGCACTGTGTTCCATGGAGAAGCAGTTAGGGCCCCAGGAGCAGGTGCAGAAAAGGAAGCTGGCAAATGAGGTCTTACTGTTCATCTCTGAGGTTTCCTGTCTTAACGTCATATGACCTATGGAGACCCTGAAATACATAGCTGAATGGACGCATAGGAGGTGGGGTCTAGCTTGGTGAAAAACAACATTTATAACAATGATAAACTGGTTGAAAGACTGAAGGTTCACTGGGAATTAGTGTTGTAGTCATTATCATAAAGTTTTCTCTAGTACAGGATTCTACAGAGATTTAAATGCTCTGAAGAACCCTTTTGTGGTAAGGGAATAGAATGCAAAATGAGCTTTGTTTGTTTGTGGCATCTTGATTAAGACTTCCATAGGCTTCAGAAGATTTTGTAGAATAATATGTCAGGAAGTGTATTATCATGCAGAGCATATGGGGAGAGAAGAACTGGATTCAATTCTGAAACCCTTAACATGTCCCTCTGTACTCTTTACAGAAGCATTTGTCTAAAATTCTACTGTCTCCTGGCTATGTTTGGTTTTTCTCAGGCTCATGTCCCATGATTCTTTAATCTCTCTTCTTAGGTCAATTTTTCCCTCTACCTCTTAAAATTTCTCATAGGAAATCATTTACCTTTTGATATTTTGTCTATCATCTACTCATACTTTTATCATGACCCCTATTATGAGTTGCTTTGGTCTATGTTCATCTGGATTTGGACTGAAATATTAAAATATAAGGGAAGGATTTGGCTCATCTCTAAAATCCTTGAAAGCATGCGGTGGTCTTAGCACAGTGAGTATTGTAGCATAAATGCTTGAGACCTGTATCGAATGTGATAAGAATAGACTATATAGGGAAAATTGTTCAATTTGACAGAGCAAAGATATGCTACATGATCTGTATACACTTGCCTTGATGTGTTCATATCCTGAATATTTCACAATGTGAAAACTGAGACACAGCAAAACATGTGTCCAAATGGACAAAGCTGTCTCTAAATTCATGCTGGTGCCCACAAATAAAGTTTGCGACACCTACACAGGAAAAAAAACCACAATGTACTGCCACATCAGAGGTGCTGTCAAGTGGGAGGCAAGAACTGCACTTTTCCGTGACAGCCCATATGTCAGATCATTTCCTCCTAATGCACCTCAGTTTTTCTTCCTGTTGGTTAAATGAGATTGACCAAATTACTACTCTGAAGTATGAGATGATATTAGGTCTTTTTTGGGATTTGAATATGTACAAAGAGCCAAACTTCTGAGTTGGTGGAAAATGATGACATTTATCTCCATTGAGACATTGTCTTAGTTAATTTATTGTTGCTGGAACACAATACCTGACACCCCCAACTTAAAGAAGGAAAGTTTTGCTTTGGCTCACAGTTTCTAGAAATTTCTATCTATTGGCTCAAAGGCAGGGTGGCCTAGCCAAGGATCATCACAAAGGACAAAGAGCTCATAGCATGGAAAGAAAGGAGCCAGAAGGGATCAAGGGAGGAGGAGAAGTTATAGCCTTTTGGGCCACACCCACAGTGACCCACTTCTTCTCATGAGGCTTCACCCCCAAACATCATATCAGTGGTAAAACACATTGGTGGACTAATTCAGTGGTATCACATACCTATGATCAAGTTGCCTCCTGTCCTTTTCACAGAATAGAATGCCCAGTAGTAGTTTGATTTTAAAGATTGTGTACAAATTCTCCATCAATATCAAATCATTCAATATTGTCCTGCATGAACAAGAATTAGATGTGTTAGGAGTCTCCATGGTGATTTCTGTTATGCACCTCACTCCATAGCTTAAACTGATCCATTGCTGTTTATGCTATCTGGCCTCTATGTACCTGAATTATCAGTAAAGGATACAGCACCGGGTAGTAATATTTTAATGACCAGAAACTTGCAGTTCTCTCAGGTCTGTTACAGATTTTTCCTGGCATTAGAAAATATACATGAAGTATGTTCTGTTTCCCAAAAATCCTTGGGCATGGCTGCATAGACCTATCAGAAACAGGGCAATTGAAGAAAATGGCTCCCTTACTCCACCTATAATCTGCCTTCACCCTGAAAGGTGCTGAAACATTTTACTGGGCTTCTGAAGGCACAAGAGGAGTTATTTTCTCAGAGCCTTCATGTTCCATCATGGTCTACATTCAGAAAATGTCTAATGATGTCCTCTCTCTGTTGTCAGCATACTCATGTGCCTTTGTTTCAAACTCCCTTCTCTGCTATCAGTGTTGTTTTAACACTGTGTGGCAAATTTCTTTATGCCATTCAACCTACTCCAAGTAAAACGCCATCCCATTCACTAAACTAGTGAGATTCACACTCCCTATTTTATGTCCTCAAATGATCTTGTTCTTTTAAAATTTTTCTCATTTTGCCACCACTGTGAGCTTCATGCTCATTTGATTTTGAAAAAATTATACATGCTGAGAGACAGGAATGACTATGAACAAAGTTCTTCTGTACCATCAGCTTCTCATGGTTCAAATTGAGAAATTATCTTACACTGAGCATGAGAGACTGAATAAAGTGTGAGAAGGTAAGCTAGGTGTCCATAGGTGTTTAGTAATGATAATACCATGGCAGGGAGTGAGAGAAGACATCTGGAAGTGGTAATATTTAAATGAGACATGAAACAATTGTATTTATGATTTGGGTAAAATGGTGACATGGAGAATCAATATTCAGATAGAAGAGACAGCATGTGCATTTCTGGGTATGTGCAGAGGGAAGTGTTATGATGTTACATTGTGTCCAACTATTCCGGGTTATTATAGTGTATTCCCAGAAAGTATTGTATACAATTTCACATCATTGTGGCTACCTAATCTCCATGGGGTCTTCTAAGTTACCACCTAGAAGTGGAAATGGTAGCTAAGAAGGAGGCCTTCATCATTTTGCAAAATACTGGGTAACAGGATTCCGAGTGTCTGTAGCCACGGGTTTGTTTTCAGTATAATTTCATAGCCAGAAGCCTGTATGTATACTGGGTTATTTCTGCCTAGATGGATTGTAGAGGGAAAATGTCACTCTGAAATGCAAAAAGATGCTGGAGTCAGACTGAAATATGTGAAAGTTGTTTTCCTTTTCAAACTCAAGTAGCATCCATATACCAAATCCTTCAACTCTTCATGTAGTCCTCTGTAGTATATGACACTCACCAGACTGTTTCCTGTTTGGAACACTGTATTAGCCTGCTTCTCCTGAGCAACCGAATCAGGAGAACAGTATAATAGTGTTTGGAAAAGGGAATGCTATTCTGGCTTTTTTTCTTTGCGTGAATTATTATTATTAAGAAGTGCCCTACTCTGATTATACTATTTGTCTTCTATCAGCAGGACAAGAGGATTGAACGGAAATCTTCAATTAGCAGACACAGGGCTGAGTAGTTAGCATTAGGGTTAGGGTTAGGATTAGCCCCACCAAGTTTGTAGTATACATCTAAAATGTCACTGTAGGTCCTGTAAAACAGCTTCAATTTTACAATTTCAATTGAGTGGTGTGAGTCAGCCACAGAAGAATTCAAATGAAGAGCAGTTACACTTTTTGTAAAGAACAGGCACTTCTAAGGAGCTTAGCATTTATTATAGAACTGACTACTTGCATTAGTTGTGTGGGTGTACAGAAATAGTTGTTAAAAAGATGAATAAAATGTCTGAATCACTGGGAATGGAGCTACTGGGCCTAAAATAAACTGGAGTGTTAAGGGAGGCAATGCACAGAAAATAAATGGACAGTCCACATTTAATAGTTTTGGATAAATTTTGTCATTCAAAAATAAGTTTTTGACATCTTTGATTTATCATGATAAAAATTATTTAATGCTTTAAATCCTGTATCTGCATGAAGTACTCTTGACTATGAAAATCTGCAGAGGGTTGGAAAGCAAGTGTTTCACATACAGATTATTTTGTGGGTTTCTTCTTTCTGAGGATGTGAGTCTGATTGTCATAGGGCTCTTAGTGGAAGTTGTTTGCTTGTCACCTGCAAAGATTTGATGGAATCAGAAAATAATTACTATATATGAAGAATGTGAAGGGCATGTTTAGCCAAAAAAAAAAAAGTGTTTTGTGGTAATTAACTGTGGTATGAACCCTTGATGAGTACAAACCTCCTAGCCATTTGTAAAGCTCTGCGTTTCTCTGTGGAAGACTGGCTTGTATATCAGGAGGGATGGCCCACCCTGTATGTGGTTGACAATAACCAATAGGTTTGTACCCTAGATTGAATAACAAGGAAAAAACTGTCTCTAATTTTTCTATGGGTGAGCTCTGGTATTTGCCATTGCCTATGGATGCTGGTCTCAAGTTTCTTCAGGCTTCTACCATTAAGTCTTCAGCCTTCCAAGGGAAAGTCTTCAGCAGAAAAAGAGGCTGAGAGAAGCAGGTCATGCACCTGATGTAATCTCATAGGTCCTGCTTCCTTGCTTCAGTCAGACACTTTGAGACATGTCTTTACTAACAACCTAGGTATCTCTCCAACCAACCAATATGACAATTGAAGTCTAACCATCAGGTGACATCAGGAGAGAATATTACTTTGATGAAACTAATATGCCAAAGGAGAAATACTTTCATCCTGTGAGGAGGAAAGAGAATATTTTGAAAAATTTACTACATTAAGTTTTTACCTTTCTCTGCCTTATCACAGGGAAGTGATTGAGGGTGGGGCTACATTACAGCTATCATTCTGGCCTCCCTGCTATGATTAGTGTTCGGAATTCTGGATTTCCTTGTGACTTAGGTTAAAGTAACTTGCTTGTGTGAGGAACTTGAAAATTTTAATTCCATCTTGGTTCCTTTATCTAATACTACTAATATATTATGCTAATTTGTTCATTCAGTAAATAATTATATTCCCTGTTGGGATGCTTTTGTTTTCTTTACTGAAGATAATTAGATCAAGAGCTAACATGTGAGAAAGTCTGTGCCATGAAGCTGAATGTCTCCTTCAATTTTCTGCCCTCTGACTACCTTAGTACTTCTATTGCATTGTGTTCAACCTTTGCCTGGGCACAGATTCTTCCTTGGGTTTGGTGGTTTTCTCTATATGTCATCGAATCTGGAAGTACAGTCATGGAGCTATGATTGCATAATCTGGGACAAGAAATGAAAAGAGCCACCTGAGTACAGTAAGTAGATGTAAGCAGCTCTTTAAAGGTAGGACAAATCCTATTTCAAGTCACTGATCCAACATGCTGAGTGAAGACAGTGATTCAGGAGGAAGCCTGGGTGGACAAGGCTTTTGTTTATAGTCTATCATGTGGACTCCATTCAAGCAGATAGTGTATTGTCTTTGTTTTCCCTTTGGCTCAGTTAGCAGAACATAGTGTAGGCTTATATGACTGAAGAAGAGTTTGGGTTTTGTGAACTGTCAGATGAGACTTGCTGGCCTGAGAATAGAACCGTTCTTTGTCAGGCACTGAAGTCAGAAGCTCCCAGTGTGTTGCTGACAGACCCCCAAGCTAGGTCAGCCTGACTTGCTCTGTGGATTCTCCACATTGGTTGCATGGGAAGGACCTGGGAAACCAATACCCAAGAAGGTGATTGCAGGCCCAAAGGCCCAAAGATGGAAGTAGAATTTGTGTTAGGGGCATAAGTTCTGGGTGGAGGTGGACAGGTCCAGTTTCTGCAGGATGTGGGCCTCTCCACGTGAGTTGAGAAATCTTTGTTTCTGTATGTCAGTTTTCACTGGTACATACACGTTTGGTCCTTTCTGGGCCTGTGGGTGGGGCTGAGACCTAAGCATCCTGTCCTATCTAAGGATGGTAATTTCAAATTGGCCAGAACCCCAATGTTCTCAGCTCAGTGCCTGCAGCTCCACTACTCACCATGCTGTGCAGTAAGCAGGAGGACTGAGAGGAGACTCAGGACTTATTCGAGTTTTCTGTGTGGGTGAGACTGGGCTTTGTTGTGGGCCATGTTTTCTTTCAGCACCAACCCATATATTAATTTACAGTGTCCACTAAGTTTTCCCGAAGTATGAAAGTTGGATTTTGTGGGCCCTGTACAGCAGTAGATTTGTGCATTGATATTTTCAGTATCTAAATGTGTTATGAGGTGGGGTTTCCTCCAGATGGGTTACTATGTTTGTGTCTGCAGCTACATCCACCTTTCCCTCCTCTCCGGCTGCCATGGTTGGAACACATCTTCCTCCTTCTTGGCGCTTTCCCATCCAGTTTCTACCTTGGAACCAGGAGAACATGAACTAAAACTGAGTCAACATAAAACCTACTTCTTTGAGTTGAGGCTGTTGGATGTTTTGTTTTAGTGACAAGAACATGGTTAAGACATCAAATTATGCTGTCTGTTTTAAGCTTAAATAGGAGACCTGAAACATACAAGTTGTGTCCTCCACTCTGGAATTCATTGTGAAGATGGTAAATTAAAAAATTATCAATCACTTTCTGACAGTTCTAAAGTCATAAAGTGTTTAAAATTACTTAAAAATTGAAAAAAATTTAACGTTGCCTATTAAAATCAGTGTTAGATCACTCGCCAAGCATCCATATATCTGCCATATTCAGATCAGTGAAATTAATGAATAAATTAATAAATGAAGTTTTATAGTGTATCATACCATAAATTAGATGATATTTTACCATGTTAAATAAGAGAAGAATAAATCCTGCTCTAAAGGACAACTTCCAGAAAGGACTGCCTGTTAAACTCACACTTTTTTCTTGAAGTAGGCACTCACATGTACATGCAATTCCTGTAGGAGTGCAAATGAAAAGCACCATTGCTCAAATTATTGCTATAGCTCATTGATAGTTTATAGACATTATTCAAGATCAGACATGTGAAAAGAAGTAGGAGTTTGATTAAAAACAGTATTGCATCAGGTGATAAATAAGTTACCTGTCACAAACTATTCTTGCCTTATTTATGACCACTCTCCTCCTTTGTCCTTTTAGCTTCCTTTCTTTAAATTTTCAATAATAGTAAGGATATTGCACAGAGAAATATTTTGTGGGTTTTTTTTGTATTTATTTGTTTTGTCACACCATTGTTTACAAGTCCTGATATGTGAATGAAAGGAAAAGTATTTCTCATCCATTCCATTGGTCATGAAGTTCCTGATTTTTCAATTTTACTTGAAATGTATCACATTTATTCCCAGGAGTAATAGTACAATGTATTTTCTAGATACTGGAAAGAAGTCAGTGACCTGTGGATTTTGGTAACTCCAAAGTAAAGCAGATGAGTGTGAAGTGTAGCAGCTGATTCTCCATTTTTGCATAAGTCTACTGATTGTGTTTTTCCACAGTTCAGTTTGCTTTAGTGATATTCACAAGCATTGAATCATTCTATATTCAGTGTTTCTCTTGAGGCAGATGGGTTGTAGTTACTTTATACATTAATCTTTATTCTCCATACAAAATCTTTAGGTTGTGTACCCAGCAAATATTTTACTGTTTATTTCTTATGATTTTCATAGATTTCAGTTTCTCCTTTTATTTCTGATGTCTACCTGATTTGTTTTATGAGGATACACTTTTTCTTCTCTGAGTGCTTTTTCACTATAAATTAAGTCACTCAAGTTTATCTTTACCATTTTCATATGTAACCTATGTATATAGAATAGCAGAGTATACAATTCAGATTTCCAAGTACAAACCTATTTCTCCTTGAATGTAAATGAAACACATTGTTATTTCTTCCAGGGATGGGTAACACCAGTTCCATCATGAGTCAGTATTCTATTTACCTGTGGATCCATTGAATACTGTCTTCCTTTCCTGAGTTCCATTTCTCATTCTCTTTACTAATCATATAGTGACATGAAAGGTGGAATTTGAATGTCTTTCATTTATATTATGTAAGCTATCACCTTGCTCACAAGGTGTTGAATGTTAGTCTTTTATTGTACTGTACAGCCATAATTTTTTAAAAAATCAAAAATGTATGCACATTGTGAGTGACACAATAAGGTTTTTTTTAGTGCTCCATTGTTAGGAGTAATTTGATGCAGGGTCTCACTTTGTAATCTTGACTGCCCTTGAACTTCCTACATAGCCCCAGCTGGACTTCGAACTTGTGGCAATCCTTAGATTCATGGCAATCCTCCTATATCAGCCTCCCAATTTCAGGAATTACAGGCAAATTCCACAACACCTGGTTGAAGTTTTCCTTTTGTATTTAATGACGAATTACTTTGTGACATCTTGGTTTGCATTGTATTTAATATACTTCATTAATATTTCTCCCCTCATTACCTTCCCTTATACCATCCTTATTACTTATATCTGAGTGCCAGGTGATCATTTGATGTCACAGAGCTATAAGATAATATGCCACCTTTCTTTCCCCTATTTCATTGTTCATACATAGACTTGCTCCAATAAAACTGTGTTTCCTTTTGAATTTTAATTATTCATAAATATTTAATATTCAAGTAAGTTTTTTTTCTATGAAACCAGATTCTAGTTTCAAAATTCTCCATGAGTCCAAAAAAGATGGACTGAATGCTGTGAACAACCAGATTTGAAACGAGACATAATCTATGTTATATCAGAACTATTCATTAGATATTTATATCCCCCTGTGCTTTTTGTATTGTGATTTGCAGGCTCCCTCTATGAGGTCTGCTTTAGAGACAGTGCACAAATACAATGTGGGTGATCCTAAAGGAGAACCAGTGCTAGTACTCCACTATTACTTTAGAAATATGTTGCAATTTAGCATCAAAATTACTATGTGAAAGCATTTACATATACATGGGCTTGATGACCAAGACATGGAATTTAAAGGAATCATCTTCAGTTCAGCTTTTTTAGAGGAGTTGAGATATCTCAGGGTGTGTGTCTGAACCTTCAGGAAATATGTCATTATTTATGAGACTGTAACCTTTGAGGATAGCTATGAAGTTTACCAAGGCAGAATGGGCTTCACTGAATCCATCCCAAAAGAAGCTCTACAGAGATGTGATGTGGGAAACCTGTATTCTTATGACTGCTATAGGTAAGGATGACATCATTTTCTTACTTATACAAGCTTGCTCAGTGCTGTTTCTTTCTTTCCCTATTTAAAGTTGATTGATTAATTGATTGATTTTTTTGAGACAGAGTCTGTCTATTTGTAGTTCAGGCTGGGCTCAAACTGCCTGAGTAGATCGAACTCATCCTTCCTCAGCCTCCTGAGTGCTGGGATTATAGGTGTGCCATCACACCTAGCCCAGTGATGTAGGTTAATTAAGTATGTTATAAATGTTATAACATTTGAAGAATGTCTCAGGCCTGGTTATATTATATTATAAATCTAAGGGGAATGTATTAATTTTTACACAATAATATAATGACTTGTTATATTTCTATGTCTACAATTCAGAAAGAACCTGTGATACTCAGCAAATGAAAGAACAATACAAAAATTGTTCAAGAAATTGGAGGTAATTTTCAATCACAAGAAAAAGGAATATTCCTCAAGAATCAAGGTGAGGGCAGAGATATTAAAACCAAGAAAACTGAAGAAATGAGGCTGTGTTCCCATTTATTTAATTTGTATAATGTTACAATTGAATACAGAGTTATTCCAATGTAGGAAACTAAAGTAGTACCGATATTTTCCAACAAGTGACTCTACCTGCTCTATTAGTATAAAAATATCTCATAATCAACATCATACAAATGTATGAGATTGCATTTAAGTATTGTGTATTGGAAGATTTGAAATGAATAAATTTTGTACTTTGCCAGGATCTTATCTTTAAAATATCCATGTATACATGTGAATATGAGACATTCATTATCTAGAAAATTGCTAACCTGGAAGCAGTATTCAAAATCCAAATGAGTGCTAGCATTGTTGTAACAGATGTTTTCAAAACATCCCCCAGAATATTGATCTGTCTGTGTTTTAAAACTCTTAGAAATCAGCCTCATGTATTTTTGATGGGAATGTAAGATGGAACCTTTATGATAATCCATATATAGATGTCTCAAAAAGTAAAAATATGTTTTCATAGGATCCAAGTGTACCTCCGTGAGTATAATCTGAAATGAGCTAAAATCATCAAATTTTAGTGATACATGCATTTCAGTATTCCAAGGAGGGCACCCATGGGTATTCACAATATTTAAGTGCTGGAAGAAAATCAGAACATCCAAACTCTGGAAAGAGCTTAGATACCCATCATCAGATGCCTGGATGAGTAAAATGTGGGATAGGCTCAGCATGGTTGTGCATTCTTGTAATCCCAGAAGTCTGGGAAGATGAGTCAGTAGATAACAAACTGAAGTTCAGCCTGGGCAAATTAATGACCAGTAAGAATCTTTTTCAAAATAAGAAAGAATAAAGCTGGAAATATAATTCTTTGCTGAGACCTGTGTTTAATTCTCACCACTGAAAAAACTATGCTATAAAATCAGTCAAAAAGAACAATTTATATCATTTGCCAAAAATAAAATTAGATGAGACTCCATCTCATAATTGAAACAAATTTTAAGTGAAAAACTAAAAATATGTTTAGTGAGTAAAATGAAAGATGACAGAAAATAGGTGGACTTTTGGGACATGAGAAGGATGGTCAGGGTAAGGAGAGAAGGGGAGAGTGAGGATTGGAATGATACAAAAAAGGATCAAAATGACACAAATATGTACCCACCCCCTAAAATGAAACTTGATAGTGTGTTTTGGAAATATATGCCAAGCGATATTCACAAGTGAAAATCATTCTTTTGAGAATGGGTGTTTTGGAGGCATGCTCCATGCCATTAAGTCAACTTTTCATCAGAATTTCTTAGGAGGCATAAAACTAGAACTTGTCCTGATCAATTATGAATATGGAGGCCATTTTCATTGTAATTGATATTTTTGTCCTTCTTCCTTTACAGAAATGATGTAGACAAGTATTTGAGATTTGAAGAGATGCTGAATAAATGTGATTAACATGGAAAAACTTGCAGTGATTTCCAGTCCTTTTTTTTTTTAGTTCTTTTATTGGTACATTTTAGGTATACAATTCATTTGCATTTATCATTGGGTGTTTGTACCTGTACATGATATATCTAGGTTCTTATTTTTGTCCCCATTACCTGTGTGCCCTTCACCCCCTCCACCCTTCCCTATTTACATAGATTTCATTTCCTTTTTTTTCCTTTTCTCATAGTTTTTCCTTTCCCTCTTTTCCTTTCCCCTTCCCTTCCCTTCACTCCTTCATCTTTGGACCTTTTTTTCCTATCTCAAATTATCAATTATTCATTTTAATCATTTTCATCCTTATTTACACTTTCAATTTCTCACACTAGAGAAACAATTCGGTATTTACACATTTGTGTCCTATTTATTTCACTTAAGAGTATGGCCTCAATATGTATCCATTTGGCTATAAATGTCTCTAGTTTCTCATTCTTTATGGCTGAGTAGTACTCCATTTTATAAAAACACCCACATCTTCTTTATCCAGTTTCCAGTCGATGGGCACTTGGGCTGTTTCCAAGCTTTAGCTATTACAAACTGTGCCACTATAAACATAGGTGCACATATATCGCTGTGGTATGATTCTTTTAATTCTTTGGGGAAGATTCCCAGTAGGGGAATAGCTGGGTCAAATGGGACCTGTAGTCCTAGTTCTTTGAGGTATCTCCATACTGACTTCCACAGTGGTTGCACCAATCTACATTCCCACCAACAATGGAGAAGGGTTCCTTTCTCTCCATACCCCCACCAGCATTTGTTATGGTTGATTTCTTGATAGCAGCCATTCTTTGTGGAGTGAGGTGAAATCTCAGTGTTGTTTTCATCTGCAACTCTCGAATGACCAGTGATGGTGAACATTTTTTCATATACTGATTTGCTGTTTTTACTTCTTTGAGAAATGTCTGTTCATTTCGGATGCCCATTTTTAAATTGTGTCTTTGAATTTGGGGGGGGGTCTGATTATTTTCAGTTCTTTATATATTCTCAATAGTAGATCTTTTTCTGAGGTATAGCTGCCAAAAATTTCTTCCCACATTGTAGGTTGTCTCTTAGCTCCATTGGTAGTTTCTCTTGCAGTGCAGAAGCTTTTTAATATGATGAGATCCCAGTTGTTGATTCTTTGTGCTAGCTCCCATGCTACTGATTTGTTCATAAAGTCTTTTCCTATGCCAATGTCACCAAGAGTTCTACCTAACTTATCTTCCAGCAAGATTAGTGTTTCTGTCTCAATATTTAGATCTTCAATCCGCTTTGATCTTAGTTTCGTGCACAGTGATAGGTATGGGTCTAGTTTTAATCTTTGGTAGGTTGAAATCCAGTTTTTCCAACACCATTTATGACATAGGCTATCTTTCCTCCAATGAGGGTGGTTGGCTCCTTTGTCAAAGCTGAGGTGGTTGAGTATGTCTGGAGTTGTTTCTGCATCTTCTAATCTATTCCACTGATCTTCGGGTCTGTTTCTTTGCCAGTACCATGCTGTTTTTATCACAGTAGCTTTGTAGTATAGTTTCAAGTTGGGGATTGTGATATCCCCTGCCATGTCTCTGTTGCCTAGAATTGCTTTTGCTATTCTAGGTTTCTTTTGCTTAAAAATGAATTTTTTGATTGTTTTCTCTAGCTCAGTGAAGTATATTGTTGGAATTTCAATCAGTATGGCATTAAATCAATATAGTAGTTTTGGAAGTATGGCCATTTTCACTATATTGGTTCTTCCTATGAAGGAACAAGGGATGTCTTTCCATTTTCTTTTATCCTCCTCAATCTCCCTTTTCAGAGAGTTGTAGTTTTCAGTGTAGAGGTCTTTTACTTCCTTTGTTAGGTTGATTCCTAGATATTTCATTTTTGTAGATGCTATTGTAAAAGGAATTATTTCCCAAATTTCTCTCTCAATGGGTCTGCTATTTGCATGTAAGAAGGCTATAGTTTTTTGAGTGTTGACCTTGTATCCAGCTACTCTACTGAATCTGTCAATTAGGTCGAGAAGACTTTTGACTGAGTTTTTTGGATCCTCTATGTAAAGTATCATATCATCAGCAAATAATGACAGTTTCACTTCTTTCTTTCCTATCTTTATTCCTCTTATTGCTTTCTCTTTTCCAATTGCTATGGCTAATGTTTCCAGAACAATATTGAACAGGAGCAGTGATAGTGGGCATCCATGTCTTGTTCCTGATTTTAGCATGAAAGTTTTCAGTTTTTGATCATTTAGTATGATGTTGGCTGTTGGTTTTTCATAGCCTCAATCAGGTTGAGATAAAGACCTTCTATTCGAATTGTCTGTAACGTTTTTATCATGAATGGGTGTTGGATTTTGTCAAATGCTTTTTCTGCATCTATTGAGATGATCATGTAGTTTTTGTCCTTGACTCTGTTAAATATAGTGTATTACATTTATTGATTTATGGATGTTGAACCATCCTTGCATCCCTGGAATAAATCTGACTTGGTCAGGGTGTATGATCTCCTTGATGACACTCTGTACTCTGTTTGCCAGTATCTTTTTGAGGATTTCTGTATCTATGTTCATTAGGGAGATTGATCTATAGTTCTCTTTTTGGTTTGGGTCTTTCTCTAGTTTTGGGATCAAAGTAACATTTGCTTCCAGGAATGAATTTGGAAGCCTTGCTTCCCTTTCAGTTTCCTTGATGAGTTTAAAGAGTAATGGCAATAGCTCTTCTTTAAATGTCTTGTAGAATTCAGCAGTGAAGCCATCAGGACCTGGGCTTTTCTTTGTTGGTAAGTTGTTTATTACATTTTCAATTTCACTCGTTATTGGGATGTTTAGAATTTCCATATCTTCTTCATTTAATTTTGGGAATTCATATGTATCTAGGAATCTGTCCGTTTCTTCTGTATTTTCCATTTTATTAGAGTAGAGGTGCTCAAAATAGGTGTTGATGATTCTCTGGATTTCTGCTGGATCTGCTGTGGCTTCACCTTTTTTTTTCTTTATTGCATGGATTTGAAATTTTTCTGGTAAGGTTGGCTAAAGGTTTATTGATTTTATTTATTCTTTCAAAAAACCAACTCCTTGATTCATTGATTTTTTGGTAACATTCTCTTAGTCTCCATTGCATTGATTTCTGCTCAGATCTTTATAATTTACTTTCTTGTACGAGCTTTGGTTTTCTTATGCCCTTCTTTTTCTAGGAGCTTGAGGTTCTGCATTAGGTTATTTAACTGAGTTTCCTCTGTTGTCCTAATATGGGCCTTCACTGCTATGAATTTCCCATGTAGAACTGCTTTCATTGTGTCCCACAGATTCCTGTATGTTGTACTGGCATTATAATTTACTTGTAGAAACTAATTTCTTCTTTAATATCCTCTGTCACCCATTGGTTGTTCAGGAGGGTGTTGTTCAATTTCCATGTGTTTGTGGGATTTTTGCAGTTTCTTATGTTATTGATCTCCAAGTGTATTGCACTATGGTTTGATAATATACAGGGGATAACTTCAATTCTTTTACATTTACTTAGATATGTCCTATGAGCTAGCATGTGATCTATTTTGGAGAATGATCTGTGTGCAGATGAAAACAATGTGTATTCTGATTTTTGGGGGTGCAACACTGTAAACATCTATTAAGTCCATTTGTTCAATAGCTTGGTTCAGTTCTAGAATTTCATTGTTAATTTTTTTCTAGTTGATCTGTCTATTTGTGATAGAGAGGTATTGAGATCCCCCAGTACAATTGTATTAGTGCTTATTTGGTTTTTCATGTCCATTAATATTTTTTTGTATAGTTAGGGGCATTCATATTTGGTGCATATATAGTTAGGATTGTCATCTCTTCCTCTTGGATTGTTCCCTTTACAAGTATATAGTGACCATCTTTGTCTCTCTTATTAGTTTTGGTTTGAAATCTACTTTGTCTGCAAATAAGATTGCTATGCCTGCTTTTTTCTGTGTTCCTGTCATGGGGAGAACTGTTTTCCATCCTTTTACTTTCAGTCTATGGATTTCCTTTTGAGTTAGGTGTGCTTCTTATATACAGCATATTGCTGGGTTTTGTTTCTTAACCATTCTGTCAGTCTATTTCTTTTGATAGGTGAATTGAGGCCATTAACATTGATAGTTATAATTGAGAGATATTGACTCATCCTTGTCATGATGCTTTATTGTTGTTGGCTCTTTTATTTCTTATTTTCCCCCATTTCACTTTAGTGTCTTTCTTTGCATGGCGCCTTCTCTCTGCTGGGCCTCATGTAGTTGTGACCTTCATTGTATTTTTCTAGGATATTGCTTAAAATTGTTTGGGGTGCTGGTTTGGTGTTCACGAAATTTCTCAGGTGTTCTGTGTCATGGAAATGTCTAATTTCCTCATAGATTTTGAAAGATAATTTTTCCAGATACAACAGTGTAGGTTGGAAGTTACTTTCTTTTAGGGCTTGAAATACTTCACTCCAGGCTCTCCTTGATTTGAGGGTTTGTGTTGAGAAATCTGCCATGATTGCAATGGGCTTTCCTTTGTAGGTGATTTGTTCCTTTCCTATAACTGCCTGTAGAATTTCTTTTCCTCTGTTGGGTTTCTGGGATCTTGACTATTGTATGTCTTGGTGTAGATTTTTTTCTGGTCATGGCTAGTTTTAGTTCTACATGCCTCACTTATCTCTATGTCCAATTCACTACCTCTGTCTGGGAAGTTTTCTACTATTACTTCTGTGAACAGATTTTTTTTATGTCAATTCTACTTTCTCCTGTTTTTTAGTGGACTCCTATCAGTCTTATGTTGTTATTCTTTGCATCATCTAACCGCTGTTGGATTGATTTCTCATGGTCCCTTACTATCTTTAAAAAAAATCTGTTTTCATGGTCCTTAATTGCAATCCTGTCTTCTATATCTGATATTCTGTCTTCAGATTCTCTTAGTCTGCTCTGGATGCTTTCACTGGAGTTTTTAATCTCCTGAATATTTGCTTGAATCTGTTTCATGGGTTCCATTTCTTATGCTGGGCGATCATGGTTTCCATTTCTTTCTTATGCTGGGTATTCATGGCTTCTGACCTGTTTCTGCTCTAGATCCTCTAATCATGTCTTTCACTCTGTTCACCACTTCTGTATTTATCTGGGAGATTATTTCTGTTTTCAATTTTTCTAGAGCCTCATGCATCTGCTCTTTTTACTACCTGTGCTATCAGTTCAGGGTGTCCAAGTAGT